>NC_089503.1:243901735-244219568 GCF_036850995.1 Saccopteryx leptura
TTTTTGTCGTCTTATTTCTTCTTCAGTGTTTCTCTTCTCACTTCCTCCGGGACGCCTCCTCCCCACTCTCCTAGCCCCTTCCCCAGCCTGCTGCCCCACCCTCCCCCTCCTCTTCCCTCTGTGAAGTGAGGGGCCCCTTTCGCCACCCCGCGGGCCCCAGCCTTGCACAACTCTTTAAATAACTGTGTTTTGCAAGGCCGGCCGGAGCGGATGACCTCTCTCTCCCAGAGGCATGGGGGGGGGGGGGAGGGCGTGGTCCGATCTTTTCTCGCCCCCCTAGCCGGGTCCAAATGACCACCCAGCACCCCCATCCCTGAGAAGTCCCTGCCTAGGAATGCCTTTCCCTTGGGGCTGTCATAAAGTGGGGGGTAGGAGCGGAGGACAAAGGGCTCTTGGAGGGAGGGGTCTGGAGGGGGTGGGCGCCGTAAGTTTAGGGTTAATAGCAGCCTTGAGGGGGCCCAGGTCTGGCCCATGGTGGTGGGGGCCCGGGTCCCCACCTGCCCCCTCCAGCCCCAGCGTATAGACCTGCCCTGCTCCCCTCCCCCACCGAGTGACCCGGAAGGGTCATTAAACCTAGCAGGCCTGGCATGGGGGGGTAGCTTCCTCTGGCCTCTTCCTTATGCTCCCCCAAAGAGGTGGGGGGCATTGCCTGGAGCGTTTCCATGGGAGGGGACTTGTCTTGAAGTTGTCAAAGGTGGGGGAGGGGCAGTGGGCCCTAGGCACTGGGTGAGAAATGTCCCCTCAGCACTTCTTGGGGCTTGTGGAGGATGACGGTCAGTGGGAGGGGGAGAAGGAGGGCTGTGTGCTGCTTTACTGTGCTGGTGACTCTCCAGCACTGTAACCTCTAAGAGGGGTTTTTGTGCCCTGCGACCCCTGCCCCTGCTGGATAGTGAAGTCCTACAGAGGTGTGTTCTTCCCTTCCCACTTTTTACAGAGGCCACTCACCTGGCCCCCCATTGCCCTTTTACCCAGGAAGCCCCTGGGGTCTGAATAAAGGGTGGCTTGTCTGCAAGAAGGTAGGGGGCAACTGGGCTCACTGTGGCTCTGTATCCCCTCCCCTGGCTGGGAAGGTTAGGGTGGGGGCTATACTGCAAGTTTCCTGGGCATGGGGTCAGGCTCCTTTTAGCAGGTCACCACAGTGGTGACCTAGTGTCATCTAGAACCAGGAGCCTCTGCCTCTGCCCACTGGCACCTCTGTGTAAGACCCTTCTGCCCTAGGAGTACTTCAAAACCTTTGAGGTTCATTTGCTGGGTTAGGGGCAGCCTCCTGGATCCTCCTGCCCTCCCTACTATTCCTGTGAATTACTACCTGGGGTGTTACCACCAGACCTGTTGTGTTTTGTCCATTTGTTTTATTGGCCGCTTGGCAGGTAGGGGTGTGGGCAGGCCTTCCGTGGGGTGTGTGTGTGAGATCTGAGTCCTCCTGTCCTGGTGGAGCCTGGCTGTGCCAGGTTCTGGGACATCCCTCTCCGGAGCCTGCCCAAGGCCCTGGCAATTAGGGTTGGTGATGATCTGAAGGGACCCCCAAGGTAGGGACAGAGTACATTGCATTCTGGGATATTAGCCACACTTGGTGTCCCAAAGGGCAGGGGAAGTTTCTTGCAGAGAGCACTTGGGGGCAATGTTGGAGGCTGTGATGGCGCCCAGACCCTGGGTTAGCAAGGGACTTTCGAGCCTTAGTTGCCCTCATCCATAAGATGAGGACAACCTAGTGCCTCCTTCTCTAACTCAAACGTATTGTAGTGCCTGTTTTATACCTGTTTTCACTACCATTAACTCGCTTCATTTCTGCATGAGCACAGTGAGGTGGATGCAAGTAGGGTACCATTTCTCACGTGGGGAAACTGAGGTCCAGAAAGGTTGAGGCTTAGGGTTGAGAGCTTAAGTGGGGAAGGGTTAGCTCAGGGCCCATACACAGCAAACAACACTCAGTCTGGGCCAGCCGTTGTCTATGTTAACATGCCTGTGAGAAAGGAGGGTACCTGGAGTCTTCTGGGCCAGGTGGACCCAGCGCCTAGAACCCAGAACCAGAACCTAGAACTCACCTGGACTTTGGTGCCAAGCAGCCAGCTGTAGCCAATCAGAGACCAGGAACGCCCTGTCCCTCTGCTCTGTTTATGAAGCAATAATCCACTCTGGTCCTTGGGAGGTGCAGTTAGCAACTGCATATTTCTCTGTGGGGCCTTCTTAAGATTCTTTTGGGAGTCCATTGTAGGGTAACCCTGCTTCCCAGCCCACTGGAAGGGGGTAGATGGGGAGAGTGTGCTTCTCTGCCTCCAGGGAAGCCTCCAGGTTGGCCTCCAGGTTCGCACCCTGATTGGAGTAGTTGGGAGGGATTTTTCCAGAGGCCTTTGCGGTCTGACCTCAGTGGGGAGGATGGGGCTAAAGAGCCCAGTGTGGTTTGACAATCTCTTTTGCTGCCCTCAGGTTTCTGCAAACACGCGAATGAGCTGGATGCCAGCTGCTGCCCCTCCGTGCCCGGCGTGAGAAGGAGGTGCCACCTGTTGGCATGCCCCAACAGCCCTCAGCCTGAGCCGAGTGGCCCCCGCCCCCCGCCACCCTGCACTGCCCCAGCTCCCCCACGGCCCCCACACTGCAGTGCGGCCGGGCCCCCTCCCCAAAGGGGCCGCCCCTACCACCTACCCCTGGTGCCCGGGGCGGCCCAGCCCGCAGGGCCATGAAGCTGCAGGCTGTGATGGAGACACTCCTGCAGCGACAACAGCGGGCACGGCAGGAGCTGGAGGCCCGGCAGCCACTGCTGCCCGAGCTGCCTGCTGGTCCTCCAGCCATCTCCAGGGCTGCCTCTGAGGAGGACAGAGACCCTGAGAACACCCGAATGCAGCAGGCACAGATAGCTGCACTGGCCGCCATGCGGGCTGCTGCTGCTGGCCTCGGACCTGCACCCAGCCCCAGTGGCTCTGAGGATGGGCCCCCTGGCTTGGAGGACGAGGACACTGCCCAGGAAGGGGAACCAGGCTCACCTGGCCAAGGCAGGGAAGCGCCAGGACATGCTGAAGGCGATGGGCACTTTGACGATGTGGGCTCTGATGATGACCTGTGAGTGAGAGTCTGCAGGCTTTGTGCACTGAATGGTGACTGGGTCTTGGGGACGGAGTTTTAAGGGCAAGATATAACCCCCCAGGGACATGCCATGTGTTAGACCTTTCTGGGTGACAGTGGATGTGTTCTCTACCTTCACTGTTCAGTGTGGCTCCCACCAGTCCTAAGTGGCTATTGAACATGTGAAATATGGCCAGTGCCAAGGATGTGGCTGAGGTACAATGTTTGCAGCTTTATTTCATCTTAACTTAAACATTAGCCACTCATGGCCAGTGGCCCCATCACCCAGTGAGGCTGCAGCAGACTCAACGTCAAGTGGCAGATAAAGTTGGTGGACTGGGTGGAACCTGGACAGGGTGGGTATTGGTTGGCTTACTGGGGTCTGTTTCATAGGGGTCCAGTGTGGACCTTGAGCTGGGCGCTGGCAAGACCCCAATGGGATCTTTCTGGGAAGACTTTTTAAGAAACGAAGAGGTGGGGCAGTTGCAGGTTGTAATTGGGGCTGTCAAAGCAGAGGTGCTGGGGAGGGGGAGTCCCTAGGGCCAGGGTTAACTTTCTAGAATGATGGGCAAAGTGGTGACAGTCTCTAGGAAGGGCCTGGGGAGTCTGGAACAACATGCCTGGTGCAGGGAATAGCCTGAGCAAAGGCCCTGAGTCAGAAACTGGCTTGGCGTTTTCGAGGCTCAGAAAGGGCTGTGCAGTAGGAAGAGGAGGAGAAGAGCCAATTAGTGCTAGGTGGGGGGGGGGGGATTTATGTCACAGAGGCAGCTTCAGTTAGTCTGAGCTAATTGGGACCAAGAGGTATGTGGCCTACACCCTACTAATAGGCTTTCTCAGCAGCTGGGGCTGGTGAGGCCCAACCTCCCATGTTGAGAAAGGGAAACCCAAGCGTGTAGAAGAGGAGCCTGCCTTGCCCCCGGGTGGAGGTGAGCTACTACCTTTTCCTCTGACCTCTACCCTCTGCCCACCCCAGGAAGCCGAAATGGGAAGAGGAAGAAGAGGAAGAAGAACTGGAGGAAGACTTGGGGGATGAGGAGGAGGAGGAGGAGGAGGAAGAAGACTATGAAGACGAGGAGGGGCTTGGGCCTCCAGGCTCTGCTGGCCTGGGCCCTGCAGCCCTATTCCCCCACAAGGCCCAGCTGCCCCAGGCCTTCCGTGGAGGTGAAGGTGGGCCCCGGGTGCTGGGTGGCCAAGAGCGCCCAGGGGCTGGCCCAGCCCACCCTGGAGGGGCTGCCCATGTGGCACCCCAGCTGCAGCCTCCTGACCATGGGGACTGGACGTATGAGGAGCAGTTCAAGCAGGTGGGTCATGCGTCATTCATCATAATGGGGGCTTGTAGAGGCGGGTGCACCTGGCTGTTACTGGGTCCTTCCAACCAGCCCTGATGGCTGTTTATTGCCTCCCGTCTGTCTGCAAGTGCCAAGCTGGGTGCGGGGGATCCCATGGGTGGGCTGGCTGGTGTTAAATGCATGAATATGGGGGACACAAGCCAGGAGGGAGAGGTTCGGAGCTCTTGGTGTCTGCACCAGAAGGACAAGCATAGAGACAGAGCAAGCAGAGGGTTTCAGAGTGGAGGGAATGGCCCAGGCAAAGGCCACACAACTGGACCTGGCTCAGTATGGGTTATGGGTGTGGCCTGGTGATGTGGGGTTGGAGGCCTTGTTGGTCTGGTCTCTTGAGTAGAGTCTGGTCTGTTGAGGCCCAGGTGGTTGGTTGAGCAGGAGGTGGCCACGTTGGTGTAGACAGCCAAGCACCCTGGGGCTCTGGAGGGGCGGGGAGGAAGCTGTCCATTCTGGTGCCTTCCAGGGCGGCCAGGGCAGAGGAAGTGGCCGGGCGGGGCATCCTTTGAAGTTTAGCAGAGCTGGGCTGGGCAGATGGAAACCAGATGGCGGCAGGGGCAGCCAGAGGGGCTTGCATTCCATCCTCAGCCAGCTGGGCCCTGCCCCGACCTCTAGGAGTGGCTGATAGGGGACTTGGACTCCCTGGCCCAGAGCCCAGCCTTCCTGGGGCTCCATGGGGCTGTGGACATGCCAGTGCACCTGAGTGGCCTCAGGGCAGCTGCCCTCAGATGCTGGCCCCTGGATTGGTTGTGGGACCCTCTCAAGGGAGATGAGGCACAGCCACCCTGTGCTGGTCACTCAGAGCCAGTGGCTTCACTCTCAGCCTCACTTGGAAAAAAAGATGCTAGGACCCAGAGACTGAGTTCAGGATATCAGAAAACTCACAGATGAAGTAAAGAACTGGAAGTTGGACCCATGGAGACAAGCCAAGGACTGTGGTGGGAGTGACAGGGATGGAGGAGGTGGGAAGGCAAGAGGGGTGATACCCCTAGAGTGGGTACAGCCAGCTTCCAGGACAGGAGCTCCCCAGGTGGCTGGGTGGGGCAACCTTGCCTCCTACCTGGTTTTGGCACATGGATTATGGTGCCTTGTGGTGGAATGAAAGCCAGCAGACATTGCCTTCTCAGGGCTCTGTGAGTGGCCCTGGCTGCCCCCTGCATGTGAACACCAGCCTGAGCCTGCATGTGGGACTGATGGCCCCACCCTCAGTTTCCCTCCCTTTGGGATGGAAACTCGGGGCAACTGCTCACCCCATTTTGCAAATAAGAAAACAGGCATGGTGTTGGGAGCAGGTTCTGCTGACTCTAAGCCCCTGACGTCCTCTAAGTTCAACATAACACAGGCGGGCACATTGTGGCGAGTTATATTTATTTATTCACCAAATATGTGTTGTCAACCCTGAACACAGCCCTCAAGGAGCCCCAGAATTGGGGGGCGGTTGAAGCTGGAAAGACACCCCCACCTCACAGGGTCACAGCCAGGTGGGAGGGAGAAAGCTATGTGGCTCCTTGGGGCTCAGAGGTCGACAGAACCCCTGTTACTCTGGCCTCAATAGTGACGGGAGGTCGGGAGATGTTGGGTGTCAGACCAGGTAGAGACAAGGAGTCAGAAGCCCTGACTTCAAAGACCTTTTCTCATGTCAAGAAGAAAGGGCCTGGCCTGACCTGTGGTGGCGCAGTGGATAAAGCGTTGACCTGGGAACACTGAGGTTGCTGGTTCAAAACTCTGCATTTGTCTGGTCAAGTCACATATGGGAGTTGATGCTTCCTGCTCTCCCCCCTTTCTCTCTCTCTTTCATTCTCTCTCTTCTCTAAAATGAATAAATAAACAAATAAATAAATAAGAAGAAAGGGCCTTGTTTCACTTGTCCGGGACATGATGGTGATGTCTTGGGATACTCAGGGTCGGGTCACAGAGTGGGAAACTGAGGCCAGATGGTCAGGGAGCCCCATAAACCATAAACTCATGGTTTATGGTTTATCTCTGTTGTGGGTGGAGCTCAGTAAACAAGTAAGTGGATAGTAAGACAGGATGTGTTCAGTGTCTTTACAAGGGAAGAGAGGAGGTCTCTTGGGGTGTGGCGTTTGGGCTGAGCATTGTAGTAAAAGGCATACACAGAAGAATGGTGCACCTGGCGGAGAAAACAGACTATTCAAAGGGCTTGAAGTGGGGCCCAGCTTGGGGCCAGACATTGCCAGGCTGGGTCCCGCAGGCAGGCGATGGGCCTATATTCCAAGATGAGGTGGACTGAGGAAGGTTTGGGACCAGCAGGGGCCTTATCCTGTAGTGCTGGGAATTTATTCTTCCCATTTGTGGCAGGTCCAGCTGCCAGTGCTACCTGTCCATCCAGCTGGCCAGGCACCTATGCAGCCAGTGTCAATAGTGGCTTGGACTCAGCCAACTTTGCAGATGTCAGGGGCTGTGTTGACTCTGGCATTGCCCCACCCCTTTCTTGGCACGTGGCAGCCAGCTGGCCAGCCATTCACTTGGCATCATCTCCATCTCTTCCTCCCTGGTCTTGGCAGGGTCTGGGGCTGACTTCTGTTCCAGAATCCTCGACAGTCTTGAAATTCTGCTGTTGGCTACAGGTCTGGGGGCAGCCAGGCTTGGGAGGGGCCAGAAACAGCAGGTTCATGACCATAGAATCTTTCCTGGAAAACCTGGAACCTTCTACTCTGGGGCCCGTAAACATGGGCTGATGGAGGCCAGCTTCTGGCTAGGGATCAGGATGCATAATGGGCAGCGATTAGGATCTAAGCCTCCTGGCATTGGAGGTGGCATCTGGTGACATCCCAGTAGTTCCTGTCACCAACACGGCCATGCCTGAGCTCTAGAAAGTGCCATTGTAGGTTTTAAATCAGCAGACTCAGTCACAGATATTCAGCCACTTAAGGATTTGAATCTTCAGTCTCAAGAATGCAAATAAATGTTAGAAATTTTGTAAGAGGACAAGAGACAGAGAGAGAGAGAGAGAGAGAGAGAGAGAGAAATGAGAAGCATCAGCTTATAGTTGTGGCACTTTAGTTGTTCATTGATTGCTTCTTATATGTGCTTTGACTGAGGGGCTCCAGCTGAGCCAGTGACCTCTTGCTCAAGCCAGTGACCTTAGGCTTCAAGCCAGTGACTTTGGGCTCAGGCCAGCGACCATGGGATCATGTCGATGATTTCATGCTTAAGCTGGTGATCCTGTGCTCAAGCTGGCGACCTCAGGGTTTCAAACCTGGAACCTCAGCATCCCAGGTCAATGCTCTATCCACTGCACCACCACCAGTCAGGTTAAATGTTGGAGTTTTTTTAACAGCTTAATTGATAGAAAATATGCATAGCATGTAATTCACCCATTTAAAGTGTGCAATTCACTGGGTTTTAGTATATTGACAGGGTTATGCGCCCATCACCACAATCAATTTCATCACCTGAAAAGGAGCCCCATCCCACTTAGAAATTACCTCCCTTTCCCTTCCAGTTTTTGATCCATTTTCTGTGGATTTGTCTGTTCTGGAGACTTCACATAAATAGAATCACACACTGTGTGGCATTTTGTGTCTGGTTCCTCTCTCACTGAACATCATGTGTTCAAGGTTCATCCATATTGTAGCAAGGGTCAGTGTGTCACTCCTTTTCATGGCTGAATAATATTCCATGGGTATATGGATGGACACTTAGGTTGTTACTGCTTTTTGGCCATTGTACATCCTGCTGCTGTGAACATGCATGTGCAGATTTTGTGTGAATCTATCAGTTTTCATGAACGTGCACCTAGGAGTGGAATTTCCAGTTCAGATGGTAACTCTCTGTTTAACATTTAGAGGAGCTGCTGAGTGCTGTCTATGGCACTCCCATTTTGGATCCCACCTGCCATGTATGAAGCTCAAGTTTCTCCCTGTCCTCACCAACACTTGTGATGACTGGTTCCAGCTATGCGAGTGAGGATCGTGTGATATCTCACTATGGTTGATTTTTTCTTTGTCTTCTGGAGTGTTTTTTTGAGAGAAGAAGGGGTGAGGAAGGGATAGAGAGAGACAGAGAGAAGCATCAACTTGTTCCATTTAGTTGAGCTATTGATTGCTTCTCATATGTGCCCTGACCTCAAACTGGCGACCTTGAGCTTGAGCTGACGTCCATGGGATTGATCCAGTACACCACTGGCCAGAGCTCACTGTGGTTTTGATTTGTGTTAAATGTTGGCCCTGGCCTGACCAGGCGGTGGCGCAGTGGATAGAGCGTCGGACTGGGATGTGGAGGACCCGGGTTCGAGACCCCAAGGTTGCCAGCTTGAGCGCAGGCTCATCTGGTTTGAGCAAAAGCTCACCAGCTTGGACCCAAGGTCACTGGCTTGAGCAAGGGATTACTCAGTCTGCTGAAGGCCTACGGTCAAGGCATATATGAGAAAGCAATCATCGCAATGAAAAACTAATGATTAGCCCTGGCCGGTTGGCTCAGCGGTAGAGCGTCGGCCTGGCGTGCAGGGGACCCGGGTTCGATTCCCGGCCAGGGCACACAGGAGAAGCGCCCATTTGCTTCTCCACCCCCCCCTCCTTCCTCTCTGTCTCTCTCTTCCCCTCCCGCAGCCAAGGCTCCATTGGAGCAAAGATGGCCGGGGCGCTGGGGATGGCTCCTTGGCCTCTGCCCCAGGCACTGGAGTGGCTCTGGTCGCGGCAGAGCGTCACCCCCTGGTGGGCAGAGCGTCGCCCCCTGGTGGGCGTGCCGGGTGGATCCCGGTCGGACGCGTGCGGGAGTCTGTCTGACTGTCTCTCCCTGTTTCCAGCTTCAGAAAATTACAAAAAAAAAAAAAAAAAAAAAAATGTTGGCCCTGGCCTGTTAGCTCAGTCTGTTAAGAGTGTCATCCTGAAACAAAAAGGTTGTAGGTCTGATCCCTGGTCAGGGTACACATGGCAAGCAACCAAAAAATGCACAATTAAGGCCCTGGCTGGTTGGCTCAGTGGTAGAGCGTCGGCCTGGCGTGCAGGAGTCCTGGGTTCAATTCCCAGCCAGGGCACATAGGAGAAGCGCCCATCTGCTTCTCCACCCCTCCCCCTCTCCTTCCTCTCTGTCTCTCTCTTCCCCTCCCACAGCCGAGACTCCACTGGAGCAAAGTTGGCCCGGGCGCTGAGGATGGCTCCGTGGCCTCTGCCTCAGGTGCTAGAATGGCTCTGGTTGCAACAGAGCAACGCCCCAGATGGGCAGAACATTGCCCCTTGGTGGGCATGCCGGGTGGATCCCGGTTGGGTGCATGCGGGAGTCTGTCTGACTGCCTCCGTATTTCCAACTTCAGGAAAAAAAAATGCACAATTAAGTAGAACAACAGATGCCTTCCTACCCTCTCCCCTCTCTCTCCCTTCCTTTCTCTTTCTTTCTAAAAATCAATACAAATTAAGCCCTGGCCAGATACCTTGGTTGGTTGGAGAATCGTGTCCAAGCAGGAAGGTTGCTGGTTCGATTCCCCGGTCAGGACACATACAGGAGCAGCTCAGTGTTCCTTTTCTGTCTCTCTTCTTTCCTTGCCTGTCTCTCAAAGAAAAAAGTTAAGATATTTTTCCCTACTTTCCAAGGTGACCTCTGCTCACCACATAACTTGTAAAAGAGATCATAGATGTAGAAGTGACAGTTTTACCTAATATTTATAACTGCACGCAGGCAGCAGATTGAACGGCTCATGCATTTTTCATGTGTATCCTCTTCCCTTTTTTTTTTTTTTTTAGACAGGAAGTAAGAGAGATGAGAAGCATCAACTCAGTTGTGGCACTTTAGTTGTTCATTGACTGCTTCTCATACTTGCCTTGACCTGTGTGTGTGTGTGGGGGGGGCTCCAGCTGAGCCAGTGACCCCTTCCTCAAGTCAGCGACCTTGGGCTTCAACCTAGTGACCATGGAATCATGTTGATGATCCCATGCTCAACCCAGTGACCCCATGCTCAAGCTAAATGAGCCTGTGCTCAAGCCAGGGACCTCGGGGTTTTGAACCTAGGATCTAAGAATCCCAGGTCGACAGTCTGCCCATTGCACCACCACCAATCAGGTATTTCCTTTGTATCCTCTTTTTTTTTCCTTCCTTTTCTAAGCAAGAGGCGGGGAGATAGATTCCCATATGCATCCCGACTGGGATCCACTCAGCAACTTCCGTCTGGGGCTGATGTTCTGCCTATCTGGGGTCATGCTTGCAACTGAGCTAGTTTTAGTGCCTGAGGCGGAGGTGGAGGCTCCACAGAGTCATCCTCAGTGCCCCAGGTTGATGCTCTCGAACCAGTCAAGCCATGGCTGCGGGATTGGGAGAGAGAGAGAGAGAGAGAGAGAGAGAAGGGGCAGGAGGAGGTGTGAAAAGCAGACGGTTACTTTTGTGTGCCCTGACCAGGAATCGAACCTGGGACATCCACACACCGGGCTGAAGCTCTGCCATCGATCTAGCGGCCAGGGCCTCATGTGTATCCTCTTTTTTTTTTTTTTTGTATTTTTCTGAAGCTGGAAACGGGGAGAGACAGTCAGACAGACTCCCGCATGTGCCTGACCGGGATCCACCCGGCACGCCCACCAGGGGCGATGCTCTGCCCACCAGGGAGCAATGCTCTGCCCCTCCGGGGCATCGCTCTGCCGAGACCAGAGCCACTCTAGCGCCTGGGGCAGAGGCCAAGGAGCCATCCCCAGCACCCGGGCCATCTTTGCTCCAATGGAGCCTTGGCTGCGGGAGGGGAAGAGAGAGACAGAGAGGAAGGAGTGGGGGGGTGGAGAAGCAAATGGGCGCTTCTCCTATGTGCCCTGGCTGGGAATCGAACCCGGGTCCCCCGCATGCCAGGCCGACGCTCTACCGCTGAGCCAATCGGCCAGGGCCTCATGTGTATCCTCTTGATCTCACAGAGAAGGAACTGCCATTGCCCCTATGGTGCAGATGGGGAAACCAAGGCACAGAGAGTTCAAGGCACTTGCTATGGGGAAGATGTCAGAGCCGGGATTGGATTCCAGAGTAGACTGACCCCAGCACCTGCCAGAGCATTTCTGGGGGCATAGACAGACCAGCAAGGGGCAGGGAACCATTGACTATGAGGTTTAGGGGAAGCCTGGTGGCCTCACTGAGCCTCAGTTTCCTTCATCTGAAATGGAGGCAATTGGTTTAAGTTTCACACTAGGGCATCAGGACCCAGTGCCTGGACACAGTGGGCACTTAGGCAGAAATTGCAATCAGCAGTTTTCACTGTAGACCCCACCTGGTCCCCTCCGCTTCTTGGCCTCCTGGGGCCTGTTTTATTCCAAGGGTGTCCTGCTCCATTCTTAACATGCCTGGCCCTGGATATGGGTTCTGGAACTGGGAAGGGAAGCCGTGGGGCTCAGATGCATCCTCAGCAAGAGGCTGAGTCACATTTGGGTTTGTTTTTTTTCTGCTTCTTTCAGCTTATTTAATTTTTTGAATTACAAAAAATATATACAGTTTAAAGTCCATTTAGAAATTTTTAATTTTTAGAGAGAAAGAGTAAGGACGGGGGAAAAAACATCAATTTGTTGTTTCACTTATTTGTGCATTCACTGGTTGATTCTTGTATGTGCCCTAAGGCTCGAACCCACAACCTTAGCATGTCAGGACGACGCTCTAACCAACTGAGCTCCTGGGCTAGGGTTTTAAGTCCATTCTTTATTCCAGAAGTAGCATTAGATAGGCACCATTCTTGTGAGGGGATAACATGGAGCGATTCCACTGAAGCTTGAGGCTGCCAGCCCCTGCCCCAACCTGCGCTGTATCATGGGTTTTTCTGAGCCTATCTCTACCCACTTATGCCCTTCAGAAATGTGACCTTTCAGGGGTCTGGGTGGTTCCACCCAACTCTGCACTGAACACACTACTTTTTGCAGGTGTTTTCATGTCATCATTGCTCAGCACCTGTCTGTCATATCAGAATGTCCCGAGTTGCCTGATTCTTGTTAGCTTCATGCCAAGTTATCCTGTAGGGCTGACACCAATGCGTTGGTCTGCTTCTCTGTTTCCCTGTTCTAAACAACATTGCAGTGAACATCTCTGGGCTCACCAGAGTTGCTTGGGACAGTGTGGGATGGCATAGGGAGTTGGAATTGCTGGACCTAAGGGAGGAGTTGGTAGATGTTTTCTTTATCCTGCTTGAGAGTGCCCCTGGTTGGGGAATGTTAGAGCAGGACAAGGCATTCCCAGCCCTAAGTGGGTGAGGGCTAGGCTAGAAGAAGAAGATTGAAGGCAGGGCTGCCCATAGGAAGGGGCATTGGAGCAGGGGCTTTGCAGGATATGTAAAAGTTTGCCAGATGAACAGAGAAGGGTAGGGTCTGCATTTTGGAATAGTGTAGCTGGAACATAACGGGAAAGGGAAGGGGTGAGCAGAACATTAGGAGAGCCTAACTAGGCAGTGGCGCAGTGGGTAGAGCATTGGACTGGGATGTGGAGGATGAGGTTCGAGACTCCGAGGTCACCAGCTTGAGCGCGGGTTCATCTGATTTGAGCAAAGTTCACCAGCTTAGGCCCAAGATTGCTGGCTTGAGCAAGGGGTTAACTTGGTCAGCTGTAGCTCCACCTCAAGGCACATATGAGAAAGCAATCAGTGTACGACTAAAGTGCCCTAACAAAAAATTGATGCTTCTCATCTCCCTCCCTTCCTGTCTGTCTGTCCCTATCTATCCCGCTCTCTAACTCTCTGTCTCTGTCAAAAAAAAAAAAAAGAAAAAGAACATTAGGACAAACCAGAGGAAGGCTCAAGAGGGGGCCTTTGCAGGATTTGGAGCTGGGGACGGAGAGAGATGCTGGGAGGACCCTCTGGAGTCCATGGGCCAGGCAGGAGTGAGTGGCCAGCACTACAGCTGGGCCTTTGGGACCAGGGGAAGAGGATGAATTAGAATTTTCCCAGGAAGGAAAGTATTCTACGGGGACAGCACAGCCTGGGCAAAGGTCAGGTCAGACACTGGGTTCTGAGCCCAGTCATGCTCATCTGGTGTGTTTGAGACACAGTAGGCCAGAGGCCAGGCCGTGTGGGCCCTGGGAGCCAGCTCTGGCACCAGATGTCTTCCAGAGGCCCCAGGAGCCCTGCATCATGTGCAGAGGGGCGGGGAGGGGTATTGGGAAGCCCCTGGAGAGCTCAGCTCTCCCCGCCTAGGGAAGCGCCTGCCTCATCAAAGCTGCTGTGGCTTTTGGCTCACAGCCAGCTGGGCCATGGCAGGCACGGGGAGGGTGCTCACCCGCCAGCCCCTGGCACCATGCCCCTACCCGTGCCAGCCCTGGGAACCACACTGACTCAGCCGGAAGAACCTTATCTGGCCCCAGTGCTGTCACCCAGCCACAGGGTCACCACCATGGGGTCATCACCGCTGTGGCCTGGCCCCACGCCCACCGCCAGCTCCCCACCCTGGTGGCCGCTGCCAAGTGCCCAGCCACGCCCCACGCTCTCTAATAACACACGCGGCCAACGGAGGGAGCGGTGTCTGGCAGGCAGAGTATCCTCGCTGTGTGCCCTATCGGGATGGGCGTGGGTGAGCCACGTGGGGACTTGCCTGCTGGTGTGGGTGTGTGAGTGTGCACGTGGGTGTGGGGACATGGTGGTATCACATGGTTTCGTGGGCTGGGGTGTCCTGTCTTCCCAGGGCTCTGTGAGTATTGGAATCTGTGTTTGTCTGGGCCGGGGTTCCACGGGTATTTGAGACTTTCTATGTATGTAACTCACACTTGTGCTAGTGCATGGCTGTTGCCTGTGTGTGCGTGGGCATATTCTGGGGCCTCATGAATCTGTTTGTAGTGTTATGTGTATCTGTCATCTTGGGCACCTGTTTATATTTTGATATGTGGCCCGTGTGTATATGTCTATGTGTGCATACCACAGATGTGTCTCTGACTTATGTGGACATGTCACTGAGTGTGTCCTGGGGTCCAGGCACACTTGGGGGTGGCTTGACTTGTGTATCCCAGAGTGTGCTGATGTTGGTGCCTGGAGTTCTCGTGTCTGTGATGGAATAATAGTCTCCTATAGCTTTGTTTGTATATGGCCATATGTGTGGAGGTCTGCAATCACACGTGTGCCTGTGTGGGAGCTTGTGTGTCTGCCACTGCTGGGCTCCCCCTGCCTGGTGAAGTGTGAGGTCTCATTGGAGCCCATTAAAAATTAGCCAGAAAGTCAGGTCCCCTGGTCAGTGGTTCACGTTGGCTGCCCAGGAGCAGGTCAGCTGCCCTTGCCTGCCCACAGTAGATTCTGGAGCTGCGGTGCTGACATAGTCCCAAGGAGCCCCGAAGTGAGGACAGGGCCCCAGAGACCATAGGGACTCTCACTGCTCTGCTCTATTCCTTCTTCCCTCGACATGCTGTGTGGTCTTAGGCAGGGATGTGCCCTCTCTAATCCAGGGCTTAGCCTACTCTGTACCTCAGTTTCTCTGCCTGACACAAAGACCCTTCAACCTCCTAAATTTTTTGATCCCCAGAACCAGCACTACCTGCAGTGACATGGAGGGGAATCCCCCTGGCCCTTTGTGACAGCCCAGCACCCCCATCACAGATGCCGTCACCATGTCAGGTTACACTCCAAGCCTGGTCAGGGGAGCAGTTGGGAGTGTTGGCCAAGGGGTGGGCACACGTGGGGGCGGGATGCAGCCTGCCCCTTCTCTGCCTGCCTGGCTGCATGCGGCCAGAGGACAATTGGAGGTCACAGGGTTAAATGATAACCAGTCTGCCTTTTGAAGGCCTCAGCTCAGGACTTGGCCTTGCCTCGGGGTAGGGGCTAGGGGCGTCTCATGGGGCTGAGGGTTAGGGGGCAGAGAGGGTGCAGAGTCAGCACCGCTCGCTGCCCTTGCAGGTCCTTTGGCCTCAGGGACACACTCCTCTCCTACCAGACAAAGGAAAAGGGACAGATAAAAACCCATGTTGCAGGAAGAAACCTGTCATGGAATGTGATTTTCTGCAAAACTCACGTCCACCCAGAACCTCAGAATGGGACCTTATATTGAAATAGGGTCTTTGCACTCCCTGAACAGGTAGCTCAGTTATTTAGAGTGTTGTCCCTATATGTCAAAAATGTGGATTCAATCCCTGGTCAGGGCACATACAAGAATCAACTAATGAATGCATAAATAAGTGGAACAACAAATCAGTGTTTCTCTCTCCCTTCCTCTCTTTCTAAAGTTAAAAAAGAAGAAAAAAAAAGAAAGAAATAGGGTCTTTGCAGATATAATTAGTTAAGATGAAGTCACACTAGAGTATGGTGGGCCCCAAATCTAAGGACAGGCTTCCTTATAAGAGGAGGAGACATAGCAGACAGAAAGACAGCTGTGCAGACATGAAGGCAGAGATCCAGGCAATGTGGCTCCAACGCCAGGACACTGGGAGAGGCAGGAAGGACCCTCCTTTGGAGGCTTGGGGGAGAGCATGGCCCTGTAACGCCTCCATACTTCCATCAAAAATGTCTGGTCCCTGAGCCGTGAGAGAATGGATCGCTGTTTAAGGCCCAGTCTGTGCCTTTCTTCCAGCCGCCCCAAGAAATAAATCAAAACTTAAAGGTTTGGGTCCCTGACTCGGGTCTTCACTGTGCCAGGCACCTTCAGGGAACCAAGGGCTCCACTGGGCACATGACGTGGGTGGCCCTGATCCTGCTGGCTGCCAATTCTTCTTTGGGGATTGGTTTGGGTAGAGGGGACCCTGACTGTCTCAACCATGAGTCACAGGACTGGGTTCAGGCAGAAAGCCAGGCTGTGCATATGTGTGCACGTGTCTGAGCCTGTTCCTTCCACAAGCATGTATGAAGCACCTGCTGTGTACCAGCCCTCATTCTGGGCACTGGGGACACATCTGTAAAGAAAAGCAAACAGATGGAAGTGGTTGTTGTCCTTTGGGCAGCAAGGCCGTAGGTGTGTGGGGCCCAGTGGACCAGGTGGGCGTGGCAGCCAAGGGCAGGCTGTCTGGGGCCATTATCTTTCAGCTAGTGAGCAAGGGTGTGTCTGTGTTTGTGTGTCTGTGTCTGGGTGAATGGGTGTGTCCATGTGTGTACTGGGAGACCGCATTAGGATGGGCAGGGCCATGGGCACATCAGGAGGGGTTGTGTGGCTGCTCTGGAGATCTGGCGGTTTCTGTCTAGGTGGGATTGTCAAGGGCGTGTGTGTGAGTTCTGCTAGTGTTGTGGGGGTTGTCTGGCATCTCTGTCCAGGTTAGCGTGACTGGGAGTGGCTGTGTACTCCAGTGCTGTGTCATATTCTCTTTCTGCCCCATAAGGGGCCTTTAAGGGTCATCTGGCCTCTGCTCCCAAACCCCCACCCCTCAGGGGTATGAGCCCTACAGAAGATCTACAAATGTGGATCTTCTGGGCTTGTGAAGCCCCCACCCAGGGGGTACCTGCCCTGGCTTTTTGCCCTTAACACTAAAGGGCCCCTTACTGTGGACCAGGTAGGGGCCAGCTGCCCTTTCCTTCTGTTCTTCATTTAACCCCCCTTCTATGACCAGCTCCATGAATTCCTCCTCAGGATGCAGGCTGGGCCAGGTCCTCTGATGGGGCTGGGAGACAAGGGGACAGTCGTGGGCTGGCACCCTGACCGAGTCTGTCCATCCACGGAACCTCCTGGTTTCACTGTCTCTCGCCATGTCTCTCTGTCTCTTTCCCTCTCTGTCTCCCACCTCCCCAGATGCCGCCCTTCCATTGTCACACAATTCCCCCTCAACTGCCACTTTCCTAGGAGCAGCAGGCTGCCCCTGAGCTGGCGAGTATGCTGTGGGTGGGTGTGCATGGGTACCGCCCTCCCCTCTCTGGCAGCTGCCTCTCTGCTGGGCCATCGGCCTACTTGCTCCTCCCTGTCCCTTCCCTAGACTGCTGATGGGTGCCCAATTCCTGGAAGGGAAGTGGGGCCTGAAATCACCTTTGGGTTATTCATTTCGTCGCCATCACCGTACAGGGTGGACCCTGGCTGAGCTGGGGTGCAGATCACTGGCTGATGGCATTTTGTTGTCATTGCGTTGTCATCGTTATTTGTTACTGTTTACCTAGTGTCCTGGTAGAGGAGGGGCAGCATGTGGTGGGTGCCAGCTGTGTGCTTGCCAGGGCCACCCAGCTGGCATCTCCTCTCCCCTCTTTGTCTCCCTGCAAAAGAATTTCCCATAGGAAGTGGGGATGTTCTAGGAGTGGCGTCCCCCTCCTGCAGTTAGGAGGCAGGCTTGGGTGGTACCCTGAGGCTGCTGGCTACCGCGGGCGGGGCAGGCAGTTCCTGTTGGCCTGCCCTCAGCCTAGGGTCTGGCAGAGGTTTCCTTGGGAATACTTGGTGGGGACTCCATGCCCTGAACCCACCAGGGCCCCTTCTTGACTCCTGGGAGGGAGGTGGAAAGCAGCCCCATCATTTCCTGCTATACCTGCTGCTGTTACGTGACAGTGCGGACCTGGTCAGCTTGGCTGGAGCAAGGTAGCAGTCTGTGCCCTGGCCTGCTACTCCTGAAGCTGCTGGCACTGGCTGGGTTTCTGTTCAGAGAACCTGGACTGGGAGTGATGGAGACCTCACTCCCTGGCCAGGTAGATCTTTCTGAACAGCTCCAACCACTAGGAAAGTCCCTTCTGGCATGTTCTGGGACTGCCCAGGGGCCCAACTGCAGGGAAACAGGGCTGGTTTCTTTCTGAGGAAACCCAGGACAGGACTTTTTTAATTTTTATTTTTCTATTAACGTGTGTGTGAGAGAGAAAGAGAAGGAAGAGAGAAGCATCAACTCATTGCTTTACTTAGTTGTTCCATTTCGTTGTGCACTCATTGTTTGCCTCTCATTCATGCCCTGACTAGGGATCAAACCCATAACCTTGGTGCGCCAGGGTGACATTATCCACTTAGCCACCCAGCCAGGGCTCCAGGACAGGATTTTTATTTCTTAGGTGCTGGGCCTTGGGCTCAGGGCTTGGACTGGAGGCATTTACAATCCAGCAGCCAGGCAGGATCATGAGACTCATGTTTGTATAGGCCTGGACCCCCGTGTGAAATGCCCCAAGGGCAGCATGGAACAGCAGATGAGTATTTGCTGAGGGGGGAGGAGGGAGATTCTGGATTTGGGGCTTGCTGACCCTGAAGCATTTGCCCAGAGCCCCTGAGAGCAAGAGGCTTTGGGGTGGAGGCCCCTCCCCACCTGGTGATACTGATAAGGCCAGTGCACCCTGCAGCCATTCCTGAGGCACCAAGGGCTCAATCTGGGCTCAGTCTAGGTTTGAGTCCATCTCCATGGTTTTCTGTCAATGTCTCTATTTCCCCATCTGTGAAATAGTGTCCAGTTTGGATAGTGGTCAGCTCAGGGCCAGGCCTTGGTGGTGGTTTTCCCAGGTGGTTGAGAGGCTACCTGGATTTGCATGTCATTTGCATGACAGCATAAGACAACCACCTCCCTCCTCCACTCCACTTCCTAGAAGTGTCTCTCCTGATTCCTGTCTTGGGTGCATCCGCGATGCCAGACCGCCTAGTATATATACCCTGTGGGCCTTAGTTTCCCTGCTGTGACATGGGCCTGCCATCAAGGTGGTTTCTCCTGCTGTCCCTCATCCCTAGCCATCTTCCTGAAGCCAGACCCTCCTCCCTACATGCCCTTCTTCCAGTGAGTCCCCTGTCTCCACCTGGATGCCCAGGTGCACCCCCTACCCACTTCACGGATGGCCCTTGTCACATGCAAGACTGACCAGGAGAAAAGAAGAGGTTTTGGGGTCAGGGCCATTCTTGGAACCTTGCATTCCGGAAATTCATAAAGACGTGCCTTCATGTGTTTGCTTCTATGACTCGTTTCTGGAGCTTTTTATTAATATCTGTTGTGGGTGCGGGTGCTGTGTCTTTTCAGTGAAAGAACACATGACCGATTGGGGAGGGGTGCTTGAGCGGACAGATGTTTCTGCCCTGCCCAGAATCACTTCCCCAATTTCCTTCAAGCCTGGTGGGGCCCCTGCAGCATCTGTGTGGAGGAGGCCCTGCCTGGAGCAGCGACAGGAAGCGAAAGGCCCAAGTGGCTGGTGGGGGTGCCCCAGGGTCAGGTGCACAGGTAGGTGACTCCTGGTAAGGGCCTATGGCCATTGCTAAGCCCAAACAGCAATCGACTCTGCCCTTCCCCCTTCTTTAGGGGTCCCAGCTCCCATGAGTCTCCTGCTCACTGGCCATCTCCCCAGCTGGCCTGGGCTCTAAGGGGCATCTGGATCTCTTGGACACACTACATCCTCAGCATCCAGCATGGGCCTGAGGTACAGCTGTTCAATAATGGCTGCAGAATGGACTGTTCCAGTCAAACCACCAAGAGCTCTCACTTGGGCTTTACCTCCTCTGTGCTGTGTCCTGGGAGTTCCAAAATAGGAGGAAAACCTCAAACAAAACCCCTGGGTGTCTGCCTGGGCTGGCATTCTGAGGCCAGAGTCCTGCTGCCCCTTGGAGCTGAGAGAGAAGCTGCTGTGATGGCTTCCTGATCACGTTGCTATCCCTCCACACCCACTTCATGATGGGAAAACTGAGGCTTGAGGTGCAGACAAGGAGGGTTTCCCCAAATGACTTTTGCAACCCTACAGAGCCCCATTCTGATTTTATCTATTTGTCTATTTGTCCATGTTCTGGGGTCTCTGTGGGAGAGGGCAAGACTTGACCCTAGGGCTCACTCAGCTTTGCCATCTCTTGGTTTTCTTGGATCAGCTTTGCCATCTCTAGGCCTCATAATGTTGGGTGAGGAGTGTGCACACTGGGCCCTGTCCTCCCTGTCCTGTGCACGTGGAAAAGGGCAGATCAAGCACTTAGCATGTGGTTGGTATGAACCTGGTCGCTGAGCTTGCAGGGCGCCCTCTGGCCACTTCAGTTTCCCTGGTTGCAGAGTAGGCACAGGGGACTGTGTGATGTCACCCTGCCTACCCCCTCCATCCAGCAGCAGTTCTGTAAATGGGAGAGGCTGAGCGGCCCCCAGGGATGCTACTCCCAGCCCACCTGGGGCCCAGTAACGGCAGTGAGTGCTGAGTCATCTTGGTTAGATGGCAGGGAAGGGCCTCACCAGTGACCCATAACATGAGGGTTTTTTTTTTTTATCAGTGAGCAGACAGAGAGCTGCTGGGAGGGGAATGTCAGGGAGACAGATGGAGGGTGCGAGAGCACAGTGTGGTCTCTCTCCCCCTTCCTTCATTAGCGGGTGCCTATTGTATACCAGGATTTTTGTCTGTACCCAGAGACCCCAATTATGCCCTTGAAGGCTCTCATGTAAGTGGGGAGAAAGATGGGAAGAAACCATCTCGAAATAATGCACAATCACAGGACCATGACAGATGCTAGTATGTTCATGGCGCTGGCCTGGTTTGAGGGTCAGAGCTGCAGGCCTGAGTGAGGAAGGGGACTCTTGTTGGAGGCACCAGCAAATAGGCTTCAGGGCAGGACTGGGTGTGGGGAGAAGTGAGGAGGCTGGTGTGACTGGCGTAAAGTAAGCATGCAGACAGACAAGATAGGGACGTAGATGTGTAGCGGATCAGCCAGCGTGGGGCCTGGCAGGCTGGAAGTTTGGATTTTCTCCTGAGTAGTAGGGAACCACAGTTGGCTTCTGAGCAGGGGAGACACAGCCTGCTCTTGATGTAAAGGTAATGAAAGCCCCTCAGACCCTCATGGGAGGCTGCAGGGAGGAAGTAGCATCAACCATCCTGGTTGCTCTTAGGTATTTTATGGGAACTGAGGCTGCCCTCTTTACTTTGTTTCACAGTAGTTTCACTTTGCTTATAGGAGTTACTATAATGAATCAATATTTGTCCAAAACCTAAAAGATGTTATAGGTGAGATTATACACACATATTCATAGCAGCATGATTCACACAACCAAAAGGTAGAAACCAATCTAAATGTCTACCAGCTAATGAACAGATAGACACATGACCCCATCCACACAGTGGAATACTTTTTTTTTTCTTTTATGTTTTTGTTTAATTATTTATTTGTTTTAGTGAGGGGGAGGAGCAGGAAGCATCAACTCCCATATGTGCCTCGACCAGGCAAGCCCAGGGTTTCGAACCAGCGACCTCAGCATTCCAGGTTGACACTCTATCCACTGCACCACCACAGATCAGGCTACACAGTGGAATATTGCTTGGCCATGAAAAGGATGAAGCATTGACACTACAACATGCATGGACCTTGAAAACATGATGCTCAGTGAGAAGCCAGACAAGAAATGCCAGACAGTGTGAGATTCTTTTATCTGAAATGTTCAGAACAGGCAAATCCACAGACACAGAAAGTAGTTTAGTGGTTGCCAAGGAGCTGTGGAAGAGGAGGGGGTGATGGAATGTTCTGGAATTAGATAGAGATAGTAGTTGCACAATGTAGTGGATGTACTAAATGGCACTGAATTATTTATTTTAAAATGGTAAATTCTTTGTTATGTGAATTTCACCTCCATAAATACTTTTTTTCAAAAATTCAGGAAAAAGTAGGTGAGATTAAGCAGTAAAGTCCATGGGCTGAGTCCAACCTAGCTTGCAGGCTTCTTCACTTTTTCTCTGTCCCTCCTCCCTTCACAGAACCCCCTGAGCCAGCCAAGGTTCCGGCATGGTCCCCTGCTTCCGCCCTGCGATGGTATCTGTCCTTCCTCTCTTGACCCTCAGCGACCCAGGAATGCCTGAGGAGGTCCCGCTGGGCACACAGGCGATGCTGGGTCAGGTCTATTCCCGCCCAAGCTGAGCATTTGCAAGCCTGCTTCTGGACATGGAGAAAGACAGGCTTCTCAGGTTTCCTATAAACTGTACTGGACAGTACAAAGATATGCCTTTTTTTTTTTTTTAACAGGGACAGAGAGAGAGTCAAGAGAGGGATAGATAGGGACAGAGACAGGAACGGAGAGAGATGAGAAGCATCAATCATCAGTTTTTCGTTGCGAGACCTTAGTTGTTCATTGATTGCTTTCTCGTATGTACCTTGACTGCGGGCCTTCAGCAGACTGAGTAACCCCTTGCTCGAGCCAGTGACCTTGGGTCCAAGCTGGTGAGCTTTGCTCAAACCAGATGAGCCCGCACTCAAGCTGGCAACCTTGGGGTCTCGAACCTGGGTCCTCTGCATCCCAGTCTGACGCTCGATCCACTGTGCCACTGCCTGGTCAGGCAATATGCCTTTTTTTAATAAACTTCCCATCCTCATCCTTATTTACCACAGAGATGGTAGTCTTCAGTGACTCATCGGTCCCTGAACACTAGGCATTAGGCCGTTTCTCAGTTTTCTGGCTTCCAACGACAGCAGCCTCACTGTTGGGGTCCCCTTGCAGGCCCAGTGGCCTTGTCTAGAGGTGGAGCCCTGTGGACTTTGGAGCTACCTGGGTGGCAGAAGGGGGCCTGAGCAGACACCGTTTAAGGGGGCAAAGGTCCTCCCAGGGGCCCTGCTGGCTGTTTCTTTACAGCCTGGGCCCCTTCAGCACACTGGGAACTGGTACCTCCCCCTTGCCCAGGCGGGGCCTTCTGGCAATGTGACCTTCACAGGGCCCAGCAGTGCCTCTGGAGGAGATCTGTGTGCTGGGCCCTGGTAGCGCCCCACCCCCAACATGTCACTTTGTGGATTTGCTAGTGGCCATGGTGGCCATTCCTTCCCTCTACCAGGCTGGGAGGGGTTCCCACACTAGGGTGAGCTCTCTGACTCCAAAGGACCCCCTCAGTAGGTGGGGGGATGTCATCTTGGGCTGGTCAGCAGTATAACCTGTCTGGCTGTGGGGAAAATGCTCACTGACCACAAACAAGAATTTCCTGTTTGCCCACCATACCCTTGGTGTGGGGGTGGTTACCTCACATTTCCCCGCCCCCACCTGAGCCCTGGGACCTCCTGTCTTTATTTGCTGCTTCTTCACCTCACTGCCCAGTGGCCACTCCTGGGGGGGGGGTGTTCCTCAATGGGTCCCCAGCACCCTCACCCCTCCCCTGCCCCTGCAGGCTGGGTCTGAGCTCTTTGTGCAAAGTGCTTAGCAGGAAACTAGCAGGTGAAGGGGTCAGAGGGTGAGAAAGAGCAGGGGGAGCTCCCTAAGAAGGTGACATTTGGGCAGGAAGGAGGGACTGACTGTAGAGATCTGGGGAGCTGCATTCCAGGAGAGGGAACAGCCAGTGCAAGGCCCTGAGGGGAGAGAAGGTGCTTGTTTTGCTCAGAAAGCAGAGACCAGCCAGGGACTGGAAGCAGAGGGTGGTGGGGGCAGGGAGGTAAAGCGAGGTGTTTGGTGGGGGTGCCAGGAGCCATGGAAGACTGTAGGGCAGGGGAGGGTCATGTTCAGATTGCCTGGAAAGGCCCCTGTGACTGCTAAGTGTGTGTATGTGGGAGGCATGCTGGGCTCCACCAACTCTGAGCCTCATTTTTCTCTTCCCAAAGTGGTTGGTGCTTGGGAGGAGGCGATGGATACATGGTCAGCCCAGTCTTGGTAATTCATGGCTGGATATCATCACTGGATTGAGCCCCACTGCAGTCACTACAGGCTGAGGGGCCAGGGCTGTGTGTGTCCCAGTGACCCCACCTGTAGGTGAAAGAGAAGAAGGGAGCCATACACTTAGGGATCACTTCTGGATGCCTCCAGCCCAGGCTCTCACATCCACATTTCTCATTCTTTTGCACCCATTCCACAGCTGAACAAAGTGAGGCCTGGGAAGGGCAGGATGGGCACAGGGTCACAGGGCAGGAAGTGAACACAGTGGGTGATGCAGCTCACCGAGCATGGCCCTGGCTCAGGCATATCTGGGTTTGAGAAAGAATGAGCATCCTTGTGCTTATGCGACACTGAGAATTCCAGGCCCATTTAATGAGTTTCTGATGGTGTCCAATTCTAGACATTAGGGACAAAACATACCAAATCCCTTGCATTCTGCTGGGGTAGATGGACAGGGGACCAGACCAGGGTGTGAATCCATGTGGCTCTGGTGACATGAGGGTTAAGGAAGGCGATGAGCAAGGAACCACCATCATCAGTAAATGTGTTCTAAGTGAGAGCAGAATGTTTGGGAGAGATGGAGCTGTGGCAGAGATATTGGAGGACAACGGCTTCTTTCAAGGAGGTCGGAGTCCTTGGTGAGGCTGATGTTTTGAGCCGAGTGGGAGCCCTGGATGAAGGGGAAGTCAGCTGGGCCAGAGCTGAGAAAGGCATTCCAGGTGTGTGGAGCTGCCAGGGCAGAGGCTGAGAGGTGGAACCGTCTGGTGGGTTTCAGAATCAGCAGGTGGTCAAGTGAGGCAGCATAGGGGCTGGCAGGGACTGTGGGACCTTGTGGGCCTCAAGGGTGGGTATCTTTATAATCAGACAGGAGCCAGAGTGAGACCTGTCCTCAGAGCCTGGCACTTGGCCTCCGGGAAATCAGGTCTCAGGAAGGAGAGCGGGGCCCTAATCTCAGCCCTCAACCCCAAAGAGGGGTTCCCAGAGGCTTGGCCCAGTGTCCACTCTGGGTCTGGGGCCCTGGGTATGGCAGGTGTTTGATCGGCGCCTCCTGGTCCACCATGAAAGGGGCAGGGTTCCAGCCAGAGAATCCAGGCAGATCTGAAGTTCGGGTGTGGTGAAGGATGTCTTGTGGCTCAGCTGTGTGACTTCAGAGCCTTGTAAGAACAGGCAGCCCGGCCCACTGGCCCTCGTGAGGTGGGTCTAGACACCACCATGGAGAGTCTTGACACCATCCCCAGTACCCCCATGTCCTGTGGACAGCCCCAACCAGCTGGCCAGGGCGGGACATACACCACAGGGTGCGGAACTTGGGGCTATAGCCCCATAAAGCTGGGGCGGCCTTTACTGCCCGGCTTTGTTGTCAGCTGGCCATGACACAGCTATTAAAGCCGTCTCCTTCACCACACATCCCTTTATGGCCTTATACTACACCCTGGCCCCACAAGGGTCTGCCCACCATTTGGCATAGAAGTTATCAGCCCCCT
Source organism: Saccopteryx leptura (assembly GCF_036850995.1). NCBI lineage: Eukaryota > Metazoa > Chordata > Mammalia > Chiroptera > Emballonuridae > Saccopteryx > Saccopteryx leptura. The sequence goes on from NC_089503.1 coordinate 243,926,949, forward strand.
ACCCTGTCCCTGCAGAGCCAGTCACCTCTGCCAAGGGTCATGGAGCAGCTGGGCTCTACCCTAAGCCTCAGTTTCCCACTTGGAATATGGGAGTTGTAATGGTTCCAGGTACTAGGGGTCATGCTGTTGTGTTTATTGCACAGTGTCCTCATATGATGAGGAAACTGAGGCAGGAGGAGCACTGAGGTCTGGGTAACGGGTTTAGGCAGCATGGACCCTCCTCTACCTGGGTCAGGATCTCAAAGGAGAACATGTTGCCCCCGAATGAGTTTCCAAGCTGTGACAAATGACACACACTAGACAGCTTAAAACAACAATTTATCCTCTTACATTCTGGAGCCAGAAGTCCAAAATCAAGGTGTCACAGAGCCATGCTTCCTGAAGGCTCAGGGGGGGGGGGGGGGTTGTTCTTCCAGCTTCTGGGGGCTCCCGTGTTCCTAGGCTTGTGACCACATCACCCTAGTCTCTGCCTCTGTCCTCACCTGGCTTCTCTGTATATGTCCCTTCTCTTATGATACTGTCATTGGATTAAAGCCACCTACTCCATTGTAACCCCATCTTGGCTAATGATATCTGCAAATATCAAAATAAGGTTCTCTTCCCAAGTTCTGGACTTGACTTAGGGGCACCTGCCAATTCTTCAAGTCTATCTGACCTTACTCTGCCTAGCAGGGCCCACCTTGAAGCCGAGAAATCAGGGTTCACTTAATTAGCATTTATCACAGAACTGCTGTGTGCTCAGCTGCCTTTTAGGCACTGGCAACAAAATAGACAAAATCCCTGATGAGCTATGGGGCAGACAGACAGGGGACCAGGCTTGTGTGAGTACATACTTCCCAGCCAGGGAGGAGGAGAGTGGGGAGGGGACACACATAGGTTTGTTATGTGGGCAGGGAGAGGACATGAGGCCTGGCATGAGCACACCCATGGAAAGTCCACCTGCAGGGCCCACACCCTTCAGGCAGGGGAAAATGCAGGCCTCCCTGGATGCCATAAATCAGTGCAGGAATGTGGTCGGCCAGCCCGGCCAGGCAAGATGGAGGAGACAAAGGCCTCGACCACCCAGGTCTGGGCTTCTGTCTCCCCCAGCCCTTTCCTAGAGGTCCCACTTTGTCTTCAGTACATAGATGGGGAAACTAAGGCCCAGAGAGAGGCAAAATGGCTGAGGAGTGGTTGGCCCTGACAGCCTCGCTTCCCTAGGCCCCATGATGTCCCTACCGCAGTAGCTGGGTGTTGGGGCATTCTTGGGCCCTAATAATGGATTATTACAGCCCAGCTGGGGCTAACTGGTGGTTTCAAGGCCCTCCATGGTCCTGATCCCTTCGTGTTCAGGCAGCTACAGGGCCATATTCCCTGGAGCTTCATTTGAAGCCTGCTATTTGCGCTCCTCCTCCTCAGCCAATTGCAGCCCCAACCTCACTCTCTAATTATCTCCGCTGGCTTCCCCCACACCCCCACAGCACCTGTGAGGTAATGGTTAATGGGGTGGAGGACCCCCTGCTTCCAAAACCCCAGACGGAGGCCCTTTCTCCTCCTGCGATGATTGGTGAACCCAGGCAGCCAGTGTTCAAGACTGAGACTGGGTCAAGAGTCTCAGACAGTACAGGGCTACAGTCTCCCGCCTGCCTCTCTTTGCCTCAATTTGTATGTGACTCACTGGACAGGGTTGGGATGCGTCATTACAGCAATGACCTGGGTGGGTACTGTCTGTCTGGGATGAATTGTGTCCCCAAAATATGTGTTTAAGACCCAACTCCCACTACCTGTGAATAGGACCTTATTTGGAAATAGGATCTTTGCAAATGTCATTAGTTAAGCATTTAGGTGAGTTGCATTGGCCCTAAACCCAGTGACAGGTGTCATTCAAGGAAAGGGGAATTTGGACACAGCCATGTGACAGCAGAAGCAGAGACTGGGGTGATGTGGCTACAAGCCCAAGGACTCGTGGATCTCCCAGAAGCTGGAAGAGGCAGGAAGGACCCTCCTTGAGCTTTAGGAGGGAGCTTGGCCCTGCCACACCTTGATCTCAGACTTCTGGTCCCAAAACTATAGGAGGATAAACCTCTCATTTTAAGCTACCCCTGGAGACTCATCCAGATTTCTCTGCCCTCATCTGAAAGGGGGGATACAGGCTCGTTGCTTACTGGGGCCTCAGGGGGTTTCTGGCATTGAGGTCCCCAGTGCCTGTCTCTGCCAGCAGCCCCCGTGATTGGCCCTCCTCTCAATGGCGATGTGGTGCCCATGTCCAGGCTCTGGCATCAATTAACCGGTCCCCTTCCTACCCTCACAGCTCTATGAACTGGACGGGGACCCCAAGAGGAAGGAGTTCCTGGACGACTTGTTCAGCTTCATGCAGAAGCGAGGTGAGGCCTGCCCACTGGGAAGTGGTGGGAAGCGGGCATGAGAAAAGGGCCCCTGCCAGCCACAGCCTGGGGCAGGTCTGTCAGACTTGGCAATGAGTTTCCCGTGGCTGGAGGCATCCAAAAGTTGTCTGAGGGAGAGTCATGGCTGTGCCATGTGGGATCTGAGAGGGGAGGCACAACTGCGAGAGTCTAAGGGGTAAGTCCTTGCAGGGGATAAGTAGGGAGGGTAGTTGTCTCAAGAAACCACCCAGAACGAACAGTTTAAGCTTTCTCCCTTGCTGTTGAGACACAGGGTACAATGGGGTCCTGGCTTCCAGGATCCCCCACAGCAGGGCAGCGCTGGCCTATGTTTGGAGAAGGGGGTTGTGGGTGCCGGGGCAACAGGATGGCAGCTCTCCATGCAGGCTTCCAGCTCTTGTGGCCTACCGTCCCCACTGGTGCCCTAACCCCTCTGCTGCTCCTATAGGGGCCTTAGGGAACTATCTGTAAGATGGGCTACAAACAGTCCCCACTGTTGGCAATGCCCCAGATATACTGAGTGCTGGGCCACATTTATTGAGCCACTGCTGCAGCCCACCCCCTCATTTCCCCCTGGTCTGGGGTGAGATAGACACCAACCATGGCCCCACTAAGAAATGTCTGGGCCTTGAGAACAGTGACATGAGGAGTAGGGACTGGTTTGTGTGAGTGTCTAGGTGGGGAAACTGAGGCCTAGACATTAGAGGATATCAGGAACATTTGGGGTAAGCCAGGCTCAGAGAAGACAAGGGGCAGCCAGGGGGTCCCTAGAGATCCTCTGCCAACTCTCAACTTGGAGCTGCCACAGGGCGGAGACACCAGGTCTGTCCTAAGAATGCCCACTACAGGATGCAGCTCATTCTTTTGACCCCTGGACAGCCCCCCAAGGGGTTATCATGATTCGCTATCCAGAGAAGGAAACTGAGGCCCTGAGAGGGCATATGGCCTTTGAGCCACAGAGGCCGGAAGGGGAGGGGCCAGAGGGGCTGCTCCTTTGTCCTGGGCCTCTGCCTGCCCCTCCCTCACCAGTAGCTTCTGTAAACACAGGCCTAGCCAGGCCCAGGAGGGAAGGAGATGAAAGGGGAGGGGGCTACAGCCTCTGAGTTAACCCCTCCTGTGCCGGGATGGAAGAATTCAGACCCAGCCCTGGGGTAGGGGCCCCTCATGTTACCACCTTATCATCGGACTCAGCTTCAGCCAGGCCTGCTGTCCCCTATGTGGTCAGAGAGATCCCCTTTGCTCTCTTTATCAGCCTGTCCACACTTGCCTGAGCCCCCTTTCTGCCCCCTTGCCGTGGGGCTCCGAGCTTCTAGGCCTGGAGCCCACCCATTTTACTGAAGACTAGCCACCTGATATACTAGAGGTACTTAGGAAGTACTGTGTGCTGCCCCCTGTGTGTGAGGGAGGCTGGGGGCCCCAGAAGTGTCAGTCCAGCTCCTTACCAAACAGGGCTACAAGGGTCTGTGTCCACCCCTGCCTCCTCTACCAGGACAGGAGGGCAGGAGCCAACAAATTCCTATATATTCCTCAAAACCAATTCCAAGGCCCTCTCTTCCCTGCCGTCTTCTTAGACCCTCCCCCTCTGAAATTGGGGGCCTTTGGGGTTGAGAATCTGTCAGACCCCTTTCACCCTGGACACTATGTTCTGTATCCCACAAGCTTCTTCCCCTGAATTCCTGACAGAGGGTCATGAAGTAAAAGCCTGCACCCCACCCTCCTGCTATTTCCCTGATGACCTCTCCACCCTTTCTTATCGCCCCCACATCCCTCAAGGCCCACCATCAATGCCTCTCTGTACTCTCCCAACCCCCTCCTTCTATAAACATCCGTCCAGGCCCTGCCTGCCACAGAGCCATGAGGATCTGATTCCTTAATTCTCCACCCCCACCCCACCCAGACAGAGCCTAAATCTGTGTCCCAGCAGGATGGCACAGTGGCTGCATTTCTGGGTTAGGTGTGCTAACACTCCTGTTGCTTTTTTGCTTTCTCTGGAATTGGGTGTGTGTGTGTGTGTGTCGGGGTGAGGGTCTGAGGTCCAACTTCCTGCCCCTGCTTCAAGTGGTTTTCAGTTCATTGGGGATTTTACAATGTGGGAAGGGCCGGAAAGCAACCAAAGCTGGTGGGAGGTGGTTCTGGAATGTCCAGAGGTGGAGGGCATCATCCTTGCCCCGGGGCAGGCAAGCTGGCCCCTTACACGAACCTTCCTCCATTAGGTCACATCCTGCAGACTCCCTTTGCCTGTCTCTAAATGGGGGTAAGCATGACCCTTGGGCTGTGAGACAGCCTGTTAGCCTTCACTATTTATTGAATGCTTGCTCTATGCCAGGCTGGGCTGGGCACTGAGGACCCCATGTGAGCAGGACAGGGCAAGGAGATGCATAGAAAGAAAACCTAGGATTCTGCTGCCAGGAACAGAGCTTTCAAGGGAGCCTTCTCCACTATCAGCCAGAAGGTGCCAGATATAGCCATGCTGAGATCTGAATGCTTTGAGGCTGGGTACTTCTGTGCAGGCCTATCTGCAGGGGCTAGTCCTCCCCTCTTTGAGCTAGCCCAACCCTCCTTTCTCCCTGGGCGGGCCCACCACCCTGTCTCCCTGGGCTGGCCCACCAACCTTCCTGGGCTAGCCCACTACCCTCCCCTCCCTGGGCTAGCCCACTGCCCTCCCCTCCCTGGGCTAGCCCACTACCCTCCCCTCCCTGGGCTAGCCCACTGCCCTACTCTCTAAGCTGCCAAGTGGATTCACCAAGCTCTCTCTTCCTGACTACAACCCCCCCCACAAAACTGACACCCCCCCCCCCCCCCCACACACACACACAAGCAAGTACACACTACAAACCTTCCCAGAGGGGAAGTAGCAAACCTCTGGGAACACAGGCAGGGGGAGTTGTTTGGGCAGCTGTGTGATTGGCGATGGGAGTAGGAATAACAAAGGCTGCGTTTCTCGTGCCCCTCCCCCAGGTTGGCCCCAGCATCTCCTCTATACCTCTCTCCTCCCCTCAGGTGAGTTCAGCAGTGAGCCAGATCACCACTGATAAACTGAGCCAGAGGCCTTGGCCAAGTGCCTCTGTATAAAGCGTTGCTCTGGCTCACCCAGGAGGTTGTGGGTTTGGTCCCAGTCAGGGCACAAATGAGAACCAATCAATGAGTGCACAACTGAATGGAACTACTAGGTGGAACAACAAGTTGATGCTTCTTCTCTCTTTCCCCTCCTGTCCTTTCTCTGTCTCTCTCTCTCTCTCAAATCAATGGAAAAATTCAAAAAAAGAAAGAAAGAAACTGAGGCAGAGATGTTATCTTAGTGCTGTCTGGAGTAGGCAGGGGGTGGCGGGAAGTGGGGGGGTCTTACCTGGGGTGATCCTGTCCCCAGGAGACACTGGGCAATGTCAGGGATATCTGTGGTTGTCACAACTTGGGGTGCTCCTGGCATCGAGCAGGTGGGCACCAGGGACACTACTCGACACTCCACAGTGCCCAGAGTGACTCACCCTGATGTCAACACAGCTGGGAGAGACCCCTGCTTTGAACTGGTGTGTTAACTACAGACTTGACATCTGCAGCAGGCGGGGCTCTTGCCCTGGCAATAGCACCCCCTCCCCCACACTCACCCCTCCCCACAGGGACACCCGTGAACCGGATACCCATCATGGCCAAGCAGGTGCTTGACCTGTTCATGCTGTATGTGCTGGTGACAGAGAAGGGCGGCCTGGTGGAGGTCATCAATAAGAAGCTGTGGCGTGAGATCACCAAGGGCCTCAACCTGCCCACGTCCATTACCAGTGCTGCCTTCACCTTGCGGACCCAGTGAGTGCTGCGAGTACAAAGGGCCTGGGGCAGAGGCACTGGGCTATGTGAGGAGTCTGAATCTTGAGAACCTTGGGGTGGGGCTTTAAGGAAGGTCCTGTCTCTGAGGTTTCTGGAATTGAGTATTAAAGGATTAGTAGGAGCCTGACCAGGTGGTGGTGCAGTGAATAGAGCATGGGACTGGGATGTGGAGGACCCAGGTTTGAGACCTCAAGGTTACCAGCTTGAACACGGGTTCATCTGGTTTGAGCAAAGCTCACCAACTTGGACCCAAGGTCACTGGCTCCAGCAAGGGGTTACTCTGTCTGCTGTAGCCCCATGGTCAAGGCACATATGAAAAAGCAATCAATGGACAACTAAAGAGCCACAACGAAGAATTGATGCGTCTCATCTCTCTCCCTTCCTATCTGTCTGTCCCTATCTGTCCCTCTCTGACTCTCTCTGTCTCTGTCAAAAAAAAAAAAAAAGGATTAGTAGGAGGTAATCAAGGGGATAAGCGTTGAAATGGAACATCATAAGTGAAAGTCTGGCTCTGTGCATTGCCAAGTGATTTCTTGGCTGCCATGGGCGATGGAGGCTGGGAAGTAATGCCGCAGCTAGGTCTGCTTTATGCTGAGGGCAGCAGGGAGCCACAGGAGGTGTCCCAGGTGCCACCCTGTCCCTTCACCTCTGCCTACAGGTACATGAAGTACCTGTACCCCTATGAGTGTGAGAAACGTGGCCTCAGCAACCCCAATGAGCTCCAGGCAGCCATTGACAGCAACCGGCGGGAGGGCCGGCGCCAGAGCTTTGGGGGCTCCCTCTTCACCTACTCACCAGGTGGTGCACACAGCATGCTCTCCTCACCCAAGCTACCCGTGTCCTCCCTGGGCCTGGCCACCAGCACCAACGGCAGCTCCATCACCCCAGCCCCCAAGATCAAGAAAGGTAAGGTGCTGCCTGACCTGTGGTGGCGCAGTGGATAAAGCGTTGACCTGGAACGCTGAGGTCACCAGTTCAAAACCCTGGGCTTGCCTGGTCAAGGCACATATGGGAGTTGATGCTTCTTGCTCCTCCTCCTTTCTGTCTCTCACTCTCACTCTCTCTTCTCTAAAATGAATAAATAAATAAAAATTAAAAAAAGAAAAAGAAAGGTAAGGTGCTGTACAAGCCTGGGGACTGATCCGAACTTAGGGTATATGGCCTTGTGGGGTAGGTACCTTTTTCCGTCTCTGGGTAGACAGGTTTATACACCCCAAAGTCGTCATAGAAGAGGGCAGCAAATCTGGCAATGCTGTGCTCAAGGTGAATATTTTCAATCAACCACCATTTTTCCAACCCCATGCCCACAGCAGGCAGATATTACAAGTCAATCCATTTTTTTCTAATTCTGAGCCCACGGCAGGCACTACTAATCAAGTGTTTTTTCTTCAATTCTATGCCAAGGCAGACATAACAAATCAAGCACAATTTTTTCATCCTGAGCCCATGACAGACATTACTAACTAATCACTGTCTTTCCGGTCAACACGAGGCAGACATTATTAAGAGCCCTGTACTAATCCTGTGGCATGCATTGCTAGTTATTTATTGTAGCATTGACTTAGTCTTTTGCCTGTGGTTGACATTATTCATCACTGAAGTTCTTTCCAAATCCTTGCCTATGATAGACATTACTATACTGCTCACAAAAATTAGGGGATATTTTAAAATGAATATGAAGTGATAAAATATTCCCTAATTTTTGTGAGCAGTGTAGTTGGTAACTATATTATTTTCCCTTTGGGCTTTAGAATCTTTCTCGAAACACTCAGTCCCAGCAGACACCATTGAGATTATAGTGTGAGTCTATCAAATTGACAATTTAATCATCCCTGAAGCTATTGCTAGGTACCCCTCAGTGGCCTAGTGCCCCTATCAGAGCCTGATTTCCTTATGAGTAAAATGAAGACAATTACTCCCTATTTGTAGAGTTGTTGGAAGCTTTCAGTGTATAAAATGCACAGCCTGTAACAAGCTCAGGTTTGCAGATAACTGACAGTCCCCTATTTCTAATCCCCACCCATGGCAGACATCACCAGTCAATCACAATCCTCTCTCCCACTGAGCCTCAAATCCTTCCTAACATAGAACACCAGTAGCATATGTGGTAGGTAGCATGGCCTCAAGGAGGCCAGTTCACCTGCCTGAGTTCCCACTTCTACTCTGCCACACAGACTGTGACTCCTGAGTCCCTACTTTTCTGAGAGCGGCCCGAGGATCTGAGGTGATCCCCAAAAGGCCCTGAAAAGTTAGGTCTTGCTAATATTAGCTCATTCAGCCTTCTGTGGGCCTTGGTTTAGCCTCCCAGCTTTGGAGAGTTCTGGCAATACCTGTTGATGGTTATTAAGCATCCAGTGGGCCAGGCCTCATGCTGAAGCTAGGGAAGATGGTGGCAGATAAGATAAAGGGATCTGACCTAAAGGAGTTATGAGAGAACCTGGAAACATCAGACAGCAATTCACAGTGATGGTGAAGATGGTTGAGGCATTTGAGTGAGACGAGAAGAGAGAGGTGAAAGAGAGCACTACAAAAACTCTTCTGCAGCCCTGGCTGGATAGCTTGGTTGGTTAGAGCATCATCCCAAAGTGCAAAGGTTGCTGGTTCGATCCCCAGTCACAGCATAGGAACAGATCAGTGTTCCTATCTCTCTTTCGCTCTCTCTCTAAAAATCTTAAAATAAATATTAAAAAAAAAACAACCCAACAACCCACCTACTGCAAAGGCCATAGGGCACCCAGCATGTAGGGGTAGCACTTGGTGACCAGGGATTGACCTGAGAGAAAGTCGGGTAAGAAGAGACAGTGGGTTCCAGTGGAACAAGTGGGTTGGAATGACAGGTCATTTGTTTCAACCACAGAAGAAGGGAATGATTAGGAGCTGGTTCTGGAGTTGGGCTGCCTGGTTTTGAATCCCAGCTTCTCTTCAGTTCTGTGTTCTTGGGAAAGTTATGCATCCTCTCTGAGCCTCAGTTTTCTTACTTAGGGTTGTTGAAATGGCCCTTTGAGATAGTTCATGTTAAGTGGTTTAGACAAGACATGTTCTGAGCCCTTGTTATGATTAGTATTATATATCTATATTATATGCTATCACAGTGTCTATGTAGTCCTAATGTTAAATACTGCTATAATACTAGTATATAACTAGTATTTTTATGACCAGTATCACCAGTGTGATGTATCTACTATTGGTCTCCTGTAGAAAGGGTTTTATAGCACTGTGTCTATTAGCTACTTCCCTGGAGAGGGAGTGAGGGTGCACATTCCTGCATGGTGGAAGGCTAAGCCAGGCCGCCTCACTTCCCTTCTGGCCATCAATGTCTATTCTCTCCTGTTTAGAGGAGGATTCGGCCATCCCCATCACGGTTCCTGGCCGCCTGCCAGTCTCCCTGGCAGGCCACCCCGTGGTGGCAGCCCAGGCAGTAGCAGTACAAGCAGCAGCAGCCCAGGCAGCCGTGGCAGCCCAGGCGGCCGCACTGGAGCAGCTTCGGGAGAAGCTGGAGTCTGGGGAGCCTCCGGAAAAGAAGATGGCCCTGGTGGCAGATGAGCAGCAACGGCTCATGCAGCGAGCGCTCCAGCAGAACTTCCTGGCCATGACAGCCCAGCTCCCCATGAGCATTCGTATCAACAGCCAAGGTATCAAACCGGCACCCAGACCTTCCATGTTTCTTGAATGTCTGACAAAATAAGGGTCTTGGAGCCAGCCTCTGTCAAGAGTGCCTATCGCCTGACCAGGTGGTGATGGATTGGATAGAGCATCGAACTAGGACACAGAGGGCCCAGGTTCGAGACTCCGAGGTCCCAGGCTTGAGCGTGGGCTCATCTGGTTTAAGCAAGGCTCACCAGCTTGAGCCCAAGATTGCTGGTTTGAGCAAGGGGTCACTTGGTCTGTTTTAGCCCCCTGGTCCAGGTACATATGAGAAAGCAATCAATGAACAACTAAAGTGCCACAATGAAGATTTGATGCTTCTCATCTCTCTCCTTCCTGTCTGTCCCTATCTGACTGTCTGTCTCTCTCTGTCTCTCTCTCTCTCTCTCTCTCTCTGTCTCTCTCTCTCTCACACACACACACACACACACACACAAGAGTGCCTATAAATCAACAAGAAAGAAAGGCAAATAAATCAATAGGAAAAAATGGGCAGTGTGACAAATTCCTATGAAAAGCTGCTCAACTCTGTCTATTTTGGGATCTGCTTGTTAACAAGGAGATACCATTTTTCACCCATCAGAGTTTGAAAATATTAAATGTTGGTCAGGATGTGGGGAAATGGGTCCTACTGCTGGGAGTGTAAACAGGTGACAATTTGGCAATCTCTTTTAAAAATAGAAAATTTGAATCAGTGATCTATTTGGTATCTACAGTAGAACTAGTACAGGTGCTCAAGGAAACACAGATGTCTCCTGCTATCTGAAAGTAGGACATTGCTAAAAAGCCTTTGGAAGCGGTATAGAGTGAATTTTCAAAAAGTGGGGGATACCTGTATAGACAAGTTTGTTCATTGCAGTCATTTATGTGATGTCATAACAGTGAGGCCTTGAAGCGACGTGTGTGTCCATCAGTGAGGAATGAATGAGTCACGTCTGGAAGACTTTGTGGCTGTTAAAAAGAAGGACATGATTTGGGTGTGTGACATTGCTTAAGACTTACAATCATGATAAAAGCAAATGTCAGAGAAAAACATTTTTGTTTGTTTATTTATTTATTTTTATTTTTCTGAAGCTGGAAACGGGGAGAGACGGTCAGACAGACTCCCGCATGCGCCCGACCGGGATCCACCCGGCACGCCCACCAGGGGGCGATGCTCTGCCCACCAGGGGGCGATGCTCTGCCCCTCCGGGGCGTGGCTCTGTTGCAACCTGAGCCACTCCAGCACCTGGGGCAGAGGCCAAGGAGCCATCCCCAGCGCCCGGGCCATCTTTGCTCCAATGGAGCCTCGGCTGTGGGAGAGAAAGAGAGAGACAGAGAGGAAGGAGAGAGGGAGGGGTGGAGAAGCAGATGGGCGCTTCTCCTGTGTGCCCTGGCCGGGAATCGAACCCGGGACTTCTGCATGCCAGGCCGATGCTCTACCACTGAGCCAACTGGCCAGGGCCGAGAAAAACATTTTTATTTGATATTTATTGAGTATGTCCTGTGTGCACCTGGTGGTGGGTACAGTCCTTTGCTTTGTGAAATTTAAAGACTTGAAACAGATCATCACACAGATGGGTTTGTGATTCCAAATGGTAGCATTTCTTCTTCCCACAGCCTCTGAGAGCCGCCAGGACTCAGCTGCAAATTTGACTAGTACCAACGGCAGCAACAGTATTAGCATGTCAGTGGAGATTAACGGGATTATGTACACAGGTAATGCCTTGACCACTTCATTCCCCAGTTAACTCAGGAGTTCTGGGTAACTCATGGGTCTGGCCTGCACGAGCCCAGCCATTAGAGCAAGCAAAGTTCCTTACCTTGAAAACTTGCATATATAATAAAATGTAATGTACTTAGTACAGTGCTCACCACATAGTAAGTATGTATCATAGTGCTGAGCACATAGTAAGTGCTTAAAAATACAGTTGACCATTGAACAACAAGGGTTTGAACTGCATGGGTCCACTTATTTGTGCGTTTTTTTCAATAAATACTGTAAACGAATTTTCCTGATGATTTTCTTAACATTTTCTTTTATGTAGCTCACTTTTATTCTAATAATGCAGTATGTAATACTATAACATATAAAATAGGTGTCCATCAGCTGTTTATGTAATTAGGAAGGCTTCCGGTCAACAGTAGGCTATTAGTGGTTAAGTTTCGGGTAGTCAAAAGTGGTATGTGCATATTCAACTGTGCTGGGGATCACTACCTCTAACATCTGTGTTTTTTAAGGGTGAACTACACAAGTGATGTTTCAGAGTTCCTTGTAAAATAATCTAGTCAGGCCAGTTGCTGAGTAGGCCACCAAGTGGCACTGGGGACACAGAACAGCGGGGTTGCTGGCAAAGATCCCTATGGGAAGCAATGATTAAGAAAGGTGTCTCGGGTGTCCTAGTGGGTCCCTGGGTGGACTCTGCAGGGGATCAGTGCTCAGGGAGCCCCTTGTACCTGTCACATAATCTTTTTAAAGTCTCCATGATACGTCTGTCCTCTGTTTTGCATTAGGAGTGCTGTTTGCTCAGCCACCGGCCCCCACGCCACCCTCAGCTCCCAGCAAAAGCGGTGGTGGCAGCAGCCGGGGAGGAAACAGTGGGACCTGCAGCAGCGTGGGCAGCCAGGCCGGGCCAGCGGGGTTATCTGCACCCCCCACATCTTCTACCTCAAATAATTCATTGCCTTAACCTCACCACTCCCTACCCGCTGCCCCCTACCCCGGGAGCCGGTCAGACTGGGCAGGGGGTTGAAAGGTGGGCCAAATAGGGCCGGGGGTGGTGGAAGATACGGGTGGGGAGGGGAGATATCCACAAAGGAGCCACAGCTAACGCCAAAAATAGAAGAAAAATATATATATACATATATAAAGAAAATTTAATAAAACAGGGGAAAACCAAGGAACACTTGAATTACTCAGGTTTCAGACATTCAGAGAAATGAATTGTGAGAACAGCAAAGGAAATCAGGAAAGAGAGAATGGCAAATACATCCCAGGGCTTTCCTGCAGCCCTGGTTGACGACTTGGACTGGTGTCTGGTGTCTGGTTTGGACCAGTTGCAATGTAAGGCCAGATACTGTTTACCTCATACATCCCTGCACTGTATGTTTTCATTTTTGTGTATTTTTTTTTCTCATTGTTCATCACACACTCACCCACTCACCACACCCAGCTCCTTGTTTTGAATGAAACCCCTGAGCCAAGATCAGTTGAATTTTTTTCTCATTGCTTTTGGGAACTTTTTATTTTTTAAAGAAATAGTGCTATTCAAGCTCTATAGGGTTTTTAAGAGGTTTGGGGGGTTTTGTTTTGTAAATATTCTATTTTATTCTTGGGGGAGGAATCAAACCTTAGGAAAAGGATATATATCTCTATATATTTGTGTTCATTCAGGGAAACTGGATTTTGAAAAGCAAAAAAAAAAAAGTAATATCCTTTTAATTTTTTTCATGACTGATCTGGGTTTGTGTGTGCATTTCCTGTGGTGCAGTAGGCAGCTGGCAAGCGCAGGACATGGTATTCCTGGGCTAGAGCCAGAGATGGTGATGAACTCAGGTGCTGAGGGCTGGGCTGGGCTGGGGTGGGGGGTGCATGCTGGGCAGGCCTTGGGGGACATGTGAATGCTGAATGGCAGACCAAGACGCTTGATGCTTTTTCTTTCTGTGCCACACTGTGCTTTCTGTCAGGGACCTGGAAGTCTTAACTAGAACAGAGAAAATGCTGGAAAGGGGCCAGGACCTGGGAAGGGAATGCTTGTCATGGTCCCCAGGCTCCTGTGTTGGGGATGAATTTGACCGGGTGGGGATAAATTTGACCGGGGACTCTTATCTTCTCTGGCCTGAAAGGGCTGCTTTTGAAGACTTTGTGATACTTGGGGACTGAGGTGACCTGGGCTTAGTGAGGTTTTTGGGGCTATGTCATCCTTACTACCCTACCCCTTCTTATCTTCTTCACTTTGGTCTCTCTCGGCCCCTTGCAAGGCCATCTCTCCCGCTGTAAATAAAGGAACTAAATGGAGGCCCATAAGGAGGCTTCACTCACTCCCTTCACGACACCTTCCCCAGTTTAGAAGGTGTACATCAGTGGGACAGCTGTGAGGGAGAATTTATTTTAAAGGGTGGTAATCCTCTTCACCACAAGTAGCAGCCTCTGTCCAAAGGCCCAGGCAAGGTTTGGGGACTTCCTTGGCCACCCTGCCCTTCATGGGTCCCAGGTGACCAGGTGGTGCTGATCGGGACCGTGCTGGCTATACGTTAGCACTCTTTTTTTCATGCACTGAGTTTGCCTGGAAGCTCTAATTGGGCCCATGGAGCCTGGCCTAATGAGGCCAAGAAGAGCAGTGCCCTGCCTGGCAACCTCCCAGATCCTGAACCCAGTGATCCCTGACCCAGTGTCATCTTACTGCCTTGGAGATGTTGGAGTGGAGAGCATGGATTCCTCCCTCAATCTGAGTTTGCTTGGGTATGGTGCTGTGATGTTTTAGGGGAGAACCCCTTTCTTTGGTATATCTCAGGATTGTTGACTCCCCTGCCATCATTCAGGATGGCATGGCTATGGGCATCTGGGGTTTCCTCTTTGTTTTTCCTTCTGGAAGGTTCTCCTCCCCAAATCTCACTGCAGCAGCACAATCACTCTAGGAGGAGGATCTTTCTGTCCCCAGAGCAGTCAATGGAATGCTCCTTCTCCCTTCTCCCCTGAACTGACCCCTGGAGCCACGACCTTCTGGTTCTGTGGCCCACGGAGGGTGTCTGCTGCCTGGTTATTTCTACCTCAGGTCTGACTCTTGATGCCAAAACCCCCACCCAGCCTGACCCCCCCACCCCTTTGCTGGCTCAGGGCTTCAGCAAGTACCAGTACCTGTTCCTCCCACTTGCATAATGGGTGCCACCTGCCTGGGTGCTCTCTTTGGTTTTGTGTGTGTGTGTGTGTCTCTCACATGTCTGCGTGTGTTGGGGGACCTGCATGTTGTGTTATGTGGGCGAGGTGGCCCCCAGATCTAACTCAGGGCATGCCTACTGTTCAGGGTGATTGTAGAGGGTGGGGAAAGAGTGCTGGGGGAGCCGTGGGCAGGGGGAAGGTGGAAAGGAAAGGAAAGCTCCAGGCTGGGACCATCCAGACCTTCAGACCTTTGGCTTCTGTCTCCAGTCCCCATTTACCCTCTGCCACTCCCCGCTCAGGGCAACCCCATCAGTGGGGGTTCCGGGGTGCAGCACAGCAACCCCCTATGCAAACCGGGGCGGGGATGGGGCAGTCACCTCTGTCGGCAGCTTGCTTGTACACTGTTCATTCTTGAATGAGTGGAACTTAGCTGCATGGTATGGACAGGGACCCCTAAACTCAGAGTTGAGAGGGGCTCAGGGGCTTCCCCTGCTTTAGATGTTTGTGACAGGCTGCTTCTGGAGTCTTACTTGCGACCCCCAAACTAGCCACAGGGCTGTCCTGCTGTTGGTCAAGGGGCAGGGCAGAGGTGCTGAGGCAGCTGAGTTAGTTTTAATAGTTGTGCATTTGTATAGTCACTGTTTTGCTTTTATGATTTTTGCCCACTTCTATCATGTTTTTTCTTCCTCTTAATTTTGCTTTTATTTTATTTTTTGCAAATGCGAATGAATTCAGCCTTTCATTCCTGACATGTGAAATTTCAGTTTCTCTGGGGTTTGTCCAATGGCGTGGGGACCACGCCTGAACTCAGGTTTATGGAAAATAACTTTTAAAAAAGGTATAAACTACTCTACCTCTGGCCGGGCCTTGCTTGTCACCCTGGCCTGCGGGGCAGCCGGTAAGAATTCAGTTTTGCAGAATATTCAGGTATGGGGGGGTACAAAAGACCAAAAAAAGGGGGTAGGTGTGATTTTGAAATTTAAAAGAACACTGAAAGTTTACATTTTATAACATTATTATGCAGATTGTATTTAAATTTCAGAAATATTTAAGACAGTTGTAACCCTGTAAAGCTGATATTAAAACGAGACAAAACACTTCTGACTTTTAACAGACTATGTCTCAGTGGTGGTTTCCTGGGCGTCGCTTTACCCTGTGGGTCCAGGTGGCAGAAGTCATGAGGCTGATCCAGGGGTTCTTCAATGGGGATCGTGCCCTTAGGGGAGATGTCTGGAGCACATCTATTGTTGTCATGACAGAAGGTGCTCCTATATCAAGTGGGTGTGGCCAGGGATGCTGCTCAATACCCCACAGAGCCCAGGATGGCCCCACCAGAGAGTGACCTGTCCCCAGTGTCAGCAGTTCCAAAGGAAGACCCTGGCTAAACCAGGTCTGAGAGGTAGCTCCCTCCCCCTCAGTATCACTCTCCTGATCCCCCAGCCCCCTAGCCTAGGCCTCCTGCTATCCTGGGTTCTGATCCCCATGTCACTCCTGAATTGTCTGACTCAACCCTCAGGCATGTGGCCTGGCCCCCTCACCCCTCCTTGCTGGCTTCATTTTGGTTCTCTAAGGAAGCCACCCTGTGCCTGCCTCTGTCCACCCTGCCCCCTGAGCCCTTCTCACTATGGTTTGGTTCACATTTGAACATTTTGTCTCTCAATACAGTGTGACCCCAAAGAAACCAAAACAAGGGGCAATCCGGTCCTCAGGCTACAGTTGCAGCCCCTGGGCTCAGCCCAGAGAGAGGGAAACCCTTCTCGGCCTCCAAACCCACACCTGACAGCAGCAGGCAAGGTGTTGCTTAAAAGAGATTTCCTGGGTGTCCCTCACATCATCCACACCCAGCAGGTGTGACCAGCTCAAGGCCAGTGTGGCCAAATAGTGGACAGAGCCAGCCTCCTGCCACCTGGCTACTCTGCCACTAGCTCCTGGTAGTTCTTGTCTGTGGCAGCCCAGGCATATCCCTCCTGCCTGGTTCAGCCCCCAAGGCTTGTTAGAAGTCAGGAAAAACAATTCCCTCCTGTGGCAACCGTTGGGTTCCCACTAGCCTCCCCTGGCTCATATCATCCAGCATTTTACATCCATGCCAGAAATGGACTGGCTCCCTCTACATCTCCAAGGGTCTGGGGAACCAGGAGAGGAGAGAGATTGACCCACCTCCTGCTCTGAGCCCCCTGGCTCCCAGAGACAAAGGAAAAGTGTGTGTTTTTTTAAAGGCCTTTTTTTGGCCAACTGGATGAGCCAGTCTAGCATCGTTATTCCTCCACTGAAGAGGCCCAGAGAGGGGTTGGGAACCCTGAGGTCACATAACCCCTGGGGGCACACAGGGAGGGGTCAGAACCCACTACCTTTCCCCACCTCCCTAGCCTAGCAGCACCTCCCACCCCCTGCTCTGCTTGTTAGAAGGCAGAGATGCTCCCAGGAGGGGAAACTCAAAACTAGGCCTGATTAGCAGGAGGGAGAGGCAAACCAACAGGGCGGGGGTAGGGATGGGGGAAGTAGTTGAAAAGATGCCTGAAAAAGATGATTGACCACTGGAGTTATCCAGTCACCCGCTATTCTTTACACCATTAGTGCACACCATGGGGGCTGCTGGGTTTGTTCAAGGGGCCCCCTCCCTGGGGGGCATGGCTCTCAGAAAGGAAGGTCTGGTTTGGTTCAGTGTGTACCAGTGCCTGTAGACAGGTGCTCAGACCTAGGATTGTGCAGGACTCTGTGCCTCAGTTTCTTAAAGCTTGCTTGCTGCTGCTGCCACCTAACACCATCAAGGCCTCCCAGCCTTGGATTTGGGAGGCGGCGCCTGGCTGGCACCAAGGAGGTCTGGTGACTGGGTGGTCTGGAGGCCCCCAAAGTGTGGCTTTTGTCCTGCTCTTCTGACACAACTGGTCTGTCCTCATTCCAGGAACTGGGCTGGGGGTGGGGTGACCTCTGACCTGACAACAGCCTGGCCTACTGGGTCCCCAGGGAAGGGAGGAAGGGAGGAGGGGAGGGAGAGGCCTGTGAGGGGGCCTGACTGCAACCCAGCAATCCTGCCCTGGGGCACCGCCTGGGCCTGTTCCTGCCTGAGCATACACTATCAGAGTCCTTATTCCTGTTGGCACAATTGGTCTCCTGCAAACCACATCTGTTGGGCCCACCCTTGTGTCCTGGAATTTGGAAACTTCCAGGCCAGACTTATTGGGATGAGGAAACAGAGCCCATAGCTGCAGAGAACCCCCACTTTGTATGTGAGGAAACAGTTTCAGAGCTGTGCAGCGACCTGCCCCAGGGTTCAGAAATGCCAGTTGCACTCCGAGTTGGTGTTTAGAAGAAGGGTCACCTTGGCCCATACATACCCTAAGTTCTGCAGAATGCCATATTTCAGGATTCAAAGAAAGATTTGGTTTTGGGGAATACCTAAAATACTTTCGTTTTTGTGTTTGAAAAGTGTAAACTAACATTAGAGGTGTGTTATTTTTCCACACTTTAAAAACATTTGAGGAATCTAAGGGCATCAGCTGGTTCTGGTGGTGAAAGTCAGAAAACAGCTGGTTCTAGTTCCAATCTGTTTTTGGACTAGGTGGTCCCTGCCTGTTTCCTCATTTCGCAGGTGCCCAGAATTGGGACACCTAGCTTTTCGCAACTTAACAAAAGTCCTTCAGTTACCTATATACCCTCCCTTCTCCAGGATAAAATTAAATCTAGGCTCTCCACTGCCCACAAGACCCTTAAATGGCCCAGCGACTGTGCAGGGGTCCCCAAACTTTTTACACAGGGGGCCAGTTCACTGTCCCTCAGACCGTTGGAGGGCCGCCACATACAGTGCTCCTCTCACTGACCACCAGTGAAAGAGGTGCCCCTTCCGGAAGTGCGGCAGGGGGCCGGATAAATGGCCTCAGGGGGCCGCATGCGGCCCGTGGGCCGTAGTTTGGGGACGCCTGGTACGGTCTGGCTTTAGGGCCTCGGCACTGCCTCTGTCCACCTTTCTCTTCAAGCTGTTCGTTCCCGGATCAAAGGACACCTCCTCTGGGAAACCCCTCCTCCAGACCCCTGTGTCGTTCTCTCCTTGTAGTGTAACTGTTTCGCACTGTGGCCCCAGGGCTGGGAGCGGCCCACACTCCGCCTCCCGGTCTGTGGCTCACGCCTGCCATCTGGCGGCCGGGGATGGGGGTGTGGATCCCTACGCTCTGGGCACCGTTTCCAGTGGTTTGGGGGCGGTGCCCTGGACTCTTGCAGGCACCTCGCATCCGGCACCGCAGTTATTGTTCTTTGTGGACACACTGCCCTGGACAGTGAAGTCTCCCAGTCTGGAATTTTCGACTTTTAAGTTATTTCTCCCTTTAAAAATGTTGGCAACTGCCCTGGCCGGTTGGCTCAGCGGTAGAGCTTCGGCCTGGCGTGCGGGGGACCCGGGTTTGATTCCCGGCCAGGGCACATAGGAGAAGCGCCCATTTGTTTTTCCACTCCCCCACCCCTTCCTTCCTCTCTGTCTCTCTCTTCCCCTCCCGCAGCCAAGGCTCCATTGGAGCAAAGATACCCCGGGCGCTGGGGATGGCTCCTTGGCCTCTGCCCCAGGCGCTAAAGTGGCTCTGGTCGCGGCAGAGCGACGCCCCGGAGGGGCAGAGCATCGCCCCCTGGTGGGCAGAGCGTCACCCCTGGTGGGCGTGCCGAGTGGATCCCGGTCGGGCACATGCGGGAGTCTGTCTGACTGTCTCTCCCCGTTTCCAGCTTCAGAAAAATACAAAAAGAAAAAAAAAATGTTGGCAACTAATTCCACATTTTAAAGTACAGTTTTTAGACATGGCCAGGACGGCAACTGTGACCTGAAATTAGGCGCTCAAGTACATGAAATAAAAATGTGGATTTTGTGGTCCCCAAGAAGAGAAGTCAAGGGGGAGGCAGACGGTGGATCCAGGATCCGTGAGTACGCACTTAATTACAATGTATTGAGTGCCAGCTAGACATATTATGTTGGGTTCGTAGTCTGTATTTTACGCCTGTGAGGTCGGTACAGTACTTTATTATTTACATGTTTAAAGAAAAGAATACGAGAGCTTGAGTCACTTGGCCAAAAGCGCCAAGCGTAAATGGCCAACCCAGACTTCCAGGCTCTGAAGCAGAAGACCTTGGGCCTTGATTTCCACCCCTTATAGTTTTGCAAGAGGCCTCCTTTCAAGATACTCCACCAGGCGCACTTTCATTCTCAGCGTATCGGATTAAAAAAAAAAAAAAAAAAAAAAAAAAGCCGATTCACTGGGTAGCCTCCTCCCCGAGGCATGTACGCAGGCGCAAGAGGGCCAGCCACTGGAGGGGCGGGGCAACGTGGGCGCCGCTCTAGTACGCGCGGCGCAGTGTTCCGCATCTCGCTGATGATGACACATTCCGGAGCAGTGTGGGAATAAGATGGCGGCGCCCATGGAGGTAGCTGTGTGTACAGACTCATCTGCCCACTTGTGGAGCTGCATCGTGTGGGAGCTGCACTCGGGCGCTAACCTGCTCACGTACCGCGGAGGCCAGGCTGAGCCCCGTGGTCTGGCGCTGCTCAATGGCGAGTACTTGCTGGCGGCTCAGCTGGGCAAGAACTACATCAGCGCCTGGGAGATACAACGGAAGGTGCGACTAGGCGCCCGAGATTGGGATTGGCGGGGGCTGCACTCGTCCTGAATCGGGGGTGGGGGAGGAAGACTTGTTCAGGATGTTCTGTGCATGCGCAGGTCTTGGGGCTTATCGGAAGAGCGAGGCGGGAAGGCTGGGGGGTGTGGGTCTTAGCTGGGGGGTGTGGGATTCAGGTCAGTCTACAAGGCGCATGTGCAAATGAATGTCCCGTTAAGGTAGTGGGGCCTTAACGGGAACTGTGCGGGAAGGGGCGCGAAATTTAAAGGGAGAGTTTTCAGTTGGGATTCTGTGGGTCTCGTAGGCATGGAGGGTGATAGTCTGAGGCCTGGTGGGCCCCCCAAAAGGGTAATTCTGGACCTTTATCCTCCCCAAAAAGATACTGTCCTCATCAGAAACAGCCCCAAAATGCTGCTCCTGCAACTGCTCGCTTCCCCTTTCTGCCAGCTCATGTGTCTTGAGGCAAGCTCTGTGCTCTGGCTTTGTCTGATGTAGACCATGCGCATATTTTCCCATTTTAGAGATTTGGAAACAGGTTTAAGGTAGCCGGTGGGACCTTAGGAGGCAGAATTGGGGAAAAAGCCGACTAGCCTTTGTGCTCTCCAGCCCCAACACCCTCCTGGAGTTTCTGTGCTTCACCCACTCCCACTCCCACACCCACACCTGTGCCCACAGAAGTACTGCCTGGCTTTTATCCAAAGATTCATGGGTCTCCATCTCCAGCCTGCAAAGCTTGGGCTAGAGCAAACACTTTGCTGCGCCATGAATTTGCTCAAACCACCCCTGTTCTCTTTCTAATTGTCTTGGATATACTAGCTGCCCCACTCACCTCCCTGCCCACTGGCTCCCAAATTAATGCATGAAGCTCCGAGGCTTCTTATGTTCCTCTAGGACCAGCTCCAGCAGAAGATCATGTGCCCTGGGCCTGTCACCTCTCTGACCACATCGCCCAATGGCCTCTACATGCTGGCAGGGATTGCAGAAAGCATATACCTGTGGGAGGTGAGTGTCAGAGCCAGGGTCATGGAGCTTGGCTTGTGAACCCCTGAGTTATACCACCAATAGTGTTGACACTAACAGTTGGTTGTTTGAAGGGATACCCACCTCACCTCTTGCACTGACAATGTAGGATTTGGGGCCACAAAGTCGATGTAACCTCTTCCTTGCCTGACCTTAACCTTGACTTGCAAAACAGGTTTGCCAAGGGAACTGAGTTCTCTGTGAGATGGGAGGGACTTAGCTATCTCATCCTGGAACTTTTACTTATTTGGTTTTTATTTATTTTATAATTTTTTTAAAAGGTTTTATTGATTTAGGGGGGGGGTAGAAATAGAGGAGGGAGGGGCAGGAAGCATCAACTCATACTAGTTGCTTCTCATACATGCCTTGTCTGGACAAGCCCAGAGTTTTGAACTAGCAACCTCAACATTCCAGGTTGATGCTTTATCTGCTGCGCCACCACAGGTCAGGCAGGTTACTTATTTATTTTAAAAAAAAAAACTTTTTTGTTGCCTGACCAGGCATTGGCTAAGTGGATAGAACATTGGCTTGGGACAGGTAAGCCCCAGGTTCAAAGCCCCAAGGTTGCCGGCTTGAAGCCTAAGGTTGCTGGCTTGAGCAAGGGGTCCCTCACTGTGCTGGAGCCCCATGGTCAAGGCACATATGAGAAAGCAATTAATGAACAACTAAGGTGCCTCAACAAAGAATTGATGCTTCTTGTCTCTCTCCCTTCCTGCCTGACTGTCCTTGTCTGTCCCTCTCTCTGTCTCTTTTCGCTAAAAACAAGACAAAAAATGTATTTATTGATTTTAGAGAGAGAGAAAGGGAAAGAGAGACAAATATCCATCTGTTCTGTTTCTGCCCTGACTGGGGATTGAACCACACAGCCTTTGCATGTGGGGACAGTACTCGAACCAACTGAACTATTTGGCCAGGGTTTATCCTGGGACTTTTATTTTTTTATTTTTTATTTTTTTTAATGAGAGAGAGAGAGAGACAAGAAGGGAGAGAGAGGAGAAGCATCAACTCGTAGTTGTGGCACTTTTCTAGTTGTTCATTGATTGCTTCTCATACGTGCTTTAACTGGGGGACTCCAGCCAACCTAGTGATCTTTGGTCTCAAGCCAGCGACCATGGAATTGTGTTGATGATCCATGCTCAAGCCATATGGGCCTGCCCTCAAGCTGGTGCCCTCAGGGTTTTGAACCTGGGACCTCAGCGTCCCAGTTCGACTCTCTATCCACTGTACCACCACCAGTCAGGCTATCCTGGGACTTTCAACCTATTCCTAATTCTGAAACTGGCAAGCAGTTGCTCAAGCATAGGGAGGGAAACTGAGGCAGGAAGAGGCATCTCACAGATTGCCCGTCATGGTAGAAATTTTTGCCCTGATCGCTGTCAACCTGGTTCAGGAAGTGTGGTAAAAACCAGTGGCCCGTTGTCCAATGGGGAAATCATAGGAGGTCACGACCCCTTCTTGTTTGGAGACAGTCATGGTACATCTTGGCCTGTGGGGTTGCTCTCTGACCCTGGCTATTCCATTGTCCTGGAGAATTTATCACCATTGTGAGCTGTCACCACAAGGGGGCATCCCACATGGCCAACAGAGCCAGCTGCCCAGGCCTAGGGCTTTCAGCCAGGGTGAGCTTGATTCCCATGACTGCCACTGTTTTTAGTTTTTGTTTGTTTGTTTGTTTGTTTGTTTGTTTTTGACAGAGACAGAATCAGAGAGAGGGACAGATAGGGACAGGCAGGAAGGGAGAGTGATGAAAAGCATCAATTCTTCGTTGTGGCACCTTAGTTGTTCATTGATTACTTTCTCATTTTCCTTGATCGGGGGCTACAGCAGAGCAAGTGACCCCTTGCTCAAGCCAGCGACCATGGGGTCATGTCTATGATCCCACATTCAAGCCAGCAACCCCACAGTCAAGCTGGTAAGCCCGTGCTCAGGCTGGCTACTGCAGGGTCTCAAACCTGGGTCCTCCACTTCCCAGTATGATGCTCTATCCACTGTGCCACCGCCTGGTGAGGCATAACTGCCACTGTTGACCTTTCTTCCCTGCTCTCTGAGTGGGTGAGGGAGGCTGGGAAATCCTCAGAGTGGGGCTACAGGGTAAACAAGTGTGTGTCCAAGTTTCCCTTTTATAAGGACACCATTTGTTAGATTTGAGACCACTCTACCCTGATCTCACCTGAACTGATTATACGTGCAAAACCCCTATGTTCATGTAAGGTTATAGATTCCAGGAATTAGGATGTGGACATATATATTTGAGGGACATATGTAGTTTAACCCACAACGTCATCTGTGTTCCCCTCGTCCCATGCCACAGCCCTTTCCAGGTGTTGTGTGATGGATTTACTTCTTCCTGCCATGCCTCCCTCTTCAGTAAGCCAATCTACCCAGCTTTTTGCTGGCTTGGGTCTCCCCTTCCCAGGTTTCACAGCAAGAGGTGCCCCCATCCTCAGTTCCTCCTGCTAGACCAAGTGATGTGGTTGCATTTGAAGGCTCTCGTAGTCAGCCTTAGAAGATTGTGAATTCCAATTCCTTCTTTTTTTTTTTTTTTTTTTTTTAACAGAGACAGAGAGTGAGTCAGAGAGAGGGATAGACAGACAGGAACAGAGAGAGATGAGAAGCATCAATCATTAGTTTTTCGTTGCAGCACCTTAATTCATTGATTGTTTTCTCGTATGTGCCTTGACTGCGGGCCTTCAGCAGACCGAGTAACCCCTTGCTCGAGCCAGTGACCTTGGGTCCAAGCTGGTGAGCTTTGCTCAAACCAGATGAGCCCGCGCTCAAGCTGGTGACCTCGGGGTCTCGAACCTGGGTTCTCTGCATCCCAGTCCGACGCTCTATCCACTGCGCCACCACCTGGTCAGGCAACACTGTGACTTCTTTTTTTTTTTTTTTTTAAGATTTTATTTTTTATTGATTTTACAGAGAGAGGAGGAAAAAGAACAAGAAGTATCAAGTTGTAGTTGCTTCACTTTAGTTGTTCATTGATTGCTTGTTGTATGTGCCTTGACTGGGCAAGCCCAGGGTTTCAAACTGGCGACCTCAGCATTCCAAGTCAACGCCCCATCTACCGCGCCACCACAGGTCAGGCAAGACTGTAACTTCTTAATGTGTTAGAATCACCATGAAGAGCCACCTGCTGCTGCTTCTGGATCTAGCTGCTTCTGTAGGGACCCATTTCCTCACCAGCTTGTCCCTCTCACCCATGTCTTCCCTGGGGGCTGCAGTCACACCATCCTTCTCTCTGCACCTGGGCAGACTCTCCTTTTGATGCACCCCTATAAACTGGCAGCTGAGGGGCCAGGCGCTGCACCCCATTTCCTGACCTGACCTGACCTATATGCACCCTGCCCTCCCCAGGTCTCTACGGGGAACCTCCTGGTCATCCTGAGCCGCCACTACCAGGACATCTCCTGCCTGCAGTTCACAGGGGATAGCAGCCACTTCCTGTCTGGGGGCAAGGACTGCCTGGTGTTGGTGTGGAGTCTGTGCAGGTAGCACCCCAACCCTCACAGGCCTGTGCCCAGTCTGTAACCTCCAGCCAGATGAGGCCTCAGCACAGAGAAGGCAGGGATCCTCCTTTACAGAAGGCCATGCCAAAGTCCCAGGGAAGAAAGGGACTGGATCTGGGACCTATAAAGCAAGTGGGCTAGCCCTGGCTGGTTGGCTCAGTGGTAGAGCGTCGGCCTGGCGTGCAGGAGTCCCGGGTTCGATTCCCAGCCAGGACACACAGGAGAAGCGCCCATCTGCTTCTCCACCCCTCCCCCTCTCCTTCCTCTCTGTCTCTCTCTTCCCCTCTCGCAGCCAAGGCTCCATTGGAGCAAAGTTGGCCCGGGCGCTGAGGACAACTCTGTGGCCTCTGCCTCAGGCACTAGAATGGCTCTGATTGCAGCAGAGCAACGCCCCAAGATGGGCAGAGCATCACCCTCTGGTGGGCATGCCGGGTGGATCCCGGTTGGGCGCATGTGGGAGTCTGTCTGACTGCCTCCCCGTTTCCAACTTTGGAAAAATACCAAAAAACAAACAAACAAACAAAAAAGCAAGTGGGCTATTGTGAAGAGGATGAGGGTGATTGGTTTGTCCCAGGAACCATCTGAGAATTTTCCACTAGTACATGGACCAAGTGGCCATATGGAGGTGGTTGGGGCATCAAAGTATCAGGGTACAGCCCTCCCCCAAATATATTTCTCCTGCAGCGTGCTGCAAGTGGACTCCTCCAGGACCCCAGCTCCTCGGCACGTCTGGTCCCGCCACACCCTCCCCATCACAGACCTGCACTGTGGCTTTGGGGGGCCCCTAGCCCGGGTGGCCACAGCCTCACTGGACCAGACAGTGAAGGTAGGACCAATACATCCCCCCTACTTTCCCCTCCCATTGAGTCTATGAACTGGGCTGGGCTGGCTGGCGGATTCTTGGCTGATATGAGTCAGTGAATCACCTGCTTCCCCCAGGCTGGTGGCTCCAGACAGTTCTTAATCCCCCAATGCTTCCAGCCTCAAGGACATCCAGAGGATAGATGGTCCAGGCTTATGTTGGCTCGGAAATTCCCATTTGGCCACTTGCGCCTGGTGGCTTCATGGCCAAGCCTCAGGGATATGAAGACATCCAGCTCTCTGGTCTTTGTCCTTGGTGGTAGCATAGGGGGTGGGTAGAATCTAGTGCTGACAGCAGCTAAAATGGGGTGACAAGGGGTCCTGGGCATAAGAACCTAACTCTGTCTCGGGGAACGCCCCAAGTGCCCTGGCCCTGAGACCACCCCCCTGCTAAGTGTCAGCTCCCATTTGATGTTCCATGGGGTCCAGGGTCTCCCAGTCGGGGATGCCCGGCTCTCAGACCAGCACCCCTGCATCGCCGGGATCACAGTGTCTATGGAACCCTCATCCCATACTTCGCCTGCCCCCAGCTTTGGGAGATCTCCTCGGGTGAGCTGCTGCTCTCTGTGCTCTTTGATGTGGGCATTATGGCTGTGACGATGGACCTAGCTGAGCATCACATATTCTGCGGTGGCAGTGAAGGGTCCATCTTCCAGGTTGACCTCTACACCTGGGTGAGTGGTGGGTGTCTGGGCCTAGGGGTTGGAGGCTTTTGGGACATTGGGATACCCTGGCTCCATCCTCCAAAGGCCTTGGGACTGTCCATCCCCCCGCATTCAGGTCCTTGAGCCAAGCAGGCTCTACCCCTGCCCATCACCCCCAGTGCCCTGGGGTCCTCAGGGCAGAGGCATGACTGTTCCTCTGCTCACTGGCCCTTCAACCTCTACAGCCTGGACAAAGAGAGAAGAGTTTCCAGCCAGAACAGGATAGCGGGAAGGTGTTCAAAGGCCACAGGTACGGGAACTGGGAGTGGGGAAGGGGCCCTGTTCTCTTGCTCCTGGGGTCAGGGGTCATTTGTACCACCCTTTCTCAGACTATTGTCCCTAGGAACCAGGTGACCTGCCTGTCAGTGTCCACTGATGGTACTTTGCTGCTCTCTGGCTCACATGATGAGACTGTACGCCTCTGGGACATCCAAAGCAAGCAGTGCATCAGGACAGTGACCCTCAAAGGTAGGTAGGCCTGGAAGACCAAGAGGTTATAAGCTATGTGGCTTTGCCCGTTTGTCCACACCCCAGTCACTTGGGTGCGGGTTGGGAGGTAGGACCAGTGAGAGAAAAGCCCATCTTTGACAGGTAGTGGGTTTGAGGGGTGGAAGATGTGGGAGCCATGGCCCAGGCCTGGCAGAAATGGCTCCTGACCAGCCACCTGCCCTGCTACAGGCCCCGTGACCAACGCTTTCATTATGCTGGCACCAGTCAGCATGCTGAGCTCCGACTTCAGGCCCAGCCTGCCCCTGCCACACTTCAGCAGGCACCTGCTGGGCGCTGAGCATGGAGATGAGCAGCACTGCGGGGGCCTTACACTGCGTCTGGGCCTCCACCAGCAGGTACTTGCTCCAGCAGGAGCCCTGCCCTCTGGCCTCTGGAGAACCCAACCTGGCTCGGCCTCTACAGCATGGCTCTGTTCCCTTTGGGTCTGGGTGCTGGCCAGGGTCCCTCCACATATCCCCTCCATGAATAGACTCCTCTGACCACATGCTGAACCCAGCCTGGTGGCCAGCATCTGATCTCAGAAAGCACCTTCCACAGTAGAAGCAGGCACACACCAAGGTTCATTCCCAAAGAAGCGTGACCAAAGGTACTGTGGGTCATTGCCTTCTGTAGCAGGGCTGTAGGCAGACTCCCTTCCAGGGATCACCCACCTGCCAGTTCTCTGCAGGGCCTGGCATTGCCACTCTGGCTGTGCTCTGGCTACCTCTGCCCAGTTTTGATTCTCTGGAATTACACGAGCCCCACAAGGGTGTACAGGCCCCTGCCTAGGATGTCATGGTGGGTGGCAGGGCCAGGTGCCCATCTACCAGCCCCGGGCAGCATGCCTAGACAGTGCGTCACAGGGGTGGACAGCCTCTCCACAACAGCAGTGTCCGTCCATCTTGATGGGTGGGCAGGTTCTGCCCACATGCTAGGTAGTCCTTTTCTGTAGCCTTCTTGAACCCTGATTTTTTGTGTGTTTTTTCTTAACGTTGGTTTCTGCATGTCCCCCAAAACCTGGCTTTAGTTCCAAGCTTTCAGTGTCCTTATCCCCGGGAGCTTTTGGGCATAGTCCTATAAGCAGGAAGCCGATTTGAGTAGACTGATTAATGTTGCTTCCTGCTGGGTGTGGTGTTGAAGATGCGGCCTCCCGCATCTTACCACAGAGATATCACCCCAGCCGGGCACCCAGCAACCACTTAGAACCTGTTTCCCCATCTGTGAACAGGCATCAGGATGGTACCTCCCTCACCATTGGATGATGTGAATAGTGCAGGTAGCCTGGGGTCACTGAGGCAGCCCCTTCTTTTGCAGGGCTCAGAGCCCAGCTACCTGGAGCGAGCAGAGCAGCTGCACACGGTGCTGTGCAGCACTATGGAGAAGGTGAGTGAGGCCACCGAAAGGGTGAGGCTGGGGTGAAGGCAGCAGTGCCCTTGGCCGGCGGCTCCAGTGTAGGGTTGTTAATTGGGGAGGATATCTCCCTCCCCTCACTGTGGGATGTCAGAGGCTCCTCCACCCTGAGCCCCCTGTCCCTCCCCAGAATGTGCTGGGTGGCCAGGACCAGCTGCGGATCCGAATCACAGAATTGGAGGATGAGGTGCAGAACCTGCGCAAGATCAATCGCGACCTGTTCGACTTCTCCACCCATATCATCACCCGACCTGCTAAGTGAGTGCAGGGACCGAAGCCCTGCTTATAGACAGGCTGACAAGGCCACCTGCCCTGGGGCCACTGGGTCAAAGCCCCTGTAACAGCAGTACAGTCCAAAGCTCTCCTTCCCATCTTGTGTTTGGATTATTATCTGCATGAGAGGGTGTTTTGTCTGTTGATCCACTGATGTCTGTTGTGTCCAGTTAGTGCTGTTTTGTTTTTAATAAAAGACCTAAAAGCCTATTCTCTTTAGTCCTCTGTATGTGCTAAGGGCTGTCCCTCATCCCAGTCTGGGCTCTGGAATCCTCGAGGCAGGCTGTTAGGTCTGACTTGTAAAAATCTATTGTTGGGGGAAAAAATCTGGTGTTGGGAAACTGGTTTTCAGACTTTTCAGACACTCATTTGTCAACCTACTGCCTTTGTATGCTCTTGAAGGCCAGGCTGCCCTCTATAGGAGGGGACTGGGAGGGCACAGGGAGGGGCAGCTTTAGCTGCAGGCTGAGGTCACCAGGTGAGACTATGATTCAGGGAGAGCAGTGTGATCACGCTGGTCACATCCGATACCCTCCAAGGGTCTGTCCCAGCCTTGGTTAAGGTAAGGACTCTTGGGTAACAGCCAGTTTTGGACTAGGGTCTCCTGCAAGGGCATGTGCCCAAGGCCACTTGACCAGAACATTCTTGTCAGTGTCAAGGGCCCAAGGAAGACCAGGTATGCCTCCGCTGCCTTGGGGACACTGCCAGTCCAGTCAGCACCTGGAGGCCAGCCCAGAAGTGTGGGCCCCAAGGCTGCTCTCAGAACCTTCTGGAAAGCTAACCCCCACTGACAGTCCTGCTTAATGATCCAGAACACCCACATAATTTATCAGATGCCGTCATAACTGCAGCTGCGAGCCAGCAGCCAGCACTGAGTTTGTGCTTTTAGGCTAATTGGAGTTCCTTGTACCCAGGGCTCCGTGTCCTCACAAATGGGTGGCCCAGCCATACACTGCAGCAGGATGCCCAGGCACAGGGCTGGGCCCACTGTCCATCCATGCCTGTGACCCTCATCTTCCCTACTCTCCCCTGCTCAGGGAACTTGGACAGGATGATACTTGGGGCTATCCTTCCCATGTCAGGTAAGGGGTCCAGTTGTGGATAGGGGCTATATTATGCCCCCACACACATGGCGTGGGGTCTGTAGCAGCTGGTCGGCCAAGCTGGGGACACGGAAGTTGGTCTTCAGAGCTTCCAGGAGATGGGGATGGGGGCATCAAGATGGGTTCAGGCTCCCTGTGGGTACTCCATCTGCTAGGGCCCGAGACCTTCTGGGCCCTGATCCTGGTGAGGGCACCTAGGCCTGACCACATGAACCTCCAGCCCCCCATGCCCCTGCTCTTGGTTCAGTAGGAGACTCAGGGCTAGTTCTGAACCTGGTACTGCCGCCCATGTCTGTGTCTGGTCAGTCCCAGACAGCTGGCCAGGTGCCATGAGATGAGCTGACAATCCTAGCCTCTGTCTGGCAGCCTCCCTTGGGTCAGTTTTTCCCTGGAGAGGGGAGGCTGTTCCCATTATCCTTTATCCTGCATGTATTTCCAGGGCTAGAGGTCTCTCCAACACCACTCTGAACCCTCAACTGCTGGGGCGCTCTGGGCAGAGAGGTGAGGACCCCACCCCCTGGGGCTGTCCCTGTGTTCTGACTCAGGCCTTGAGGGGCTATGGTGCCTGCTCACCCTGCACCTTCTGAGATGTTAGAAGGTGGGACGTCGACATACAAATGGCCTCTCTAACAATTCTGTTCACACCATCTGTCAGGTGTAGTCCTGGAAGGTCTCATCTGCAGGCCACCATAAGAGGGCTTTGAGGAGGGTGAGCATCTCATCATGCACCTTGCAGGCAATATAGGCAGGTGGTGATGGTGGAGCTGATCTTTTCCCAGTCTGGCCTGAAATTACCACATGGCCTTGGACAAGCCATGCCTGGTTCTAACACATGGTTTCCTTATCTGTTAAAGGGGTGTTCTTCTCCTGGGCTTGCAAAGCCTGCAAGGAACTTTGGGGAGCTTGTGCCCAACTTTAGTGACAGGTGCATAGTACATAGTAAATGGTGCTCTTACCTTGGGGCATATACACATTCCTTAGCATAATCTGACCCTAAGTCCTACCCCATCATTGCTAGAGGAGACATGCCGACAACACCCAGTATTCACTGGTGACTCCTGTGTGCTGTCAGAGTTTGTGTAAAGCCACAATGAGACGCCACCTCACACTCTCCAGGACCATTGTTTTAAAAAGCAAGTGTCCACAAGTAGGTGGAGAAATGACCCTTGTGCACAGCAATTGGGGCAGCCACTGTAGCTGATAGTCTGGTGATTCCTCAAAAAATGAAACAGTTACTGTATGACCCAGCAATCTCACTTCCAGCTGGATGGATACCCCAAAGAACTGAAAGCAGGCCCTGACCTGTGGTGGCGCAGTGGATAAAATGGTGACCTGGAATACTGAGGTGACCGTTCGCAACCCCAGGTTTGCTTAGTCAAGGCACATATAAGTACTATGAGTTGATGTTTCTTGCCTCCTTTCTATCGCAAATCAAATGAAATCTTTTTTAAAAAGAAATAGAAGAAAGCAGGGACTTGATAGCTGCATACCCGTAGTCTCAGCAGCATATTCACAGGCCAGAGGTGGAAACAACCCAAGTTCATCACCAAATAGGTGGATGAAGACTGAGGTGCATCCAGATGGTGAACTATTATTATTCATGCTTAAAAAAAAAGGATCTCAAAATACTAAATAAATAAATGGATTTCCCTGGCTGGTTAGCTTAGTTCGTTAGAGCATGGTCCTGATGTGCAGAGGTTGTGGGTTTGATCCCTGATCAGGGCATATACAGAAACAGATGTTTCTGTCTGTCCCCCTTCCTCTCTAAAATCAATAAATAAAAATAGGCTCTGGCTGGTTTGCTCAGTGGATAGAACATCGGCCTGGCGTGTGAGTGTCATAGATTCAATTCCTGGTCAGGGCTAATGAGAAACGACCCTCTGTTTCTCTTGCCCCCCCTCTCCCCCTTCTCTCTTTTTTCCTCTCACAGCCAGTGGCTCCATTAGTTTGAGCATTGGCCCCCAAACTGAGGATGGTCCAAACAGCCTCAGGCGCTGACGATATCTTGGTTTGCGCATTGGCCCCAGGTCGGGGTTGCCGTTTGGATCCCGTTTGGGGCACATGCAGGAGTCTGTCTCCCTATCTCCCCTTCTCTCACTTAAAAATAAATAAAAATAAGAACATCAACACCAAAAAATGTTCTGACACCTGCAACAACATGGATGAACCTTGAGGACATGCTCGTGGTGACATAAACCAGTCGTAAAAGGTCAATGTTTGTTGACTGACTTTCTGAGTGTCCACTGGGGGCCTGAATAGAGTAAGAAAGTATCCCCGGCCCTGGCCGGTTGGCTCAGCGGTAGAGCGTCGGCCTAGCGTGCGGAGGACCCAGGTTCGATTCCCGGCCAGGGCACATGGGAGAAGCGCCCATTTGCTTCTCCACCCCTCCGCCGCGCTTTCCTCTCTGTCTCTCTCTTCCCCTCCCGCAGCCAAGGCTCCATTGGAGCAGAGATGGCCCGGGCGCTGGGCATGGCTCTGTGGCCTCTGCCTCAGGCGCTAGAGTGGCTCTGGTCGCAATATGGCGACGCCCAGGATGGGCAGAGCATCACCCCCTGGGGGGCAGAGCACCGCCCCTGGTGGGCGTGCCGGGTGGATCCCGGTCGGGTGCATGCGGGAGTCTGTCTGACTGTCTCTCCCTGTTTCCAGCTTCAGAAAAATGAAAAAAAAAAAAAAAAAAAAGAAAGTATCCCCTACCAGGTCAGATCCCTGTTTCTGAGGCTCATACTGCCAAAGGGACCATAACCCAGGTTCAGATGAAGGCCAGTGGTCCCTGAGGACAGTAGCTGGGAGCCTCACCTAGGAACAGGGCAGATGGAGTGCTCCCTGGCATGACAGGGGCCTCAGGCAGGGAGGGTGCCAGAATCCAAGACCCTTGGGGATGTTTCCTTGTCCTGGAATACCTGGCCCGGTGATTGGATAAGGCACCCTCTCTGTCACCTGGAACTCAGCCCTCATAGTCATCTCAAATTTCAATCCTTACTGCTGGCTGGCACTTAGTTTTATTCATCTACGGTTGTTTTTTCCTGCTCTAACACTGGCTCCAGATGGAAGTGTTTTTGTGGGGAAAAAAACAAATGTAGATGTATTTATTAGAGCTGGAATGTTCCATGGTGGGAGGCTGCCCTGCACCCAGAGAGGTCTGGGAGACACTCCCGCAGGGGTCCCCAAACTTTTTACACAGGAGGCCAGTTCACTGTCCCTCAGACCGTTGGAGGGCCGCCACATACAGTGCTCCTCTCACTGACCACCAATGAAAGAGGTGCCCCTTCCGGAAGTGCGGCAGGGGGCCGGATAAATGGCTTCAGGGGGCCACATGCAGCCCGTGGGCCGTAGTTTGGGGACGCCTGCGTGTTTTCCACCACACACACCCTGGGGAGTACAGGATGAGATAATTCCATGTGGGGTGCTGGCTTCGGCATTTATTGAGTGCCTGCTGTGTGCCAGAGCCACGAGGACCCTGGGACGTTTGAGGTGGGGAGGCCCAGAGAACACAGGAAGGCTTGAGGATTGGTAAATGGCAGGGAGATATAGAAAGTTCTGGAACAGTGGATGGTGATGTAACCCTAGTATCCTTGTCTGAGCAGTTACTCAAACGAAGAGTAATTATAGAGTTTTTAATGTGTGCAAGCCATGGAGACACAGCAGTTAACAAGCCAGACCCATCCTGCCCTCTCAGGGTAGAATGGGGGAGATGGCCAGTAAATGTTTTAAAAGAGCGAATAAACAGAAAGATGGCAGAGTGTGATAACGTTAAAGTGGGCAGAGTGAACTTAAATGGGATGAGAGTGTTCTGCTCCTTTCTGCCTGACAAGTAGAGAACATTTTTCAGAGCAGTGCCATTTGTCACTAGGTCTTTAAGGGTGAAGAGGAGTTCTCTGGTTTAAGTTGCCTTTGCACAGCTAGAAGACAGATCTATCCTTGACATTCCCAGCAGATACACCTATCTCGATTTCCTCAGGGTGCACACAATGTTAAGCACACTCAGATGGGTTGGTATGGGTAGTAGACACTACTTCCTAGAGGTGGGAGATGCTGCTGTGTGGCCATGAAGGCATACCTTGACCTTTTCTGGACCTCAGTTTTCCTAACTGAACAATGGGCCACATTCCCAGGCTGGAAGGGTGATCTTGGAGTAGAACAATGCTGAGTGCTGGAACAGTTTTTGACCAAAATCTCTCTCTGGTGTCAAGCCTGTTTCCTCCCCCTCCCCCTCCCCCCACCCGCACAGAAAGGGGAAGAGCCCTGATTATGTCCAGCCCGGTGCAGTGTGGCCATTTGAGCCTTTGTTTTCCGCCCTGGGTAGTGGGTTCCACTGCTCCGTAGTAAATAGCTGGTATAGGGGCTGGGAGGTGGCGAGGGCGGGCGCAGGACGATGGGGCTGGGCAAGGAGGATGCGCCAGCCTAGGAGAGAGGGAAAGGGTGTGGCCTGGGCCGGTTGGGATTCCCGCCTCCCGCGCGTGGCACCAGCGGTTTCGCCCCACGGCACCCGCCGGTAACTTTGAGATGGAGTTTGTACGGGCGCTGTGGCTTGGCCTGGCGCTGGCGCTGGGGCCCGCCCCCGTCAGGGGCCACCCGCAGCCGTGCGACCTCCTGGCGCGACTGGGGGGCTCCGTGCGCCTGGGCGCCCTCCTGCCCCGCGCGCCCGCCGCCCGCGCCCGCGCCCGCGCCGCCTTGGCCCGGTCCGCCCTGGCGTCTCGGCTACCACACAACCTGAGCTTGGAGCTGGTGGTTGCCGCGACCCCTGCCCGCGATCCCGCCTCGCTGGCCCGCGGCCTGTGTCAGACGCTGGCGGCGCCGGGGGTGGTGGCTGTGCTCGCCTTCCCCGAGGCGCAGCCGGAGCT
The DNA here is from genome assembly GCF_036850995.1 of Saccopteryx leptura. Lineage (NCBI taxonomy): Eukaryota > Metazoa > Chordata > Mammalia > Chiroptera > Emballonuridae > Saccopteryx > Saccopteryx leptura. The sequence continues at coordinate 243,961,454 of NC_089503.1, forward strand.
GCTGCAGCTGCACTTCCTAGCCGCGGCCACCGAGACCCCCGTGCTCAGCCTGCTGCGCCTGGAGGCGCGCGCGCCCCTCGGCGTCCCGGTACGCGCGACGCTGGAAGTCAGGACGTGCAGGGACTCGTGGTGCAGATCAGGGAGGCCCCGGAAAGATCTGGGTTGCGGGGACCTGGAGTCTAATGCCGGGGCCCCTGGGGCGCGCGGGAACGGGCTTTTGGACTGCGGATGCAGGAGCCCCGGGGATGCCCAGGAGCCCGAATGACGGAGGGCCTGGGGTTCGTGGGACCTGGGACCCTGGACCCGGTTGCTTCCAGAGCATGGGAACTGGAGGCAGGAGCCCAGGGGACTCCTCTGGACCCCGATTGGGCGCGGAACTCCAGTGCAGACCCCTTCCCTGGGCTTTGGTGGTGTGTGCCGCCACCGCAGCCCCTGAACCTGCCTCTTTTGGCCCCAGGACCCAACTCACTCGTTGCGTCCCTTCTTGGTCCGAGGGCACCTCTCAGTTCTCACCGCGCAGGACCGCGGATCGAGGAAGGGAAAGGAGGCTTCTTGTTTGCTCTCCGCGGGGTGTGGGGGGTGGCTTCTTGGATCCCCAGGCCACTCTGTTACTCCAAAGCCCTCCCTCCCTCCTCCTTTTCATCCTCTCCATCTTTTTGGAGTTTATTTTCTCTTCTAGATGCACCCCAACTCCCCATCCCAGGCCCGGATTTAGGACAAAAATAGAAAATGAGATGAGAGAAGAGTGACAACCCGGGGTCTGGGGACTCTGTTGTATTGCAGGAAAAGACCCCCGCCACCTCCTAGGGACAGCAGAGAGAGGCCCAACACAGGGACATGGGGCTGGTGGGAGCCTCCTTCCCTCCAAACCCATCTTAAAACCCCCTGCAGGTCTTTTTTCTCCTCGGAAAGAAGAACCTGACCCTGAAGGAGTCCCGGGGTCTCATCGACCTGGCTGTCACTGTGCCAAGGCCCGTTTTCTTTCCCACTGCCTTCTCCCGGTGGGAGAGATGTAAGACCCAAATCCAGGCCTATGGCGCCCTCTGCCGCCATCTCCAAGAACTGCGCCCGTGCAGTTGGAACTGTTGGGCTTATGTGGGAACTGAGCGGCAGTGCACAGCATGTCTCCCAGCACTGTGTGCCATGTCCCAATGTAGGCAACATCCTGCCCACCTTAAGTGCCTGGCAAAGCTCTTTCCTTCTTTACAGGCTGAGAAAATCCTGGGTGCCACTGGGCCCAGAGGGACCACTCAGCCTCTGGTTTGCCTGGCTCAGTAGCAGTGATGTGTGTAGGAGCCACTCTAGCTTGGCTCCGAGCATGAGGGCATCAGTCAGTTTGTGACCAAGGAGCCCCAGTCCTGGGCCCTTGAAGAGTTCCCAAATGGGAATGGTGGGTGAGGTCAGGACTATGGTGAATGAGGGACTCCAGGTTGGGAGAGTCCAGAGGAGGAGCCAGGGGGATGGAGATGCCAGAGGAGGAAGCAATGGGGCTGAGTTTTGAAGAATGTGTAGGAGATGACTGACATAGAGGGAGAAATGTATCCCGGATCAGGAATGGCATGTGCAAAAATACTGAAAATAGGGTGCTACTAGGGTGGCCAGAGACACAAAAGAAGACCCTGAATTTCAGGCAGGGAGTCTGGGCTTTATGTTGATGGCCATGGGGAAACACAGAAGGGGTTAGAGCAGGGGTAGGCTGGGAGGAGGTCCAGTTATCAAGGTGATATCTGTTTATTGAACACCAACTAAAGGGGGTGGGAAGGGTATGGTGGTCACCAGCCCTAACTGTGACCACCCCATTCCCAGAACCCGTTTCACTTACAGCTGGATTGGGCCATCCCCCTGGAGACACTGCTTGAGGTGCTGGTGTCTGTGCTGCAGGCTCATGCCTGGGAAGACGTTGGCCTGGTGTTCTGCCGCATCCGGGACCCTGGTGGCGTGGTGGCCCTCTGGACTAGCCGGGCTGGCAGGGCCCCAAAGCTTGTGTTGAACCTGAGCCAACTGGACACGAATGATGCAGGGTTGCAGGCCCACCTTTCCCTGCTCGGGGTGCTGGCAGAGGGCTCAGCCCAGGTACCTGTGGCTGTGCTCCTTGGCTGTGACATGGCCCGTGCCCGTCAGGTGCTGGAGGCTGGGCCCCCTGGACCCCGCTGGCTGCTGGGCACACCACTGCCTGCTGAAGCATTGCCCACTGAGGGCCTGCCACCTGGGTTGCTGGCGCTGGGTGAGGTATCTCGACCCTCACTGGAAGCCACTGTCCACGATGCAGTGGAGCTGGTGGCACAAGCACTGGGCAGTGCGGCCAGTGTACAGCTAGAGCGCACCCTTCTCCCCACCGCCATCAATTGCAATGACTTGCAGCCAGCCGGGCAGGAGTCCTCAGGCCGCTTCTTGGCACGGTGAGTGGGGATACTGCTGTGGGAAGGGTGTGCAGCCTCCACATGGAGCTGCCTCTGCCTGGAGCATTTGCTGTGTGTCAGGCACTGTGGCCTCATGCGAGGGCAGCATTTGACTTGTCTTGGTGGAAGTAGGGCCTGAAAAAGGGATTCTGGTGAGGGGCTTACTTGGCACTTTGGGAGAAGTAGGAAAGGAGTGGGAGAGGTTGACAGGCATGTGTCTCTGCCTGATCCTGAGGGATCTTTGGAGGGTGGACAGTACCCTGGAGCCACGGTGCCCTACCTGGGCATTCAAACTGGTGGTCAGTCACTGACTTCGGGCCCCTGCTGGTAAGGAGATCTGGTGTGAGGGGACACAACAGCATCCACTGTGGTCCCCCATGTGTGCTGAGAGGTGGGGGGCAGGGTCTAACTTTGCTGTGGGGGGTTCGCTGCCTGAGCCTGCTTGCCCCCCACCCACTTCCTGCCAGGTTTCTGGGCAACACATCCTTCCAGGGCCTCACGGGGCCAGTGTGGGTGACCAGTTCCTCCCAGGTGTACATATCCCGGCACTTCCGAGTGTGGAGTCTGCGCCAGGACCTGCTGGGCACCCCGGCCTGGGCCACACTGGGCAGTTGGCAGGACGGGAAGCTGGAGTTGGAGCCAGGGGGTGCCGCTGTACGGCCCCCACCTCCACTGGGCACCCGGGCCCGCCCAAAGCTGCGTGTGGTGACGCTGGTGGAGCACCCATTTGTGTTTGCCCGAGAGCCAGATGAAGATGGGCAGTGCCCAGCAGGGCAGTTATGCTTGGCTCCTGGCACCAACGACTCAGCCACCCTGGATGCACTGTTTGCTGCCCTGGCCAATGGCTCCGTGCCCCATGCCCTGCGCAAGTGTTGCTACGGCTACTGCATTGACCTCCTGGAGCGTCTGGCAGAGGACACCCCCTTTGACTTTGAGCTGTATATTGTGGGCGATGGCAAGTATGGTGCACTGCGGGATGGCCACTGGACAGGCCTGGTGGGTGACCTGCTGGCAGGCAGGGCCCACATGGCAGTCACCAGCTTCAGCATCAACTCTGCCCGTTCAAAGGTGGTGGACTTCAGCAGCCCCTTTTTCTCCACCAGCCTGGGCATCATGGTGCGGGCACGGGACACGGCCTCACCCCTTGGTGCCTTCATGTGGCCGTTGCACTGGTCCATGTGGTTGGGTGTCTTTGCCGCCTTGCACCTCACTGCACTCTTCCTCACACTCTACGAGTGGCGCAGTCCCTATGGCCTCACGCCCCGTGGCCGGAACCGTGGCACCATTTTCTCCTATTCCTCGGCCCTCAACCTTTGCTATGCCATCCTGTTTGGACGCACAGTGTCCAGCAAAACACCCAAGTGCCCCACAGGGCGTCTCCTCATGAACCTATGGGCCATCTTCTGCCTGCTTGTGCTGTCTAGCTATACAGCCAACCTGGCTGCCGTCATGGTTGGGGACAAGACTTTTGAGGAGCTGTCTGGGATCCACGACCCCAAGGTGGGTGGCTGTGGAGGTCAGGGACCACAGCTAGGAGGTTGCCCACTCACCTGCCAATCTCAAAACCCAGCCACATGTGGCTGTCTAGTCGTGCAAACACTTATTGAGCACACATGGTGGAACAAAATACGTGAAAATCCCAATTCCTGGGGTAGACAGGGAAAGAATCAAGATAGATAAGTAAACAGATGGTATACAAGGTAGTGAAAAAGTGCCAGGGAGGCCCTGGCCGGTTGGCTCAGCGGTAGAGCATCACCCTGGCGTGCGGGGGACCCAGGTTCGATTCCCGGCCAGGGCACATAGGAGAGGCGCCCATTTGCTTCTCCACCCCCCCCCCTCCTTCCTCTCTGTCTCTCTCTTCCCCTCCCGCAGCCAGGGCTCCATTGGAGCAAAGATGGCCAGGTCGCTGGGGATGGCTCCTTGGCCTCTGCCCCAGGTGCTAGAGTGGCTCTGGTCGCGGCAGAGCGACCCCCCCCCCCCCGGAGGGGCAGAGCATCGCCCCCTGGTGGGCAGAGCGTTGCCCCTGGTGGGCGTGCCGGGTGGATCCTAGTCGGGCGTATGCGGGAGTCTGTCTGTCTCTCCCCGTTTTCAGCTTCAGAAAGATACAAAGAAAAAAAAAAAAGTGCCAGGGACAAAAATAAGGCAGAGTGGGGGACACCAGAAATGCTGGAAGGGACATTTTCTCAAATGGGGGTCAGACATTCCTTTTGGAGGGGTGACTGGCGAGGTACTATTGTGTACATCAAAGAGGGCATAGCCTCCATGCAAAGACCCAGGGACAAGACCTTGCCTGGTGGTGTTTGAGGAACAGCCTGTGTGTGACTGGAGCACAGTGAAGGAGGGAGGGAGGAGGTGAGATCCAGGAGATAACAGAGAGGGCAGGTTGTGCAGGGACTGTGGGCGCAGGAAGCCCTGGGTTTGTTTTTTTTTAACAGTAATTTATTTATTTATTTATTTGGGGGGGGGGGAGAGAGAGAGAGAAGGGGAGGAGCAGGAAGCATCAACTCCCATATGTGCCTTGACCAGGCAAGCCAGGGTTTTGAACCGGCAACCTCAGTGTTTCCAGGTTGATGCTTTATCCACTGCGCCACCACAGGTCAGGCGGCCCTGGGCTTTTAAAGCAGTTCCCTCTGAGATGAAACTTCTATTGGGAGCCCTGGAGGGTTGTGGGCAGAGCAGGGGCATGCCCCAGTCCATGTGTTTCTTTTTAATTAAAAAAACAACAACCTGGCCCTGGCCGGTTGGCTCAGTGGTAGAGCATCGGCCTGGCGTGCAGGAGTCCCGGGTTCGATTCCCGGCCAGGGCACACAGGAGAAGCACCCATCTGCTTCTCCACCCCTCCCCCTCTCCTTCCTCTCTGTCTCTCTCTTCCCCTCCCGCAGCCAAGGCCCCATTGGAGCAAAGTTGGCCCGGGCGCTGAGGATGGCTCTGTGGCCTCTGCCTCAGGCGCTAGAATGGCTCTGGTCGCAACAGAGCGATGCCCCAGATGGGCAGAGCATCTCCCCCTGGTGAGCGTGCCGGGTGGATCCTGGTCAGGCACATGCAGTAGTCTGCCACTGCCTCCCCGTTTCTGGCTTCGGAAAAATACAAAACAAAAACAAAAACAAAAACAAAAACAAAAAAAACAACAACCCCAAAACTTGAATTTCCCTGAGTGGGGAGTAAAGAACTTGAATGAACCCATTGTCTGGCTCCAAAATCAACTGACAGCCACTTTCATCCATCACTAGCCTCAGTTGCTGGGTTATTCCAGCCAGACCTTGTGTCATTTCCCCATAAGTACATACTCGGAACGTTAACTAACATCCCAGTTGTCTTTTTTTTTAGATTTTATTTATTCATTTTTTAGAGAGAGAGGAGAGAGAGAAGGGGGGAGAAGCAGGAAGCATCAACTCCTGTATGTGCCTTGACTGGGCAAGCCCAGGGTTTAGAACCAGCTACCTCAGTGTTCCAGGTCGTTTTATCCACTGTGCCACCACAGGTCTTTTTCTTCTTTTTTCATGGTTTGACTCTGAATCCTAAATGTCCAGGCATTAAAGATGGTAGAGGCTTTTCATCTCTCATCTGTAGGTTTTTCTCTCATCGCTTTTGTTCCCTAGCATTTTGTTTTGTTTTAGAAATTAAATTTAGGCCCTGGCCGGTTGGCTCAGTAGTAGAGCATCGGCCTGGCATGCAGGAGTCCTGGGTTCGATTCCCGGCCAGGACACACAGGAGAAGCACCCATCTGCTTCTCCACCCCTCCCCCTCTCCTTCCTTTCTGTCTTTCTCTTCCCCTCCCACAGCCAAGGCTCCATTGGAGCAAAGTTGGCCCGGGCGCTGAGGATGGAACCAAGGCCGCTGCCTCAGATGCTAGAATGACCCTGGTTGCAACAGAGCAACACCCCAGATGGGCAGAGCATCGCCCCCTGGTGGGCATGCCGGGTGGATCCCAGTCTGTCGCATGCGGGAGTCTGTCTGACTGCCTCCCCATTTCCAACTTCAGAAGAAAAAATAATAATAATAATAAAAAGAAATTAAATTTAATGGGTGACATTGATCAATAAGAGTACATAGGTTTTAGGTGAACATCTTCATGACACTTGAACTGTTGATTGCATTGTATGCCCATCACCCAATTTGTTCCCTAGTGTTTGTTGAAGAAATTGTTTTGTTTGCTTTGGTTTTGTGCCCCATAGTATCTCCCACTGTTTGGGTCTGGCTGATTGCATCCCTTGAGGGATGTTCAGCTTGTTCTACTGTCCCCACCTCGCCTCCCTGTCCTTTGTAAATCAGTAATAAAACCTGGATACTGTCTGATACACAAGCCACTCACTAGTGGCTTTTAAAATTAAGTTTATTAAGCCTGACCTGTGGTGGCGCAGTGGATAAAGTGTCAACCTGGAATGCTGAGGTTGCCGGTTCAAAACCCTGGGCTTGCCCGGTCAAGGCACATATGAGAGTTGATGCTTCCTGCTCCACCCCCCTTTCTCTCTCTCTCTCTCTCTCTCTCTCTCTCTCTCTCTCTCCTCTAAAATGAATAAATAAAAAAAAAGAGACTGTCAAAATATTTTTTTTAAAAATTAAGTTAATAGCCTGACCTGTGGTGGCGCAGTGGATAAAGTGTCAACCTGGAATGCTGAGGTCGCCGGTTCAAAACCCTGGACTTGCCTGGTCAAGGCACATATGGGAGTTGATGCTTCCTGCTCCTCCCCTCTTTCTCTCTCTCCTCTAAAATGAATAAATAAATTTAAAAAAAAATTAAGTTAATTAAATAGAGCAGCGGTTCTCAACCTGTGGGTCGCGACCCTGGCGGGGGTCGAACGACCAAAACACAGAGGTCGCCTAAAGCCATCAGAAAATACATATTTATTATACAATACATTTTATGTATTTCCAATGGCTACGGAGAACAGCACAGATACAGAATATGTCGTCATTGGAAAGTCTGAGGTGATGATATTGCTCTAGAGGCTCAAACCAGCTCGTGTGGCTTTTGGTGGTGCTGGGGAGCAACCACACACTCGTTCAGTAGGAGTTCAAACAGATCATGGGCAGTGCTCAGACCAGGGTGAGGAGACTGCGCTGAACTGGGGAGGTGGTGTGGGGTATGGTGGAGCCTGGGTGGAGGCTGCAGAGGCAGTAAGCAGTGGCCTGGTTTTTGTTTTAATTTAGTGAGAGGAGGGGAGGCAGGGCCAGATTCCTGCATGCTCCCTGACCAGGATTCACCCGGCAAGCCCATTAGGGCAGTGGTCCCCAACCCCCGGGCCGCGGACCGGTACCGGTCTGTGGGCCATTTGGTACCGGTCCGCAGAGAAAGAATAAATAACTTACATTATTTCCGTTTTATTTATATTTAAGTCTGAACAATGTTTTATTTTTTAATTTTTTTTTTTTATAGGGACAGAGAGAGTCAGATAGAGGGATAGATAGGGACAGACAGACAGGAACGGAGAGAGATGAGAAGCATCAATCATCAGTTTTTTGTTGCAACACCATAGTTGTTCATTGATTGCTTTCTCATATGTGCCTTGACCGCGGGCCTTCAGCAGACTGAGTAACCCCCCCGCTCGAGCCAGTGACCTTGGGTCCATTCTAGTGAGCTTTTTGCTCAAACCAGATGAGCCTGCGCTCAAGCTGGCAACCCCGGGGTCTCGAACCTGGGTCCTTCTGCATCCCAGTCCGACGCTCTATCCACTGTGCCACCGCCTGGTCAGGCTTATTTTTTTTTAATGACCAGATTCCCTCTGTTACATCTGTCTAAGACTCACTCTTGACACTTGTCTCAGTCACGTGATACATTTATCCGTCCCACCCTAAAGGCCAGTCTGTGAAAATATTTTCTGACATTAAACCGGTCCATGGCCCAAAAAAGGTTGGGGACCACTGCATTAGGGGATGATGCTCTGTCCATCTGGGGCATTGCTCTGTTGCTCAGCAACCAAGCTCTTCTTAGCACCTGAGGCAGAGGCCAGGGAACCATCTTCAGCACCCTGGGCCAACTTGCTCCAGTTGAGGCATGGCTGCAGGAGGAGGAGGGGAGAGAGAGAAAAGCGAGAGGGGGGAGGGTTGGAGAAGTAGGTAGGCACTTCTGTGTGCCCTGACCAAGAATTGAACCTGGGACATCCACATGCTAGGCTAATGCTCTACTACTGAGCCAACTGGCTAGGGCCTTATTTTGTTTTTTTTTGAGAGAGAGACCAAAACAGGAAGTGGAAAGGACGAGAGAGATGAGAAGCATCAACTCGTAGTTGCTTCATTTTACTTGTCCACTGATTACTTCTCATATGTGCCTTGACCAGGGGGCTCAAGGAGAACCAGTGACCCCTTGCTCAAGCCAGCAACCTTGGGCTTCAAACAGGTGACCTCTGGGCTCAAGTCAGCAACCTTTAGATCGTGTTGTTCCCTCACACTCAAGCCAGTTACCCTACGCTCAAGCTGATGAGCCCATACTCAAGCCAGCAATCTGGGGTTTCGAACTAGGAACCTTCACATCCCAGGTTAACCATCTATCCACTGTGGTGCCACCACCAGTCAGGTGTGGGTGTTCTAAAGGCAGAGACGACCCAACAAGATTTTCAAAACAGGATGTGGGATAAGAGGAGGGAGAAGAGACAGCCATGAAGGCAGTAGTGAGAGGAGGGAGAGGTCTAGAGTTCAGGGCCAGGTCTGTGTGGAGATGAACATTTGGGTACTTATAACAGTGGGTTTCAACTGGGCAATTCTGCCCACAGTGGACAGCAGACTATGTCTGGAGACATTTGTGGTTATCACACCAAGGGTGCTCTTGGCATAGCAAAGATGGGGCCTGAGATGCTGCTGTATACCTGCAGTGCCCAGAACGGCCCCCACAGAGAATGACTTTCAGCCATGAGGGGAAACTGGTTGAGGACCTTAGGCCTGGGCTGGGGGCCAGAGCAGAGTTGTGTGGGGAGCTGAGTGAAGGCACAGGGGTACCTTGGTGCTGACTGGTCACCTGCCCACAGCTGCACCATCCGTCCCAGGGCTTCCGCTTTGGCACTGTGTGGGAGAGCAGTGCCGAAGCCTACATCAAGAAGAGCTTCCCTGAGATGTATGCACACATGAGGCGACACAGTGCGCCCACCACGCCTCATGGCATCGCCATGCTCACGTGAGGCTGGGGCATAGAGCAGGGTGGGGGTGGGGTGGGGTGTTGGGGTCCACCTGGGCCAGTGCTCACCCCCTCTACATCTCCACAGGAGTGACCCCCCCAAACTCAATGCTTTCATCATGGACAAGTCACTCCTGGACTACGAGGTTTCCATTGATGCTGACTGCAAACTGCTGACTGTGGGCAAGCCCTTTGCCATTGAGGGTGAGGGGACTCTGGAATCAGTGATCCTGGGGCAGTCCACTCAGGGCGCCAGGTGGGTGTGGCTCCCGTGAGCTGTGTTAGGCCTAGTTCCAACCCTATTCCTGGCCTGTCCCATCCCAGGTTACGGCATTGGACTCCCTCAGAACTCACCGCTCACTTCCAACCTGTCTGAGTTCATCAGCCGCTACAAGTCCTCTGGCTTTATCGACCTGTTGCATGACAAGTGGTACAAGATGGTGCCTTGTGGGAAGCGGGTGTTCGCTGTCACAGAGGTGGGACAGGGCCTGGGATGTAGGGTGGGGGTAAGTGTGGGAGCCCTGAGCCTGCGTAGGCCTCAACTGAGGTTGCCAGTCCTGTTCATACCCAAGATGTGTTGTCTGCTTTTGTACACTCCTACTCATTTTACAAAAGCCCAGCTTCAGGGCCCTCTCCTTCAAACCTTGCTTCAGAACATGGAGCCCTAGCCTCCCAATCCAGCTGCACTGCCCCCAGTGCCTGTCTCTGGCCCAACTTGTGTCCCCCAGACCAGGGCTCCCCAAGGGCCTGTCATGACTATGAAACCTTATACCTGTTTCCCACCCTCTGCAGACCCTGCAGATGGGCATCTACCACTTCTCAGGTCTCTTTGTGCTGCTCTGCCTGGGCCTGGGTAGTGCCTTGCTCAGCTCCCTCGGAGAGCATGTCTTCTACCACCTGGTACTGCCATGCATCCGTAGGGGCAACAGGCTGCAGTACTGGCTGCACACAAGCCAGGTAAGGAAATGCTACAGGGTGGGCAGGTAGTCAACCTCCCAACCTGACCCAAAAGCATTTGTCTGGTTCACAGAGAATCCACCGCGCCCTCAACACAGAACCACTGGATAGGCAGAAGGAGCCCGAGCCAAGGTAAGGGGCCCGGTGGTAGCTCCCATCCCACCAGCTGACTTCTGCCCTCCAGCCTGCCATTTTACACCTGCCAGCCCCACCCCCATTCCAGAGCCAAGCTAGTCAGTCCATGACTCCTACTGCCCACGGCTTCCTCAGGGGACACTGCTCCAGCCCCATCCATCCTGTCTCCAGGGATCCGGAGAAGCAGCATCAGGACACACTGACTACCCCTGCAAGCCAGGGCACCTGGACAGAGGTGCACCAGGCCACAGTGAGGGAGCGTCGTGTGCACTTCCTTCTGGAGCCAGCTATGGCCACTGATGCATCAGTAGTGGACACAGATGTGGAGGGGTCCAGGCCACTCAAAGGTTCTGTCTTGCCCTGCTCCAATGGCCGGCCACCCACCACATTGCCCATAGGAGCTCCACGCCCAGGGGAGCTAGAGGAACTGGAACAGCACATCATGGCTGTGCGCACAAAGCTCCATCAGGCACTGGTACGGCGTGGGGAGCTCTTGGCCCAGCTCCCAGGTAGCACCTGCTATCGGCCATTGCATTTGCTCCAGGCCTGCAAGGATACACCAGGGGGCTTCCTGATGAGTTGTCCACCTGCTACACCTGTGGAGGATGGCCATGCCCCACAACCAGCCCACTTGGTTTTGCATGAGGGTAGACCGTGCAAAAGCTAATCCCAGCACCAGGTGCATGCAGACTCTAGCTGGGCGCTGTCAACAAGACAGTTTATTCTATATACAAACACAATTTTGTACACTGCAATTAAATAGAATGGAATGAGCACTCTGCAGTCCTCTCTGTGTGACTTGATTGGGCCACTGGCCCTCTCCTGCAGGAGCAAGGCTGGACCCTAGTGCCTGGTTGCTGTCTTTGACAGCTGGCACCCACACACCGTATCCCTGTGCCAATACCCCAGCCCTGGCACGCACATATGGGGGCAGGGGCCGTGGAAAAGGCACTGCACACAACGGAGCACCAGCTTGAGCAGCCAGGACAGTGAAGGTGGCCCCCACGAGTGTTCACCTGACTCAGAGACCTGCTAGGCTCTGCCTCTAGGTATAGCTTGCTCCAGACCTTTCACCAACTCTTTACAGAGTCTTTCATGGAGATCCTACCCCCTTTCCTGCCCCTGCTCATCAGCCTGCCTTAATTCGCTGACTGAGGGGCTCACCACAGATGTGGCAGGGAAAGGCTGTAAGCAGGCCCCATGCCCACAGGAGGAGCCCACCCCTGGGCAAACCAGATGGACCACGACACAAGGCCAACTGGGCAGTCCCAGAGACACCAGCAACAGCCTCCCTGACCCCCAAGGGCACCAGCCAGGTCACACCCAGCTGGCCTGGACAGCCAGGGGCAGAGGCACTCAGCTTCCCAGGACTTAGGAGCCGATTTCCAAGGGTTCGTCTGCTGGGGCTGGGGACTCATGGATGGGTCCACTCACCCCAGCAGCTAGGGGGGCTGTGTCAGGTGCTGGGGAGTCATTTGGGGGAGCACTGTCCTGGGGGGCTTGGAGGCCCCGAGGGAACCCCCCACCCGGGTTCAGGGGGCTGGTTGCCCTCCGCTCCAAGAGGGAAGCACTCAGGCCAGACAGGAAAGAGGCGTCTGTGATGATGGCAGCTGTCTCCGCCATCCAGCCCAGGTCACTACTGGCTGCTGCAGCCACTGAGGCTGCTGCAGCCACCAGAGAGCTAGGTGCTTCAGCCACAGGCCTGGGGACCCCACCAGCCCCCAGTGAGCCAGGGTCCATGGCAGCGGGCTGGCTGGCAGGGTCAGGGTCAGCAGCCGGGGTACCCCCATTGTTGTTGAGGTCATCTGGTAGCGCTGTGGGGGTGCCAGGGCCCAGTGGTGGTGTCTGTAGCAGCATCTCCTGTATGCGGATCTGCTGCAGGATGGCGGGCAGCTCGTAGTGGTGGAAGAAGTAGATCATGGAATGCTGGAGACAGGGTGGGCATGGGTTAGGCCCAGCACAGGACTAGACCTCCCACAGGCTGAACCTCAGGTAACAGGTGGGGCCCCTCACCTGGATGAAGAGCCAGGAGGTGACTAGGGCCAGGCTGCTGTACTGCCCATTGAAGCGATAGTGGTAGGCATAGAAGGCGAAGTGGTACAGGTAGAAAAACCTGTAGGAGACACAGTGAGGCGATGCCAGTCCAAACTCCACCCTGACCCTACCTGGGCCCCTGTGGCACTCACCGCAGCCAATGCCTCTTGCTGGTGTTGGTGTGGCAACAAATGGCATCATACTGGTCAGCCAGCCACACAATGAGGATGATGTAGAAGGCAGTGGTGGTGTCATTGAAGAACTCTGACATGATAGCTTCCATCCCTGCAGGAGGCCATCGGTTGTGGTGGGCATGGTAGGAAGGCCAGGGAAAGAAGGGAGGTGAGTGTGAGGGGCTGGGTAGATAGGAAGGCAAAAGGATGGGGAGAGGGGTCCTCACCCACAAGGGCCAGGATGACGGTCAGCAGGGGCGCTGCAGGGAAGGCGATGGCCATGTTCATCTCCAGCATCTGCAGCAGGTCCACTGCGGGCAGAGGGTGGTGGGCGGGCAGACCGGGTGAGGTACCCCGCGGGGGGTGGGGTGGGCAGGGGGCCATGCGGGCCTGAAGCTGACCCCACCTTTCCTCCCGCCACTTGGTGGAGAGACTCACCAATGAAGACAAATATCTGGTGATGGGAGTAGCGGAGCAGCATGGACACGCTTAGAGTCTGCAAAAGAAGGTGTGTGAGGCTGGAGAAGGGCCACCCAACCCCATACCCTCTAACCTAGCCCAGCCTTAGGATACTCACAAAAATGACCATGATGACAAAGGCAGCCAGATAGGATGCTCGGGCCATCCACATGCTCACAAATCGGTAGTGTTCGCCTGACACCACATTACGCAGGAAGCCTATACAGAGAGGCCATGAGCACCACTGCCTGCCCTCCAGCCCCTTCCACTGCACCCCCTGCTCCCCCCACCTGGTCCCAATCGCACCCTTGTTTTCCTCATTCTCGGCCAGGCCCTTCACGCTAGACATGAGAATGTCATCGTAGCCCAGGAACTCAGCCAGCAGCAGGCGACTGAAGCGGTCCCCAAAGCACTGGTCCCTTGTGGGGTCTGCAGGTGGAACACCAATGGGGTACACCTGGTAAGGTCCCCACTAACCCCACCCAGGCAGTGATGTGACTGTCAGATCCTGAGGGGTGATCCAATGAAATGGGGTTGGGGGTAGATTTCCATAGCTGGAGCAAGGATGACCCCCAGACCTTGGTCTTAAGCGCTTCTGAGTCATCCCCCTACCCTGGCCCTCTCCTTGGGTTACTCACCCAGGGTAACCACCATGACAGGGATGCTGAGCCGCTGTCGCGTGGCCTGTGACAGGCGCAGGAAGCCATACTCCAGTGAGTACTCCACGATGTACTCGTCCTGTGGCCACACTGTAGGTGGGCATGGCCTATCAGCCTGCAGAGAGCCCTGGCCAACCCTGCCTCCCACCTCCAGAGGAGGGGCCAGAGATGGAGTGTACCCAGGGCCCGGGAGCGCCTCCATCAGCTTTACATGCTGCAGACAGATGGGGAAATAGAGGCTCGAAGTGGCCATTCTCTGTCCAGGAGTGTGAACTCCCAGGTGACGCAACCAAACATCTTGGCAACACATACCTTTCGAGGGTGTCTCAGGGAAGGGGAACTCCTGGCTATCATTCAGGGCCTCAGGGCCACCAGGTGGCTTGAACACCTTGGGCTCGATGTCCAGCTCAAACTGTGGGTCACCAGGAGGCAGGGCATCAGTGGGCCCTTGGCACTGGGGGTCCGGCCCAGAGGCCCCTCTCCTGCTGCCTGGAAGGAGATGCACTCTGCCCCTAGCCTCTGTGACACCCAGCCTCTGCCAGAATGTCCTCCACTTCTGGAGCTGGAGAACCACTGACCAGCATCCCACCAAAGACCCCTTATCCAACACCAAGCTCCTGGCTGATTCCAGGTAAGGGTCTGTGCCCCAAAGCTGGGGGTGGGGCCACCTGGGTAAATTCTGTACAATTCCCCACCTGTGCTGGCCCCCTCTCCCACGGGACCTTGGCCTCTGACTGCACAAGCATGTCCCTACCCACAGGCTGCAAACCCCATAAACCCACCCCTGCAGGGAGCTGGACCATCTGGGATGGTCAGGACTGCTAGAGCTCTCAGCCCAAACCCTCCTGGGGTTCCCTCAGCACCCCAAAAATGAGGCCAACCCCTTTAAGGTGAGAGTCTGCCTCGCACAGCCTCCATCCTGCCTTAAGGCCACATGAGTGCAGGGCCTTGCAAGAGCTTGAGCCTTCCCAGCAGTGAGGTCCTCCTACTGCATGTGCACTTAGCCAGCTCACCTGGATGGAGCGATTCCCAAACATCTCCATGGTCAGCTCCTCTTCCTCCTCCTCCTCCAACTCCAGGCCACCAGGTGCCGCAGCAAGACCAGGGAAGCTGCTGCGACCACTGTCACAGAACTGCAGGAAGACGGGTGCGCGACTCGAGTTCTGCTGTACCTCCACGCGAAGAACGCCCTCTCGTGGCCACTTGTCACGCACATGCTCCAGGCAATTGATGGGTGATCGGGAGAAAACGATGTGGATGTAGGCCAGGACAAAGAGCACAAACAAGGCCTGGGGGCAGAGAACCCCACCCCAACAGTGAGGCCTGAGCTTCATGGGGGAAGGAAAGAAACCCTAGGGTTCTAAATACCCTAAGCCAGGGGTCCCCCAACTTTTTACACAGAGGGCCAGTTCACTGTCCCTCAGACCATTGGAGGGCCGGACTATAAAAAAAAAACTATGAACAAATCTCTATGCACACTGCACATATCTTATTTTAAAGTAAAAAAACAAAACAGGAACAATTACAATATTTAAAATAAAGAACAAGTAAATTTAAATCAACAAACTGACCAGTATTTCAATGGGAACTATGCTCCTCTCACTGACCACCAATGAAAGAGGTGCCCCTTCTAGAAGTGCGGCGGGGGCCGGATAAATGGCCTCAGGGGGCCGCATGTGGCCCGCGGGCTGTAGTTTGGGGACCCCTGCCCTAAGCCCTAAACCCACCCTGGCCCCTCCTAGCAGCATGGGCCCTGGGGATGTCAGTGGTCCAAGGGCCTGACCACTCTGCTCTATGTAAGCCAGGATCCTGTGCACATGTAAGATCCATATCTTGGGAGAGACCATCAACTAACTGTTCCCATATTGGAAGGCCCAGCCCAGTTGCTACCACCCCTGGGTCACCTGCTGTCCCCAAGAAGCCAACCCAATTGCCTCACACTCTGCCTTGTTCTCAGAATGCCCCTGACCTCACAAGCTAAAAACAGCCTCCATCGCCTGTCAAGCACACTCTGCATCCCTCCTACAATGGAACTGCAGAGATTTGGCTAAGCCTGCGGGCTGGGCCAGCTTGCTCTGCCTCTCTGAGGTAATTATCCCATCAGTAAAATGGGGACAGCAGGGTCTCATCTGGGTGGTCCTGCCCCCAGGGGACATCTGGTTGTACACTGGCGGTGCTCCTGGAATCAAGGGTGCAATGCCAGAGGATGCTGCTCAGCACACCACAGTGACCAGGATGGCCCCCCACAGAAAACAAGCAGCTGCTATCAGTAGTGCTGAAGAACCCTGGGGACTCTGCTCTACGTCACCAATAGCACCTCTGCCTGGCTCAAACTAAGTCTGTCAAAAGGGCCCTCCACTCGAGTCTATTTAGGAACACCCTCCTCCCCAAAGCTCATCTCACTGTCTGACAGCCTTGCTTCTCAAGGAGTTTCGTTGGCCGAGTATTACCCTCCTAGCTAGAGGCCATGTCAAGAGCATCATCTCCATGCATTCTACCTACCCCCGCCCCAGGAAGAGGACACAACTGGCCCGAAGTGGAACCCGCTTCCACAAGAAAAGATGGGTACGAGGGGACCAGTGACCCCAGTGGCTGTTCAGCCAGAAACTAAGGTGATCCCTCAGCTGGGCCAGCTCAGCCTCCGACCATTCCCGCCACACATGCTCCCACACCAAATTCCTACTCTCCAGAACTAGCTGACTATATGGTACAGAACCACAACTTGGAAAAGCTTGGATCACAAAAAGACCCTTCCTGCCTATGACATGAACACTAATGCTCAGGAGGTTAGTGAGCTGCCCAGGACCACACAGCCACCACTAAGACTGTTTATGGCCCTGTAGGATGGTACCAACACCAGCTGTAGACTACTCAGCCCCTGTCCCTTGGAGTCTGCTCTGCAGACTGGGCAACAGCCAGGTCATTAAGGCACCCACTCCTGGCCTGGCCATGACCTGAAAGGGATGGGGAGAGGCCCCATCTCTGAGCACACTGCTGCATGCCTGGATCTGGCCATACCTGAAGCTGTAGGAGCCCACCTTCTACAGCTCCCTAGTTGCATGAGCTCTAAGATCTCTCTTGAGACAATAGGAAATGTTTCCTTCCCTTGCAGCCCAAAGTGGCACAGGAGACAGAGATTAGAGCATCACAAAGATCTCAGCAGACAGACAGTGTATCACCTAGTATTCAGGTCTCAACAGATGCTGAAGATAAGAACACAGTGGGGGCCGCCTGACCATGGGGTGGTGCAGTGGATAGGGTGTCGGGATGGGTTCAGACTCCAAGGTCGCCAGCTTGAGCGCAGGTTCATCTGGTTTGAGCAAAGCTCACCAGCTTGGACCCAAGGTCGCTGGCTTGAACCAGGGGTTACTCGGTCTGCTGTAGCCCCATGGTCAAAGCACATAAGAGAAACCTAGCAATACAACTAAAATGCCACAACAAAAAATTGATGCTTCTCATCTCTCTCCGTCTGTCCCTTTCTCTGTCTCTGTAAAAAAAAAAAAAAGAACAGGCCCTGGCCGGTTGGCTCAGTGGTAGAGCGTCAGCCTGGCGTGCAGAAATCCCGGGTTCGATTCCCGGCCGGGGCACACAGGAGAAGCGTCCATCTGCTTCTCCACCCCTCCCCTTCTCCTTCCTCTCTGTCTCTCTCTTCCCCTCCCGCAGCGAGGCTCCATTGGAGCAAGGATGGCCAGGGCGCTGGGGATGGCTCCTTGGCCTCTGCCCCAGGCGCTAGAGTGGCTCTGGTCACTACAGAGCGATGCCCCGGAGGGGCAGAGCGTCGCCCCTGGTGGGCGTGCCGGGTGGATCCCGGTCAGGTGCATGCGGGAGTCTGTCTGACTGTCTCTCCCCGTTTCCAGCTTCAGAAAAATACAAAAAATAATAATAATAATACAAAAAGAAACCAAAAAAAACAAAACAAAAAAAAAGAACACAGTGGGCCTCTGCAAGTGGAGGGTGGGGCCAAGGGTGACAGTCTAGAACACCAGAGGAACCTCCCACAAGCCACCCTGAATCCCAATACCTGTTCCCAATATTGTGTTTGGGGACCACTGAACTGGTGATGGGAGTTCTGAAGTGTAGGAAACAGGGCCCGGGACCCCCAGAAAGTAACCAGATAACTAACCCCAAAGCCCCTATGCTCAGCCCGCAGCCCCACTGTCCAGTCCCTGGGGCTGGCTAGCCTGGCTAGCAACCCAAGTGCCTCTACTACCTCCAGCATCAGCACCCAAGTGAACCCGAAGCTCCTTTGGCAATGTCAGCATCTAGACCCTCCCTGGCTGCACTCTGACAGGAAACTAATTGTTTCTCCCTTTCCTCAGTTCTGTCAGACAACTGGGACCCAGAACCCTGATGCCCAGTGAACTCTGGGCTCACACATGAGTGAGCCAGCCCCCTTCTTGGAGGGACCCAGACCAATGCCAGTCCTCCCTTAGCTGCACTCACAGTTGAAACCCCTCTGACACCTGAGGAAGGATGGGGAGCAGGTTTGTGTGCAGCACCTCGCTAATCAAATCAATGACTGTAACTCTCACTAATCCTGGAGCGTGACCTCACATTCCCCTTTAAGGCTCAGAGGAGGAAAAGCTGGGGTGGGGGGATGGTGGAAGGTCCCAAGGAGGGGAGCAACCCCAAGAAAAGGGGAAGCAGAAGGAAGAGGTAAAAGGGGAGAGCGCACTTCCAGGGCAGGTGGGTGGTCCCTGGGTGTGTCCTGAAGAGGGGCAGGGTGAGCCTATAATCCTTCCCAATTTAAGGAAGCCCAGGATTGGGGACCAGGGTCTGTATAGTGTAAGGGCAAGGGAGGACAGGATTGGGGGGACTTCCTCCCAAGACTGAGGATCCCACGCGGCATGGTAAGGGACACAGGGCTGGGAGGAGGTCCCAAGCAGGTCAGGGCCAGGCTACATGCTTCCCGGAAGTGGGTCACCAGAGGAAGGGTGAGGCTAATTGCGGGTGCGGCATGGAGAGGGCTGGAGTTCCTGAAGTCGGGATCAAAGGCCACCCACAGGGTGAGACGTGGAGGATGAAGTGTCAGACAGATAAGGTGTCAGGACATGGGGCGACTGGGTAAAGGGGAGGGCACAAAGCGGATCGGGTCGGGCCTAGACCTCCTGGTGTGAGAGGTTGGCAGTCTTGGGCGGAAACGGGGTCAGAGGTCACAAGTCTGGGGGGTTGGATCCGGCCGATGGGATCATGGGTCGGGGGTCGGGGCCGCGGTCACCTTGAGCAACACGAAGAATTCGAAGAGCCGACGGAAGGCGGGTGGGAAAAGCCGCGAGTAGGTGACTGCCATCTTGAAGAAGAGCGCGTGGAAAAGCCGGTCGCGCACGTTGATGAGAGGGTTGGGGTTGAGGTTGGGGGTGCGGGGCCCACGCGCGGGGGCAGGGCCGCCGCCGCCGTTTGGCCCGGGCCCCGGGGCCCCGGGCGCCGCGTGCTCCGACATGCTGCCCAACGTCGCGCCCTAACGGCCCGCGGGTCCCCCAGGGCGCCTCCTGGGCGCCATCGGCCGTCCTCTCTGTCACCGCGGTCCTCACGGCCCCCGGGCCGTTGCCGCCATCTTCCGCCTCCGCGGCCTTGCTGACGCTAGCGAGTCGCAGCGCCAGCAAGAGCTGCCCTTCTGCGCCCGCGGGGAACGTAGGGATGCCGGCGGTCAATCCGCAGCAGCCCCGCCCTCTCTCCTGGCCGCGCCGTGAGGCGGGGCTGCGTCTACCCAGTGTTTTGCATATTTCCCCCACAATGCCCCACGACTGCCAGGACGCCCTTAGACGGTAAAACCGGTCAGTATATTGGGGTTTTACGTGATCAAAGACCCCTTTAGTAACCGCGATGATAGAATGGTCTTTGAGATGGTTCTTTAAGGAGCCAAGTCAAAGAGTAGCGTAAGATATGGCACTCTTGCTGTAAAGTAATTTTGTTGGTTAGCTTTAAATAACTTGTGGAGCCCCCTTCATGATGGTGTTTTGAATAAATGTGTCAACCTAGAAACCACGAATTTGCTTGGTCAGAGCATAGTTGGGAGTTAATGCTTCTTGCTCTTCCCCTTCTCCCCTAAAGCCCAACAAAGATATCGAAGAGTAACACAAGTCCAAAAAAACTAATGAGCAAATAAGCTGTAGAGGAGCACCTCAATCCGTGCTCAACTTGGGTAGGTTATGGGTCTCTCCTCTTTATTCTATGTGGAATTCTAGCGTAGCTAACCCCTCCCTCTTCTTCCCTGGCTTGGAAGCTCCCTATTTCCGGGAGCTTGTGGAGCTGTGAGAGTCACAAATTACGGACTTGTATTGAGAGTTACAAACAAATGTCAAGGAGTCAGGTAATTCCTAGAACCCAGCCCTCATTGACCGCTTGCTATGATGCTTCTAGCCCCGCTCAACAATTCAGAGGGAGAAGGGGAACTTTTCCAATAGACCGGGAGAGCACACCTCCGCACCATGATGTGACTACCAAAGGCCCAAGGAATCACTCACACGGGCTCCAGGGAAACGTGGCTGAAAAGCAAATTTTAAACTTAGTCTATTTTTATTTAAAAAGCAAATTTTAAACTTAGTCTATTTTTATTAATGTAATTTATGTTGAAATTTAGCCCCACATGGTGGGCAGCTGCTGGATCTGGCAGCTCTTCCATGTTACAAATACTCAAGACCCACAATAACAGTGCAACTTCACTACACGTCCAAACTGTGCAGCCAGTCACTGGACAATGCCTGGCCTCCTTAAAGAGTCACCATCAGGAAAAAGGACAAGTAGACTTGAAAGACAGTTCTAAACCTAAACCACAAGACATAGGGCGGACTGAACATCACACCACCCTTCTGGGGACAGCAGGGAAGTTAGAAGCTGGGTTGGATTTCAGAGGATGCTGAGGGGCAGGGGGTGTTGGGGCGGTTGCTGGGTCAGGGCAGGTTGAAAGTTAGAGGAACTTGGTGTGGGGGGGTGTCAATGAGCAGATGACCCTCCAGCAGAGGCTGGAAGGACAGTGAAGGAACCAGGTAGAGTGTCAAGCATAGGGCACAGCTGAAGAAACAAAGACCAAGAGCAGAGCAAGAAAAAGCCCATGGGCCCCAAGCAGAGCTCGGGAGCCTGGAGGATACTTTTGTTGAGGGGGCAGCGGGGAGCCATGGCAGATTGTGAGCGAGAGGTTCTTGACCCGAGTTAACAGTCAGATTATTGGTACTTTTGCTTTTTTGCTGCACCATGCTTGTTCTGCCCACCCCTGTAGTGTCCAGGAACAATGCCTGTTTGCAGAGAGCAAGAGGCATGCCCAAAGGCCCCGCCCTTTATCCCACTCCAACCCTCTGGTGTCCTGCTTAGACCCAGACACTGCAGGGAGAGGATTGCCATGGAGGTAGCTGCCAGAGAGGGGCCCCAGGGCCCTCACTGCACCTGCAGCACCCCTGTGCCCAACCACCAAGACCCCTGGGCTCAGCCCCCTGCCCAGCACCCAAGGCCCCTACAACCCCAAGTCCTCCAGCCCCTGCAGACTTCCCAGGCGTGAGCCTGGATGGGTCGGTGGGTGCCATGGGGTCAAAGGCAGCTGCATAAGTTCAAGACCTCCCTGCCAGGTTCTCCGAGCTGAGGCCAAAATCTGTAAGATTTTTGACGTGTTGACTCAACAACCTTATCTCAGGGTTTATGTTGGCCCTAAGGTCAGTAGGTGCTTTATATACAGGAAAGGGAGGCACAACAAGGTGGCGTGTAATTGTGGAAGGTTGCACAGCCAGATAGGCAATTGTGATTTGAATCCAGGCTCCAAAGCAGGGACACTGAAGTCGGAGAACTATACAGAATCATATAATTCCATCAATCCGAGGTTAGTGGGCAGAAGTCCTCAATTACAAGCACACCTCATTTTGTTGCGCTTCGCTTCCTTGTGCTTCACACGTGGTGCAGTTTGCAAGAGCCTCCACTACAGAAAGGTTACAACCCATTTTTTAAAAATATTTTATTTATTGATTTTTAAAGAGAGAAGAGAGAGAGAAGGGGGGGCATTGGGAGCAGAAAGCATCAACTAACTTATTGTAGTTTCTTCTCGTATGTGCCTTGAACAGGCACACGCAGGGTTTTGAACTGGCCACCTCAGCATTCCAGGTTAACACTTTATCCACTGTTCCACCACAGGTCAGGCACAACCTGCTTTATTTCGATACTTATTTCATTACGGTGGTCTGGACCCTACTCCACAGTATTTTCAAGGTATAGGTGTATAAATATTCTAAGTTTCTGGAACCCCAGGACTTCAAATTCTGGATTTCTGGGGTTCTGAGAGACTCAGAGCCTAGACCCCAAAAAAGCAAAGACGCCTTGGCCGGATAGCTCAGTTGGTTGGAGCGTTGTTCTGAAGTGCAGAAGTTGCCTGTTTGATCCCAGGAATATATCCAGTGGTAGGATTCAGCCGGTTCACACCGGTATGGCAGAACCAATACTTAATTTTTTGTTGAGTTTGGTGAATCGGTTGTTAAAATGGCACTTGTAATCAGGATTCTAAGGTCAGCACCTGGGTAGCTGCCCAATGTGGAGATCACAAATTTACATTCTTTACTCTTTTTTAATGTTCATCTGTGCAATAGCATATTCTAAGCACCCATAGTAATGTTCATTCCATCCATAAGTGAAAAACATTTGACAGAACTATGCTTGGAGAGGGAGGGAGGGAGGGAGGGAGGGAGGGAGGGAGGGAGGGAGAGAGGGAGAGAGAGAGAGAGAGAGAGAGAGAGAGAGAGAGAGAGAGAAAGAAGAAGAAGGAGGAGGAGGAGGAGGGGGGGGAGAGAGGGGGGATGGAGGAAAGAAGGGGGGATGGGAGAAGGGAGAAGAGGGGGGGGGAGAGGGAGAGAGATGGGGGATTGCAGATGGTGGGTTGCCTGCCCACCACTGTGAGGGGCCATTTTTGCTGTTTGTTTGCCTGAGAGGCCATTTCCCCTGCCTGTGTGCTTGTTCACTGTTGTAAGACTTGTATTAAACGAATGGCCCTAACCCTTTCTGGCTCCGCAGTTTTTCTACCATCTGCCTGAATCCAGTGTTTTATTCCTTTCATAAAACTCACTATAGCCTGACCAAGTGGCGTAGTGGATAGAGTGTTGGACTGGGATGCGGAGAACCCAGGTTCGAGACCCCGAGGTCGCCAGCTTGTGTGCGGGCTCATCTGGTTTGGGCAAAGCTAACCAGCTTGGACCCAAGGTCGCTGGCTTGAGCAAGGGGCTACTCGGTCTGCTGAAGGCCCATGGTCAAGGCACATATGAGAAAGCAATCAAAGAACAATTAAGGTGTCGCAATGAAAAACTGATGACTGACCTTCTCATCTCTCTTCGGTCCCTGTCTGTCCCTCTCTCTGACTCTGTCTCTGCAAAACAAAAACAAAAAAAACTCATTATACCTTTGATGAAATACTACATTTTAATTCCCTCACATTACATTTGCTACTTCAGTAAACAAACATATAACATAAAGAGAAAAAGTGCCAAACAACCAGAGGGTGAAGCTGTCATTGGAAATATCTTAAATAATAGTTTTATTGTTTTTTTGGTCAGGTATTATTTAATATTTTTCATTAATATTTTTAAATTCTTTTTTTGTGTGTGTGTGTATTTTTCTTAAGTTGGAAACGGGGAGGCAGTCAGACAGACTCCCGCATGCGCCCGACCGGGATCCACCCGGCATGCCCACCAGGGGGCGATGCTCTGCCCATCTGGGGCGTCGCTCTGTTGCAATCAGAGCCATTCTAGCGCCTGAGGCAGAGGCCACAGAGCCATCCTCAGCACCTGGGCAAACTTTGCTCCAATGGAGCCTTGGCTGCGGGAGAGGAAGAGAGAGACAGAGGAAGGAGAGGGAGAGGGGTGGAGAAGCAGATGGGCGCTTCTCCTGTGTGCCCTGGCCAGAATCGAACCTGGGACTCCTGCACGCCAGGCCAATGCTCTACCACTGAGCCAACCGACCAGGGCCTTAAATTCTTTCTTATAATAATCTAGTTTTGTGTACCTCTTTTATTGTTCTTATTTAAGTATTAAATGCATGAAATAATAAACTACCTTTTGGTATATCGTTTTTTTATAATTAAAATGGTCAGTAGGGCAGAAAACCGGTTGTTAAATTATTTGAATCCCACCACTGAATATATCTATGTTCCTCTCTAAAATCAATGCATTTTTTAAAAATGAAAAATGAAAAACCAAAGAATTAAGAACATTCGCCCTGGCCGGTTGGCTCAGCGGTAGAGCGTCGGCCTAGCGTGCGGAGGACCCGGGTTCGATTCCCGGCCAGGGCACACAGGAGAAGCGCCCATTTGCTTCTCCACCCCTCCGCCGCGCTTTCCTCTCTGTCTCTCTCTTCCCCTCCCGCAGCCGAGGCTCCATTGGAGCAAAGATGGCCCGGGCGCTGGGGATGGCTCTGTGGCCTCTGCCTCAGGCGCTAGAGTGGCTCTGGTCGCAACATGGCGACGCCCAGGATGGGCAGAGCATCGCCCCTGGTGGGCGTGCCGGGTGGATCCCGGTCGGGCGCATGCGGGAGTCTGTCTGACTGTCTCTCCCCGTTTCCAGCTTCAGAAAAATGGAGAAAAAAAAAAAAAAAAAAAAAAAAAAAAAAAAAAAAAGCACATTCAATTCCTGGCCAGGGCACACAGGAGAAGCTCCCATCTGCTTTTCCACCCTTCCCCTTCTCTTTTCTCTCTGTCTCTCTCTTCCCCTCCTGCAGTCGAGGTTCCATTGGAGCAAAAGTTGACCCGGGCACTGAGGATGGCTAAATGGCCTCCGCCCCAGGCACCAGAGTAGCTCTGATTGCAGTGGAGCAACGCCCCAGATGAGCCTAGCATTGCCCCCTGGTGGGCATGCCAGGTGGATCCCGGTTGGGTGCATGCAGGAGTCTGTCTGCCTTCCTCCCCCTTCTCACTTGGGCGGGGTGGGGGGGGAGATGTATGATCGAGCAGTTCTGGTCTGAATTTGCAGTCATTTGTGTTCCTTTATAAATATATCTTCAAATTGATTGTAATTACATGTATTCTTCCTTGAAAAAAAAAGAAAAAAAAAGAATTAGGATCAGTTTTGGTAATATGTTTCACATAATTCTGTTTCTAAAAAATATGATCATTTCAGCATGAAATCGATATGAAAAGTGGTGAATGAGGTATGTGACACCTTTTACTGAACCATGTCTTTGAAATCACCCGTGTTTCCCACTCAAAGCCTAACTCAATTTGTACATTCACCTGGCCTGGGAAATACTCACCTGTGTCTAGTTTTCATAAAACTTACTCTGAAAAGGAAAATGCAAACATTCCTTTCCAAGTTGTTCCAAGTAGATTCAGACATTTTCCCAAAACCTATCCAGTGTCGGTTTCTTACTTTAAATTGGAATTAATTAAAATCAGCCCAGACTTGCCTGACCTGTGGTGGTGCCATGGACAAAGTGTCGACCTGGAATGCTGAGGTAGTAAGTTTGAAACCCTGGGCTTGCCTGGTCAAGGCACTTTGTGGGGCAGCTGTGTTAGACTTGCTCTCGGGGTTACCAGCTGCAAGCATTTTGCCTGATTGGCACATGAGTGCTGGCTGTGCCACGTGTGTTTGGCCTATAGCCTATATAAGATGGGTGCTTGAGAGAGAGAGAGAGAGAGAGAGAGAGAGAGAGAGAGAGAGAGAGAGAAAGAAAGAAAGAAAGAAAGAAAGAAAGAAAAAGAAAGAAAAAAGAAAAGAAGAAGAAAAGAGGTGTTTGTGTGTGCAAGAGAGAGAGAAAAGAAAAGAAGAAAAGGAGGAGGGGGAGGAGGGGGAAGAGAGGGGGAGAGAGGAAGGGGGGGAGGGGAGGGAAAGAGGGTGATGGGGGGGAAGAGGGGAGAAGGAAGAAGGGGGAAGAGGGGAAGGGAGGGAGAGAGATGGGGGATTGTGGGTGATGGGTTGCCTGCCCGCCACTGTGAGGGGCCATTTTTGCTGTTTGTTTGCCCGAGAGGCCATTTCCCCGGCCTGTGTGCTTGTCCACTGTTGTGAGACTTTTATTAAACGAATGGCCCTAACCCTTTCTGGCTCCGCAGTTTTTCCACTCTCTGCCTGAATCCAGTGTGGACCTGCCTGGCCTCGGCCACTGGCATTACAGCACTTGTGGGGAGCAACTAGGAGTTGATACTTCCTGTTGCTCCACACCCTCCACCCCACCTTTCTTCCTCTCTCTCTCTCTCTCTCTCTCTCTCTCTCTCTCTCTCTCCCCCCACTAAAAAAATCAATAAATCTTTTTTTTTTTAAATTGGCTACACTTGAAGTGCTCAGTAGCCGAGTGGCCAGAGGCTGCAGAGGTATAGACCTCTGCCATCTCACTCCCATCGGTCAGCACTTGTCTAAGTGTCAATGTCCCCAGCACTTATGTGGCATTTACAACATCCCAGGTGTTTTTCTGGGCTCCTGGTGAATATCAATGCCTGGGAAGTAGCCTATTTCACAGGTGGGAAACTGAGGCTGGGCAGTGTTGCAGGGCTTGCCCAGGTCTCTGGTGAGAGGGATGAATATTCTATTAAGATCCTCCCCTGGGCCTGACCAGGCAGTGGCGCAGTGGATAGAGCGTCAGACTGCGATGCAGAGGACCCAGGTTCGAGACCCCGAGGTCGCCAGCTTGAGTGTGGGCTCATCTAGTTTGAGGAAAAGCCCACCAGCTTGAACCCAGGGTTGCTGGCTCCAGCAAGGGGTTACTCAGTCTACTGAAGGCCTGCGGTCAAGGCACATGAGAGAAAGCAATCAATGAACAACTAAGGTGTTGCAACGCGCAATGAAAAACTAATGATTGATGCTTCTCATCTCTCTCCGTTCCTGTCTGTCTCTGACTCACTCTCTGTCTCTGTAAAAATAAATAAATAAATAAAAATTAAAAAACCATACATAAAAAAACAACAAAAAAAACCCCAAAACTTGAATTTCCCTGAGTGGGGAGTAAAAAACTTGAATGAACCCATTGTCTGGCTCTAAAACACCATACATATTTTAAGACAAAGACATTTGGTTTTTTTGCCCTGGCCGGTTGGCTCAGTGGTAGAGCATCGGCCTGGCGTGCAGAAGTCCCGGGTTCGATTCCCGGCCGGGGCACACAGGAGAAGCGCCCATCTGCTTCTCCACCTCTCCCCCTCTCCTTCCTCTCTGTCTCTCTCTTCTCCTCCCGCAGTAAGGCTCCATTGGAGCAAAGATGGCCCGGGCATTGAGGATGGCTCCTTGGCCTCTGCCACAGGCGCTAGAGTGGCTCTGGTCACAAAAGAGCGATGCCCTGGAGGGGCAGAGCATCGCCCCCTGATGGGCGTGCCGGGTGGATCCCGGTCGGGCGCATGCGGGAGTCTGACTGTCTCTCCCCGTTTCCAGCTTCAGAAAAATACAACAACAACAACAACAACAAAAAGACATTTGTTTTTTTTTTAAAAAAAAAAAGAAAGAAAAAAGATCCTCTCCTAGGATCTCCCCTAAAATCCCTACCTTTAAAATCCCTTAGGTCTGAGGTTCCAGCGTGCTCTTACTTTGAGGAATATGCTTGTAATGCCGGTGGTTGAAGCCAGGCAGGTCCACAGTGGATTCAGGCAGGTGGTAGAGAAACTGTGAGCCCGAAAGCATTGGGCCATTACCATTTAATAAAGTCTCACAACAGGGAACAAGCACACAGGCAGGGGAAACTGCTTCTCTTGCAAACAAACAGCAAAACCACAATGGCGGGCACATCCAGTCTCCCTGAATGCAAGCACCCATAGCCTTATATAGGCCATACACACGTGGCACTGCCACATGCTCACACACTAATCAGGCAAAGTGCTCACAGCTGGTACACCAGCGAGCAAGCCTAACACAGCTGCCCCAAAGTCCCTCTAGGTCTTTACACCTTTTCTTTTTTTCTTTTTTTTTTTTTTTTGTATTTTTCCAAAGTTGGAAAATGGGGAGGCAGTCAGACAGACTCCCACATGCACCCGACCGGGATCCACCTGGCATGCCCACCAGGGGGCAATGCTCTTCCCATCTGGGGCGTCGCTCTGCTGCAACCAGAGCCATTCTAGCGCCTGAGGCAGAGGCCACAGAGCCATCCTCAGCGCCCGGGCAAACTTTGCTCCAATGGAGCCTTGGCTCCGGGAGGGAAGAGAGAGACAGAGAGGAAGGATAGGGGGAGGGATGGAGAAGCAGATGGGCGCTTCTCCTGTGTGCCCTGGCCGGGAATCGAACCCGGGACTCCTGCACGCCAGGCCGACGCTCTACCACTGAGCCAACCGGCCAGGGCCTACACCTTTTCTTCTGCCAGGAACATAAATCCCTTTTTTTATTTTAAGCGCATGCAAGAGGGAGAGAGAGAAGCAAACAGACAGGAAGGGAGAGAGATGAGAAGCATCAATTTTTCATTAGCCTTGGCTGGTTGGCTCAGTGGTAGAGTGTCGACCTGGCGTGTGGATGTCCTGGGTTTGACTTCCAGTCAGGGCACACAGGAAAAGCGCCCATCTGCTTCTCTCCTTCTCTTGCTTCTCTCTCTGTCTTTCCCTCCTGCAGCCATGGCTCTATTGGAGTGAGTTGGCCCCAGCGCTAAGGATGGCTCCATGGCCTCTGCCTCAGGCACTAAGAAGAGCTTGTTTGCTGAGCAATGGAGCAACACTCCATATAGGTGACTTGCCAGGTGGATCCTGGTGCGGGGCCTATTTGGGAGTCTGTCTCTGCCTCCCATCCTCTCGCTGAATAATAATAATAAATTCTTCATCGCAGCACCTTAGTTCACTGATTGCTTTCTCATGTGTTCCTTGATGGAGGGCGGGGGGCTCTAGCTGAGCCAGTGACCCCTTGCTCAAACCAGGGGCTTTTGTGTGTGTGTGTGTGTGTGGCAGAAACAGAGACAGACAGACAGAGACAGACAGGAAGGAAAAGAGATGAGAAACATCAATTCTTTGTTGCGGTTCCTTAGTTGTTCATTGATTGATTTCATTGATTGATTTTTCATATGTGCCTTGACTGGGGGGCTACAGCAGATGGAGTCACCCCTTGCTCAAACCAGATGAACCCGCACTCAAGCTGGCGAGCTCGAGGTCTTGAACCTGGATCCTCGGCATCCCAGTCCGACACTCTATCCACTGCGCCACCGCCTGGTCAGGCAAGCCAGGGACTTTGGCCTTCAAGCCAGTGACAATGGGGTAATTAATGTCTATGATACTACGCTCAAGCCAACTACCCTGTGCTCAAAGTTGGTAAGAATGCACTCAAGCGGGGGACCTCAGCATCCCAGACCCACGCTCTATCCACTGCGTCACTGCCTGGTCAGGCATGAATCCCTTTTAAACTGGCAAACTCCTACTTATCCATCAGAGCCCCGGCTTCAATGGTGCCCTCCTCATCTGAGGAATTTTCTAGTTCCCTTGTCCACCATCCAGTTTTGGGAGTTACTGGAGGGCGCCAAAACTGGGAGGTGCTTCTAAGTGTCACGGGTCCTCGTTCGTGCCCCAAAAGATTAGAGTCCTACCCAACAATCCCTGTCTTCCATCACCATGCAGAAAGGGAGGCATACCCAGAAAGGGTCTCTCACCCAGAAAGGGTGAGAGAGCCACTTGGGGATTCCCAGCAGAAAGAGGGCAGGCATGCCATGCCTTGGCATCCCAGAGCCCCTGCCCCTAGAGATGAGGGGCCCTATCTCAGGGCCTCTAGAGATGAGGCGCTTCACTGGGGCGGGGGTCGGGGCAGCTGAGGGGTTTAGGAAGTCCGTGGCCGCAAGAATCCGGCGCATCCCGGCCTTATAAGGACATGTGCGCCCGGGGCCAATCAGCGGTGGGGGTGGGGCCCGGACCCGCGCGTCCCCCGCCATCGCACCAGCCAGGCGTCGGTCCCGCCGTCGCCGCAGCCGCCGCCGGCATGAGCTCCACGCAGTTCAACAAGGGGCCCTCCTACGGGCTTTCGGCCGAGGTCAAGAACCGGGTGAGTGAGGGGTACACCCGATCCCCGGAGGGCCTGCACCCTGGGACTTCTGCAGGGCTGGGCGCCCCGCCAGGCTCCCCGACGTCTGGGACGCAGTTGCTCTGAGACCTGGAATTAGAGTGGCCCTCCTCCTTGCCACCTTCTGCGTTTCTGGGGGCGCCAACAGAGACTCTCTTTAACTCAGGGGAAGCAGTGAGGTCCGCCATCTGGCACCGCCCCAGCGTCTAGTAGTGGTTGGGTCTGACTACTTCCCTAACTCTGCTCTCCAGTCCTCCCCCACCTGTACCCCACAGCTCAGGGCCCCTCCAGCACTTCAAGGCCTGAGAGTAACCTGAGGGTCTGACAGAGCCCCAGCAGTCTTCTCCACTACCCCTGGCTTTTGAGGCCACTTAAGCTGCAGGAGTGGAGGGGGGTGAGCTAGGTGGGTTTTGTTTTGTTTTTGTTTTCTTACTAGGGTGTGGGCACCCCCTACAGGAATTTCCCAACCTCTTACACCTAGGAGGGGGCACCAAGAGGAAGTTGGAGCTGAGAAAGCTTGCCTGGGCTGTTTGTTCCCTTGTATGCTCTGTCTCCATCTGACAAACAGATAGTACAGGATGCCTGTGTCCCCTGAATGTGACCCTAAAATGTATGGGTTTTGTAACCTGGAAACACAGGGTGGGACTAGCGGGAGACACTTTTTAAGAAAACTCTTGCGGTTCTGACTCAGAGAAGGGCAGAAACTTTTCAGGGTCACACAGGAGGGCTCATCTATGGAAAGCTGAGTAGAGGGTGATCCCAGATGCAGGAGGAGGTCTCAGGACTGATAAGCAAGGGTCTTTCTAGCTGAGGGGGGTTTGCCATTCCTGTGCACCCCCACACACACGCACACACACATCCTCCCACTAGACATCTGGGCATGTAGCCTTGGAAGGGAGCCTGCCTGGGCATGCTGAGGGCATTGCCCTGCCAGCCCTGGACAGGCACCTGTAGTCAGCACCCCAGAGTCCACAGACAGGAGGGAGAATTCTGCATTGTCTTCCATGAGATCCTTGGAGCCTCCCTCCACCCCTTTAACAAAAGAGGAGGCTGAGGCTTGGGAAGCCAAGAGACAGATCATGGTCACTTGGTAGGCTCCAGGACCTCCTTAAATGTATGATTCCCCCTGCCAGCAACAGTTGCACAGGGTGAACATTAAAACATTGACAGGCTGCGTGTGCAGGCGCGTGGCATGCTGCCCTACAAGGGACCAAGGTTGTATATGGAGCTCAGTGTGCTTAGGACCACATAGCTTGTGAGTGGCAGTCAGGACTGGAACCTAGACCTGCTGCATCCAGTGCCTAATGGCCACTGGTCCTCCTGGACCTAGCGTTTACCCTGGGCAGCAGGAAGTAGGTGAGAGCCAGGCAGCTTCTGTAGATGGAGTGAAATAGGGACAGGTTGATACCTGCACTGGCAGTGAGGTCAGAGGCTCCTGGAAGCCAGGCCTGAGTTTGCAGGTTTGTAGTGTGGATGGGGCACCTACCAGCTTGCCAAGGTCACTCGAGGCCAGCTTCCTATGGCTTGGAGCCCATATCCCACCCACTTTTTCAGCTTCTTATGACATGGGAGACCCAGAGACCTCTGCCTGGCCCTTGTACCTCAGTTTATCTCCAGCTGGATTGCCTGAGGCAGGCGGATGTCCATTGTGTCCATCTGAGAAGCCATCACTACTTTAATCTGGGCTGGGTGGCTGGGGTTTAGACCATTGAGAACAGCTGGTCCCGATTTAGCAGATTTCACAGGAGACAGTGGCTGCATTCCTGGCAGTTTGTGGTGATGAGGAATGTTTCAGGCCACTGTGGGGAGGGCCAGGCTCCTCTGCCGTGGCCCCTGGCCCCTGCGAGCCGTCAGGGATAGGGCCCAGCTGGGCAGACTTGCCAGGCATCCAGACCAGCCCACGTGCCTCAAGCTTAGCTATCAGGACGAGACCTTGCTCATTACTTAGGCTGGGTATGGCAGCTCCCCCAGCGATGGGAACCAGGAGATTGCAGCTCGAATGGGTGGGCCAAGCAAATCAGGTTAGCTGGCCAGCATCCTGCCTTTGTCTCCCTTGGACTCTGGGCAACTCAGCCATGATTCCGTGTCATGGGGGTTTTTATGCAATCACCAGGAGGCAGGGTTCAGGAGACCCCTATGGAAATGATTCTAAACAGAGATGGAGGCACAGGGAAAAGAATTGTCCACAGTAATGGGGGGGGGGTTTAGGGCAGAGCTGGGAATAGAAATTAAGTCTATAAAGGGTCTCAGTCCCCTGGGGGATGGGAGGAGAGGAAAAGAAAGGGCCTTCCAAGAGGGAATCTATGAGCAAAAGTGCGCAGGAGGTCTGGAACAGAAAATGCACTGAGTGGGATGGTCTGATCCTGAATGGGGGCTGGACTGGGCTTTTTACTACCCCTAAGGATCTGTCCTGAGGCTGACTGCCCATACTACAGACCCATACTATCCTCGATATCCCTGACTTCTTGGGGCTACCCTGGGCCCCAGCCATTATGATTTTCTCAGCCTTCACTGTTCTCAGGTGCTGCCAAGGGAACAGGGTTTGTGTGTGTGCTTGTGGGCAGTGGGTGTGTGCTGATGGGGAACCAGGAGCACTTTATTCCAGAGACAGCACTGAGCTGGACCGCAAAGCTCTAGGGGGGATGGATCATAAGGAAGAAGCTGTATCATGACAGAAGGTAGAGGTAAAAGCTAGAAGAAAAGTAAGGCAAGATCAGGGAGAGAGGAGTACAAAGAGGGCCATCATAGCTAGGGTGGTCAGGAAAGTCCTCTCCAAGGATGTGACCTTCAAGTTGTGACTGGTTGGAAGGCAGGGACCCAGTCATGCAAACAACAGAGTCAAAAGTGACAATTCGTGCAAAGGCCCTGATCCAGTAACTGGTATGGCCAGTTCTGGGCTCAGAGAATGGTTTGGTGGTCCCTCAGTAAGTTAAACAGAATCATCACGTGACCCAGCAATTCTACTCCTAGATGTGTACCTAAAAGAATTAAAATAGAAAAAAAAATTTAAATAGATTTAAAAAAAATATTTTACTCATTGATTTTAGAGAGAGGAGAGAGAGAGAAAGAGGCAAAGGGAGCAGGAAGCATCAACTGGTAGTAGTTGTTTCTCTCATGTGCCTTGACTGGGCAAGCCTAGGGCTTCGAACCTGTGACCCTAGCATTCCAGGTCAAAGCTTCATCCACTGCGCCACCACAGGTCAGTCTAAAATACACTGCTCACAGCCTGACCTGTGGTGGCGCAGTGGGTAAAAGCGTTGACCTGAAACACTGAGGTCGCTGGTTCGAAATCCTGGGCTTCCCTGGTCAAGGCACATATGGGAGTTGATGCTTTCTGCTCCTCCCTCTCTTCTCTCTCTCTCTCTGTCTCCTCTCTCTAAAGTGATCTTAAAAAAAAAAAAAAGAAAGAAAGAAAGAAAGAGCCTGATCAGGCGGTGGCAAAGTAGATAGAGCGTTGGACTGGGATGTGGAAGGACCCAGGTTCGAGACCCCGAGGTCGCCAGCTTGAGCGCAGGCTCATCTGGCTTGAGCAAAAAACTCACCAGCTTGGACACAGGGTCGCTGGCTCCAGCAAGGGGTTACTCAGTCTGCTGAAGGCCCGCGGTCAAGGCACATATGAGAAAGCAATCAATGAACAACTAAGAAGTCGCAACGCGCAATGAAAAACTAATGATTGATGCTTCTTATCTGTCTCCATTCCTATCTGTCTGTCCCTGTCTATCCCTCTAACTCTCTCTCTGTGTCTCTGTTTAAAAAAAAAAATACACTGCTCACAAAAATTAGGGGGTATTTCAAAATGAATATGAAATGATTAAAAAAAAAGAAGCATTTTTTGTGTGTGTGTATTTTTCCTAAGTGAGAAGCACAGCAGGGGGCGGGGGGGAGTTAGACAAACAGACTCCCGCATGCACCCAACCAGATCCACCCGGCATGCCCACCAGGGGACAATGCTCTAGGGCAGTGGTCCCCAACCCCTGGGCCGTGGATCGGTACTGGTCCGTGGGCCATTTGGTACCGGTCCACAGAGGAAGAATAAATAACTTACATTATTTCCATTTTATTTATATTTAAGTCTGAACGATGTTTTATTTTTTAAAAATGACCAGATTTCCTGTTACATTCATCTAAGACTCACTCTTGACACTTGTCTCACAAGTTTGACAATTATATTTTAAAATACCACAGTTTTTATGCCAGTCGCATAATTTTATTTTGTGCATTTATCCATCCCACCCTAAAGGCCAGTCCGTGAAAATATTTTCTGACATTAAACTGGTCCGTGGGCCTGACCAGGTGGTGGCAAAGTGGATAGAGCATTGGACTGGGATGTGGAAGGACCCAGGTTTGAGACCCCAAGGTCGCCAGCTTGAGCGCAGGCTCATCTGGTTTGAGCAAAGCCCACCAGCTTGAACCCAAGGTCGCTGGCTCCAGCAAGGGGCTACTCGGTCTGCTGAAGGCCCGCGGTCAAGGCACATATGAGAAAGCAATCAATGAACAACTAAGGTGTTGCAACGCGCAATGAAAAACTAATGATTGATGCTTCTTATCTCTCTCCGTTCCTGTCTGTCTGTCCCTGTCTATCCCTCTCTCTGACTCCCTCTCTGTCTCTGTAAAAAAAAACGAAAAAAAAAAACAGTCCGTGGCCCAAAAAAGGTTGGAGACCACTGTTCTAGGCATTGCTCCGCTGCAATCAGACATTCTAGCACCTGAGGTGGAGGCCATGGAGCCATCCTCAGCGCCCTGGCCAGCATTGCTACAATGGAGCCTTGGCTGCGGGAAGGTAAGAGAGAGATAGAAAGGAGAGGAGGAAGGATGGAGAAGCAGATGGGTGCAAAGGCTGAAAGTACTGGAGTATCTGCACATTCCCTGATCCCTTAATTTTTGTGAGCAGTATAGATGTTTAAACAAAACCTGTTCTCAGATATTCACAGAAGCAGGATTCATTCACAATGGCCAAGAGGTGGAAACAGCCTAAATGCCCATCAACGGGTAAATGAATATACACAATGTGATCCATCCAGACACTGGAATATTACTCATGTTACTCAGCCATAGAAAGGAACAAGGCATGACACATGCTATAACATGGATGGATAGGCCTTGAACACACAGCTCAAAGAAGCCAGACACAGGCTCTGGCCGGTTGGCTCAGCGGTAGAGCGTCGGCCTGGCGTGCGGGGGACCCGGGTTTGATTCCCGGCCAGGGCACATAGGAGAAGCGCCCATTTGCTTCTCCACCCGCCCCCCCCCCTCCTTCCTCTCTGTCTTGGAGCAAGGATGGCCCGGGCGCTGGGGATGGCTCCTTGGCCTCCGCCCCAGGCGCTAGAGTGGCTCTGGTCTCAGCAGAGTGACGCCCCGGAGGGGCAGAGCATCACCCCCTGGTGGGCAGAGCATCGGGCGTGCCGGGTGGATCCCGGTTGGGCGCATGCGGGAGTCTGTCTGACTGTCTCTCCCCGTTTCCAGCTTCAGAAAAATACAAAAAAAAGAAAAAAGAAAAAAAGAAGCCAGACACAAAATGCCACATACTGTGTGATTCCGTTTATGGGAAATGTCCAGAACAAGCAAATCCACAGAGACAGGAAGAGGAAACAGAAGGGTCTGTCTCTAGGGCAGGTAGAATAAGGAGATGAGATGGCATGGGGGGGGCAGATCTGTGGAGGTTGTGTTGGCTGCCAAGTGGCGTTTGGCACTATTGGAAATTAATAATTAGAGCTGATGTTTGTCAGTGGGAGATATGAATGTGTCTGTGGAGGGTGACTTATCTGTGGCTATGAGTGTCCTTGCTGATGGGAAAGGGGAAGGGTAGGCTCCACAGTGTGGTGTCCTCCATACTCCTCTGTCTCTTTTTCCCATGAAATCACCAGCCTCGCCCCATCAGGAGATTCAGAGAACTTCTTCTGCTGGGTGTATTCTCAACTCAACCCTATGCACTCTGCTCCTCCAGCTCCTGTCCAAGTATGACCCTCAGAAGGAGGTGGAACTTTGCGACTGGATTGAGGGCCTCACAGGCCTGTCTATTGGTCCTGACTTCCAGAAGGGTCTGAAGGACGGAATTATCCTGTGCACGTGAGTGCAGGTGTTGGCGCATGCTTGTCACCCTGATTGTCAGTGTGATCATGCTCCATGTGCTATTTGAAGCCTGCTTGCTTTTCCCTCATTGTGTCTTGTGTCTTTCTCTTTTTTTTTTCTTGTATAAACTAAGGTCCAGAAAGAGGCAGTGAGGTTGCCCAGGAGGGTGGCCAAGATTAGAATTAGCCCCTTGGGTCTGTGAGGTTCAGATTCACCTACGCTAATGGAGGTTCCGGTTTCCTCACCACCCATGTGTTCTCTCCAGACTCATGAATAAGCTGCAACCAGGCTCAATTCCAAAGATCAACCGCTCCATGCAAAACTGGCACCAGGTGAGGGACTGGCAAGTGGAGCAAGGATGGGACTGGGGGACCCCATCTGACTTGTAGGCAGCCTGAGGTGCCCTCATGGCCCTTTCCTGCCTCCTTCCAGCTGGAAAACCTCTCCAACTTCATCAAGGCCATGGTCAGCTATGGTATGAACTCCGTGGACCTGTTCGAGGCCAATGACCTGTTTGAGAGTGGAAACATGACTCAGGTGCAGGTGTCTCTTCTGGCTCTGGCAGGGAAGGTGAGGCCCAGAGAGGGGCAGCAACCTGCCCAAGACCACACAGCAAATCAATGCAAATTTACAAATGCTGTCGTTCATTCCTTGGCAAATATTTCTGGGAACCCACAAGGTTCTGGGCACGTTTTGGGGGTTTTTTGTTCATTGATTTTAGAGAGAGAGAGAGAAACATCGATTTGTTATTTCACTTATTTTTTTTTTTTTTTTTTTTTTTTCTTTCATTTTTCTGAAGCTGGAAACAGGGAGAGACAGTCAGACAGACTCCCGCATGCGCCCGACCGGGATCCACCCGGCACGCCCACCAGGGGCGACGCTCTGCCCACCAGGGGGCGATGCTCTGCCCATCCTGGGCGTCGCCATGTTGCGACCAGAGCCACTTTAGCGCCTGGGGCAGAGGCCACAGAGCCATCCCCAGCGCCCGGGCCATCTTTGCTCCAATGGAGCCTTGGCTGCGGGAGGGGAAGAGAGAGACAGAGAGGAAAGCGCGGCGGAGGGGTGGAGAAGCAAATGGGCGCTTCTCCTGTGTGCCCTGGCCGGGAATCGAACCCGGGTCCTCCGCACGCTAGGCCGACGCTCTACCACTGAGCCAACCGGCCAGGGCTATTTCACTTATTTATGCATTTACGGGTTGATTGTTGTATGTGCCCTGATGAGGAATCTAACCTGCAAACTTGGTGTATTAGGACAACACTCTAACCAGCTGAGCTAC
The DNA here is from genome assembly GCF_036850995.1 of Saccopteryx leptura. Taxonomy (NCBI): domain Eukaryota; kingdom Metazoa; phylum Chordata; class Mammalia; order Chiroptera; family Emballonuridae; genus Saccopteryx; species Saccopteryx leptura. The sequence goes on from NC_089503.1 coordinate 243,998,622, forward strand.
CTGGCTAGGATACCCTGGGCACTTTGGACACAGTGGTGAACAGGACAGACACAGTCCACACCTTCATGAGCTCGCAGTCTGATGGAGGAAGCAGACAATAAACAAGTCCCTTTTTTTTTTTAATTTTTAAAATTTATTCATTAATTTGAGAGAGAGAGAGAGACAGGAACATCGATCTGTTCCTGTATGTGCCCTGACTGGGGATCGAACCAGCAACCTCTGTGCTTTGGGATGAAGCTCTAATCAACCAAATTATCTGGCCAGGGCAAGTCTTTTTTTTTCTTTTTTTTTTTTTAATTAAAAAAAAAAACTGGCCCTGCTCGACTGGCTCAGTGGATATAGTGCGTTGGCCCAGCATGCGGACATCTGAGGTTCAATCCTCGGTCAGCAGTCAGGGCATATGAGAAGCGACCATCTGCTTATCTTCCCCTCCCTTTCCCCCTCCACTCTCTCTCTTCCCTTCTTGCAGGCAGTGGCTTGACTCGTTCGAGCACTGGCCCCAAGCACTGAGGATAGCTTGGTTGATTCAAGCATTGGCCCCAGAAGGGTTGCCAGGTGGATCCCAGTCAGAGTGCATGCAGGAGTCTGTCTTATCTCCCTATTCTCACTTAAAAAACAAAACAAAAACATATATATTTGTAGCAGCTTTAGGTTCACAGCAAAATTGAGATGAAGCTAGAGAGATTTCTCATATGGCCTCTGCCCATCCTCACTCATGTGCAGCCTCCCCCACCATCCATTTGTTACTGTTGATGAATGTCCATCTACACTTCATCAGCACCCAGAGTCCAGAATTTACATGAGAGTTCTCTCTTCAAGTCATTTTTTATAAGTTAAAAGTAAGTCATAGATTATGAAACACACCTATGGAGAAGAATTAGACCAATGTGTGGGGTTTAGTCACCCTTAAACCAAGGCCAGGCTAAATTGGAAGTGTTTCCAGAGGAAGGAACAGTAAGGCCCTGAAGTGGGAGAAGAAGAAGGTTCTCATGTCAGGAATTGTGTTCTGAATTGTTTTTTTCATTGATTTTGTGAAATAACAAATCGGTGTTTTCAGGAGCCATTAAGACGGGACAAAGGAGACCAGGGAGGGGCCAGGAGCAGATGTCCAAGCAAGAGATGGTGGCCATGGCCTGAATAGGCAGTGGTGAGGTTTGGGTAGAAAGTGATGGAAGATGAGAGAGAGAGGGGTGGCAAGGACATCCCCAAAATTCTTGGCCTGAACAACTGAAAGGCTGGTGTCCAACAGGACCTCTGAATCCAATGCCCGAGGTGCTGGGCAGCAGGTGAAGGGAAGAGGTTGCAGCCCAATCCCCATGTCTCCTCCAGGGTTATATACTCTGGGCCTGTCTCAAGGGTCCCAGCTGCCCCTCCCTGATACTCCCAGCCCCCCTCTCCTCCAGGCCAAGACAAAGGGGTTACAGAGTGGTGTGGACATCGGCATCAAGTATTCAGAGAAGCAGGAGCGGAACTTTGATGATGCCACCATGAAGGCGGGCCAGTGCGTCATCGGGCTTCAGGTGGGCACCAGGGCAGATTCTGCTGTGACCCAGACCCTGTCCCGCCCAGTGGCCCCTTGAGTTTGGGGCAGCCTGACCTCTCCCGTCCATTTTCCTACAGATGGGGACCAACAAGTGTGCCAGCCAGTCAGGCATGACAGCATATGGCACGAGAAGGCATCTGTACGACCCCAAGAACCATATTTTACCACCCATGGACCACTCAACCATCAGCCTGCAAATGGGCACCAACAAGTGTGCCAGCCAGGTGCGTCTTAACCAGTCTCCTTCAAGCCCCCACCCCACCTAGCCAAAACCCTTGTTCTCCCTTGACAACCCCACTCCAGGCTTCCCTCCCGCCTTCTCTGTCTCTGCCTCGGCTTTCTATGTGTCCCCAGGGAAGTTTCTACCCAGCTCTGTGCCTTAGTTACCCTCAAAGGATTGCCCTGAGCCCCATTCAACTTTGAAATTAAAAAAAAGTTTTTTATTATTATTTATTCATTTTACAGAGGAGGGAGAGAGGGAGAGAGGGAAGGGGAGGAGCAGGAGGCATCAACTTCCACACATGCCTTGACCAGGCAAGCCCAGGGTTTCGAACCAGCAACCTCGGCATTCCAGGTTAACACTTTATCCACTATCCACTATGCCACCACTGATCAGACACATCCACTATGCCACCACTGATCAGACACAACTCTGAAATTTTTAGATCCTGTGATTCTCGCTTTTCCTGCTGTGTCACATGTAGTGGTTGATGGTGGTTTTGAAGCACTCAGGTTTTCAGGACTGGGACTTCCTTGACTCCAGCCTGGGAAGTTTCCTGGTTGGCAGGGAGAGCTGGACCCAAATACCCCTGGCTCCAAAGGAGAGGGTCACTGGTCATGAAATTAACTTAGAGTCAGAAAAGAGGGTGTCTGAACAGGGTTTGGAAGGATGTATAGGCGTTTGCACTGTGACTATAAAGAGAGATGGGAGATGGTGGAGTAATTTTAGAGCCTTATATTTCCCCCTCATCCCTTCTACCCTGACCCACCCTGATGCTCTCTCCTCCTTCTTCAGGTGGGCATGACAGCTCCTGGGACCCGACGGCACATCTATGACACCAAGCTGGGGACCGACAAATGTGACAATTCCTCCATGTCTCTGCAGATGGGCTACACACAGGGTGCCAACCAGAGCGGCCAAGTCTTTGGCCTGGGCCGGCAGATATATGACCCCAAGTACTGCCCACAAGGCCCAGTGGCTGATGGAGCTCCAGGGTCAGCTGGTGACTGCCAAAGCCCAGGGAAAGCCCCAGAGTATCCCCCCTACTACCAAGAGGAGGCAGGCTACTGAGGCTTCCCTTGCCTTGTCTCCCCACACCATTACCCTATCTGGGATTTCAGGCTTTTCTGTTTTCATCTGGTTTTTCTATGTGTTCAAGTGCTTCCAGCTAAGAGTCTGTGAAGGCCAGATCCAGATGCATGTAGGGTGGGGGTCCCTGCCGAGGCACATCCAGGTAGCAAATTTCCCAGTAGGTTTTAGACCAAGATGGTGGGGGAGAAGCCTGTGTAGGGAGGCCAACTGGTCTCAAATGGCTTCTGGTTGCTTCTCTCCCTTTTCCCTTTTCTCTGCTGATCAGTTTGTGGTTTCTATACCCACAGAAGTTTCAGGCAGTTTTAACAAAACAAAAGTAATTTTTTTTTTCTGGGGGAATGGAGTGGGGATTGTGGAAGGGTTGCTGGGAAGGAAGTCCCCTGGGAGAGGGCCAGGCCATAGTCCCCAGAGGCGTTGTGAGGTACCATGAGGCACTGAATTTCCCCAGGACCCTCCCAAGAGCCCAATGAGGAAAGTGAGGCCCAGACAGGACAATCAAGTTCTGAATGGTTGAGGCAAAGGCAGGCTCCCCCATTCTGTACTTGTCCCCCCCCCCACAAAGTACTGCACAGGGACCCCCACCAGGAGGTCCTCCCTGTGACCAGCCCCACCCAGAAGTCCTGGGACCAAGAGATAATGTGAAATACCAACTATGGACTAAAGGCAATAAAAATCTCTATTTCAGAAAAGAAGGTACTGGGAGAGTTGGCATCAGAGGCAGCCCAGGGGAGGTGTTAGCTTGGATTCTGTCTGCAGTCCTGATGGACCTGGGGTGGGGCTATGGGACAAATATCTGGTCCTCACAGCTGTCTTCGGACAGGGCATAGACCAGTCTGGGTTGGAGAAATCATTTGAAGGCTAGGACCTGAGATAAGGGAAGAGGCTGGGCCTCCTGGATGACTGGACAGGAGATGGGGCCTCAATGCCATCCCTTACCTCCACACTGACGGCTAGGGCTCCACACAGCACTCCCATCATCAAGCCACCTGGCCCTGGCTTGTGCGTTCACTCAGCCTGACAAACTGATTCATCTGCAAAGCCCCAATAGCAAAACCTCTTTTCTCCATAGAGCACTTTCCCCACACTCTTCCCCCTTCCCAGGACCTTCAGAGCTGCGGATCTATACCCTTGTTTCATCTTCATCACGATCTTATGAAACACCCACTTTAACGGAGTGGGAAACATCTGAAGATTTCCCTCAAAGTCAGGGTGACCATTGGGACCCAGGACACTACCATCAGCTGTATTATTCTAGGAACCAATGATTGTGGAATGAATAGTCGAAGCCCCGTGTTCTGATGGACAAAATACCGTCTCAGGATTAACAGGGCAAGTCTGGGTAGGACCCGGATCCACCAGGAGAGAGTGGGGGGGAAAGGAACCACCTGCGACCAGGATCTGCCGTACAGCAGGCGGCTGTGCAACCTGGGAAGACGGCTCAGCTGGCGTGTGGGGCAATTCTTCCGCCCCGTCACCTCACAGTGATGCCGCAAGAGGCTAGCGGTCCCTTTAAGAAAACCGGCTCGATGCTGCCCTGCTGTGGCCCCACCTACTTCCTCAGTGCGCGGGGCTCCGGTTGGCCCAGTCTGTGAGTGGTAGTACAGCGGCCAATAGCTGTGGGCGGGGCCCAAGCCAGAGACTGCCGAGGGAGCCAAAGACAGATACCTTCAGCTGCTGAGGCGCCGCGCTTGCTAAAGGGGCTTGCCTGCCGCTGTCAGGTAGAGGGGAGGTGGCTAGCGCTCGAGGCTGGAACGGTGAGAGGGTCTCGGAGAGAGAGGAAGACCCCAAGAGAATGCGGGTGTGGGGATGGTTGGTACGGAGGCAGGAGCCCTGGGAATTAGGGGGTGCGGGCCTAGTACAGACTCTCACTCACCTTCGCTTCCTGCGGGTGAGTATTGGGGCATTGCAAAATTGGCCACCAATTTTCAAAGGGAAGTCTGGGCATTAGACTCACCTGGGAGGGGCTTTGCTAGCGTACGCCTGCAGCCCCTTTTCTCTTTAGAACCCTTCCAAACTCTCTGCACCCTTTTTACAAATGGAGAAACTGAGGCGGCTTCCCGAGATCCACTTTATACAAAGGAGAGTTCTGGAGTGGGGGGTCGGGGGTCTTGGGTCCTAGTTCCCCCTTAAATGTGAGCTGTGACAACTCCCTGTCCCTCTGGCGACCTCAGTTTCCCCATTTATACAGTAATGAAGTAGGTTAGAGCTGGAGAATTCCAAGCAAGGGACTGGGTCAGGAATCGCTGGTTCCACAAACCTCCATCGCTGCCCCTTCTCCTAACCCATTTTCTGGATCTTAGGGGTCTTCTGAGCGATAAATAATCCATGAGGGGTAGGCAGAGCTGGGGGTCCCGCCTCTAGCTGTCTCATTGGGCTCCTGGGTTGGCTCCTCTTTGAGCCAGACGTGTAAAATGTTCAACACAGTAAATACTTTGCTATTTTCATTAGGGAAGAGCGAGGGTTGAAGGGAAGGAGGATCCTTCCCTCAGTCAGGAATGAGGTTGAGGCCAGGATCTGGAGGCCCCTGAGTGGGCTTAGGGTAGAGCCTGGTGGTGAGTTAAGCCCAGGCCCCACCCCCTGAAAAATTAGTTGTTAGCCTTTTGAACCCTAGCCACACTACAGAGAGTGACAGCCGTGGCAACCAGTCAGGTGCAAGGAAGGATTCAGGCCAGGCTTCCATTGGCTTATTTCACCCCTAGTGGGTAAGCACTTTAATAAGTGCCTACTGTGTGCCTGGCTCTCAAGAGTGTCCGGGAATTCTGCGCAATGGTAAAGGAATGAACTTCGGAGAGGGACAGGAAGTTGCCCGCAGCTGCACAGCGCGTCCTCAGCCTGACCCTTCAGTCCTGTCTCTCTTGTCTATTTCCATCATGGCCTTCTGGACGCAGCTGATGCTGCTGCTTTGGAAGAATTTCCAGTATCGCAGAAGACAGCCGGTAATTCCTGGACGTTTGGGACAGAATGGGCAAGGCCCAGTCGCCCCCTACTGTTCCCCACGATCCAGCTTGTCCTGTCGTCCCCAGTTCCAGCTCCTGGTGGAGTTGTTGTGGCCTCTGTTTCTCTTCTTCGCCCTGATTGCCTTCCGCCATTCCCACCCCCCATTGGAGCAGCATGAATGTAAGCCCCCCCCCCCATCCATCTACTTATGTAGGGAGAGGCAAGGGGTCACCCTATCTACAGGGGCCCTAATGAGCAAACCCAGCACCCAATAAATGGCTGAGCGTGGGCGGAGGGGTGCGATCATGGTGAAAGCTCTAGCAAGGCTGCCAACACCCGTTGCTTCTGCAGGCCACTTATCCAGCAAGCCGCTACCCTCTGCAGGTACCATACCCTGGCTCCAGGGTCTCACCTGTAACGTAAACAATTGCTTCCCGCAGCGCATGCCCAGTGAGGAGCCAGGCGTCCTCAGCAACTTTAACGACTCCCCGTAAGCAAGCGCTGTGGGCAGTAGTGAGATTCAAATAATTTAACAATCGGTTCTCTGTCCTAATGACCGTTTTAAGTATATATAAAAAAAAAAGATTCAGCCTGACCTGTGGTGGCGAAGTGGATAAAGCATCGACCTGGAATGCTGAGGTCAATAGTTCGAAACCTCGGGCTTGCCTGGTCAAGGCACATATGGGAGTTGATGCTTCCTGCTCCTCTCCCTGTTCTCTCTATCTCGTACCTCTCTATCTCTCTGTCCTCTCTCTAATAAAAATAAATAAAAATCTAAAAAACAACAACAAAAAGATATTCAGAAAGGTAGTTTATTATTTCATGCATTTAATACTTAAATAGGAACAATAAAAGGTACACAAAACTAGGCCCTGGCCGGTTGGCTCAGTGGTAGGGCGTCAGCCTGGTGTGCGGAAGTCCTGGGTTCCATTCCCGGCCAGGGCACACAGGAGAAGCGCCCATCTGCCTCTCCACCCCTCCCCCTCTCCTTCCTCTCTGTCTCTCTCTTCCCCTCCTGCAGCCAAGGCTCCACTGGAGCAAAAGATGGCCCGGGCGCTGGGGATGGCTCCTTGGCCTCTGCCCCAGGCGCTGGAGTGGCTCTGGTCCCGACAGAGCAACACTCCAGATGGGCAGAGCATCGCCCCCTGGTGGGCGTGCCGGGTGGATCCTGGTCGGGCGCATGCGGGAGTCTGACTGCCTCCCCATTTCCAGCTTCAGAAAAATACAAAAAAAAAAAAAAAAAAAAAGTACACAAAACTAGATTATAAGAAAAAAATTTAAAATATTAAATGATACCTGACAAAAAGCAATAAAACTGTTATTTAACATATTTCCATATTGCTTCTTGATTGGTATCCTCACTTGCGATTTTTTCACCAATGGACAGAATGAACATTACTACAGGTGCTTAGAATATGCTGTTGTGTGGATGAACGTTAAAAAAGAGTGAGGAAGCCTGACCAGGCGGTGGCGCAGTGGATAGAGCGTTGGACTGGGATGAGGAGGACCCAGGTTCGAGACCCCGAGACCGCCAGCTTGAGCGCGGGCTCATCTGGTTTGAGCAAAAAGCTCACCAGCTTGAGCCCAAGGTCGCTGGCTCCAGCAAGGGGTTACTCGGTCTGCTGAAGGCCCGCGGTCAAGGCACATATGAGAAAGCAATCAGTGAACAACTAAGGTGTCGCAACACGCAACGAAAAACTAATGCTTTTTTTACAGAGACAGAGAGAGAGATTCAGAGAGAGGGATAGACAGGAACGTAGAAATGAGAAGCATCAATCATCAGTTTTTCTTTGCGACACCTTAGTTGTTCGTTGATTGCTTTCTCATATGTGCCTTGACTGCGGGCCTTCAGCAGACCGAGTTACCCCTTGCTGGAGCCAGCGACCTTGGGCTCAAGCTGGTGAGCTTTTTGCTCAAACCAGATGAGCCCGCGCTCAAGTTGGCGGCCTCGGGGTCTCGAACCTGGGTCCTCCGCATCCCAGTCCGACGCTCTATCCACTGCGCCACCGCCTGGTCAGGCAGGAATGTAAATTTGTGATTTCCACATTGGGCAGCTGCCCAGGCACCCACCTTAGAGAGAATTATGATTACAACTGCCATTTTAACAACCGGTTTGCCGAACTCAACAAAAAATTAGGTATCGGTTCTGCTGAACTGGGCAAACCAGCTGAATCCCTCCACTGGCTGTGGGTGCGGAGGCCATTCATGAGTGCAGAGGTGTCCACGGAGACCCTGCCTCCCGCCCTCTTTCTGGCCGAAGGGTCTTCCAGCTCCTGGCAGATGCCCGTATTGTCCTGGGGAGCCCCAGTGCCCACAGAATGCTGGCCAGCCTGGGGAGATTGATGCCCATGTTAAGGACTGCACTCGGAGCAAGTGGGAGGCCGGGGTCTTCTGGTAGGTGGGGCTGAGTTCTGAGCTTCCACTTGCCAGGCTATGAAATGGGCATGGAGTGGGGGTGTCAGTGTTTCAAGCCAAACATTACCTATGTGCATCCATGCATTCCTCTTACAGTCTGGTCTCAGTCGAGTGACCAGCTGCAGGAGGGACATTCCATGACCACTGAGCTGCTGGGTATACTACTGCGAGGGGTAAGGTGGGGCTGGGTCAGATGTGGCTGACGGAGACACTGCTCTCAGGACGTTCTGGCCCTGTCCCACCCTGGGGCAAGTGCCTACCTCCCAGGCCAGCTCATTCCAGCCTCCATACCTTTGTCTGGGCTGGCTGGTGGACTCCAAGCCTTGAGCCTTTTAAATTTTCTTTTAATAATTAAAAAACATTATTGATTGATTTTAACAAGAAAGGAATGGAGAGATAGAGAGATGGGAATATCGATCTGTTCTTGAATATGCCCTGACCTGGGATCAAACTGGCAGCCTCTGTGCTTTGGGGACAATGCTCTCACCAACTGAGCCATCTGGCCAGGGCTTAATAATTTAAAAAATTCTTTATTTATTGATTTTAGCAAGAGAGGAAGGGAGATAGATAGAGACAGAAACCATGATGTCTTCCTGTATGTGCCCCAACCGGGGATTAAACCAGCAAATCTCTAAGCTTCAGGACGATGCTCTAACCAATGGAGCTGTTCTGCCAGGGTAAGGCCTTGAAACCTTGAACAGGTCCACATGACTGTTGGAGTCTCAGTTTCCCTATTTATTAAATGGGGTCTGGCCCTGGCTAGATAACTCAGTCTGTTAGAGCATCATTCCAATATGCAGAGGTTGCCGGTTTGGTCCCCAGTCAGGTCACATACAGAAACAAATTGCTGTTTCTCTCTCTGTCTCTTTCTCTTCCTTTCTCTCTAAATCAATACTTTTTTTAAAAAAAATTAAAAATAACCTGACCAGGTGGTGGTGCTATGGATATAGCATCGACCTAGGATGCTGAGGACCCAGGCTAGAAACCCTGAGGATGCAGGCTTGAGCTCGGGCTCATAGACACGACCCCATGGTCGCTGGCTTGAGCCCAAAGGTCGCTGGCTTGAGCAAGGGATCACTGGCTCAAAGGCTTCTCATCTCTCTCCTTTCTTATCTGTTTGTCTATCTCTCTAAAAAAATAAAATAAAATAATAAACAAAAATAAAATAAAATAGGCCCTGGCCAGTTGGCTCAGCGGTAGAGCGTCGGCCTGGCGTGCGGGGGACCCGGGTTCGATTCCCGGCCAGGGCACATAGGAGAAGCGCCCATTTGCTTCTCCACCCCCCCCTTCCTCTCTGTCTCTCTCTTCCCCTCCCGCAGCCAAGGCTCCATTGGAGCAAAGATGGCCCGGGCGCTGGGGATGGCTCCTTGGCCTCTGCCCCAGGCGCTAGAGTGGCTCTGGTCGCGGCAGAGTGACGCCCCAGAGGGGCAGAGCATCGCCCCCTGGTGGGCAGAGCGTCGCCCCTGGTGGGCATGCCGGGTGGATCCCGGTCGGGTGCATGCGGGAGTCTGTCTGACTGTCTCTCCCCGTTTCCAGCTTCAGAAAAATACAAAAACAAAAAACAAAACAAAAAATTAAAATAAAATAAAATAAAATGGGTTCTGTACCCATAGTACAGACCACCTGAGAGCCTGGCAAAGTGCTTGACCCCTAGTGAGACCTCAGTCAAGATCATTGTCACCCTTGTCATCTTTCTTCCCAGGAGTCCCTGAGGTCTGTGCTAGACCAGACCCAGGAGTCAGTGGGCAGCCTTGTGGAGGCAGCAGAAGACCTGGCCCAGCAAGTAAGAGGCCCCTTGTCCTCCAACCCAGGCAGAAAGCTAGAGGGGTGGGCTGCCAGATGGGGAAGTGACAAGGAACTTCCTTTGGGTAAGTTTTTAGGGGGATTTGGGCAGAAAGAGAGGGAGAAGGTGCTCCTGGTGGGGTGTCCTGCCCTGGTTAAGGCTTGGCAGTAGGACCATACAGGAGGGAAGACTGCCAGTGCCCCCTGGGTACCTCTCTCCAGCTCCTGGCACTGCCCAGCCTGGCAGAGCTGCAGGCACTGTTGCAGAGACCCCCACCGACAGGTGGCCCCCTGGAAGCAGTGTTAGAAGCCCTCTGTGGTGCCAGGGGGCCTCATGTCCCTGGGGGACCCTCCCTTAACTGGTATGAGGCCAGCACCTGAAGGAATTGGTGAAGCAGGAGCCAGCCCAACCCAACAACAGCCTGAGTGAGTGATTGACCTTGGTTTCCCAGTTTGGGAAGTGGGATGATGGGTATGGGGGCATGGCTTCATTGTACCTCCAAACCAGGCCCTGCCTGCACTGAGCTGATGAGGGCCCTGGATGCACACCCACTGTCCCTCCTGCTCTGGAGGTGCCTGAAACCACTAGTCCTGGGGAAACTGCTTTTGCACTTGATACACCCTTCACTCGGCAGCTCATGGCACAGGTGAGGGCGGGAGAAGTCCTTGGTTCCTCCCTCAGCCAAGGGGATGAGGGCCAGGTCCAGGTGAAAATCACTGCCTTGGATCAACTGGAGTTCATGGTAGGTGGGACCTAGGTTGTGTAAGGGGGCTGCTTAGGGGCCTTGTGGGTAGGTTCAACACCTTGGTTTCTGTAATAAATGGGAGTGGGTGTCGGACAGTTGTGTGGTAGGTCTGGCTAGGCCTGTAGTTGAGCCCATAGGTGAGAATAGAGCTAAGGTTCTGATGGTCAGGGCCCTTGGAGTTTACAGCGGGTCCGTGTAGCTGACTGCCATGCCCCTTGCAGGTTTTGGGACCCTGGACCTGCGCTGACCCCTGACAGATCTGCACTATGTGTGGGGTGGCTTCATGTACCTGCAAGACCTGCTGGAACATGCAGCTGTACGGGTGCTCAGTGGCAATGCGTGCCAGCCTCTACCTGCAGCAGATGCCCTACCTGTGCTACGTGGATGATGCGTGAGCACCCCCTCCCCACTCATTCTCCCAGCCGTAGATCCCTGGTGTGAGGTGGAACTCGAGTTCCATTTGAAACGTTCATGCAGCCAGGCTCTGAATAGCTGGTTTAGGTGGACCACCGCCTGCCACCTGTAGAGGGAGGAGCAGACACCTCTAAGGATCTGAGATCTCCCGACACAGAGAGACTGTGTCCTGTGCTGACAACTGGTACCCTGAGGCTGAATGAAGGGTCCTAGGATAAGAGAGGGCAAATTCTGTGGCTGCCTGCGTCTTAGGACTCTGGAGTGGGAAGCATAGTGTCAGATAGAGGCTGCACAGGGTCTCCAGCCTCCACCCCTGCTGCCCCAGGTTCCTGCATGTGCTGAGCCGGTCACTGCCACTCTTCCTGACACTGGCCTGGATCTACTTGGTGTCACTGACGGTGAAGGCTGTGGTGCGTGAGGAGACACGTCTGCGCTACACAATGCGCGCTATGGAGCTCAGTGGCACTGTGCTGTGGCTGGGCTGGTTCCTCAGCTGCTGCCTCTGGCCCTTTCTTAGCACCATACTGCTTGTGATGGTACTCAAGGTGGGTGTGCCATGGTCTTTGCAGCTGCAGAGTGGGCATGCAGGTTCAGGGAAGGGTAACAGGCAGGATGAGCCTTGTGTGAGTCCCTCCCCCTGGGCAAATCTGAGTATCTGATCTGAGCTCCCTTTGCCTCCTGCAGCTTGGGGACATCCTACCATATAGCCACCCAGTCGTGCTCTTCCTGTTCTTGGCAGCCTTTGCTGTGGTCACGGTGGTCCGGAGCTTCTTGCTGAGCACCTTCTCCCATGCCAACCTGGCAGCTGCCTGTGGGGGCCTCATGTACTTCGTGCTTTATCTGCCGTATGTGCTGTGCGTGGCCTGGCAGGACCAGCTGCCCTTGGGCGGCCGCGTGGCTGCGGTGAGAGCTGCGCTGGGGTGGGGTGCAGAACCCATAGCTTTGTTTACTTGCTGACCTGCCTACTCCCACCTGCAGAGCATTCTGTCACCTGTGGCCTTTGGCTTCGGCTGTGAGAGCCTGGCACTGCTGGAGGAGCAGGGTGAGGGCGCTCAGTGGCAAAATATGGGCACTGGGCCCGACCTGTGGTGGCGCAGTGGATAAAGCGTAGACCTGGAAATGCTGAGGTCCCCGGTTCAAAACCCTGGGCTTGCCTGGTCAAGGCACATATGGGAGTTGATGCTTCCAGCTCCTCCCCCCCTTCTCTCTCTCTCTCCTCTCTCTCTCTCTCTCTGTCTCTCCTCTCTCTCTCTCTCTTTCTCTCTCTCCTCTCTAAAATGAATAAATAAAAAAACAAACAAACAAATAAACAAAAACAGTGTTAAAAATATGGACACTGGGCCCGTAGCCGATGTCTTCAGCCTGGCCCAGGTTTCTGGCCTTCTGTTGCTGGACGCCGCACACTATGGTCTCACCACTTGGTACCTGGAGACTGTGTCCAGGTGGGCTCTATGAGTAGACTCCTAACTGTACACATCTGCACCAGGGAGGCTGGGCTGAGGGGCAGGTCTGCCCAGGATTGAATGTCCTATGTGAAAGGGTAGGGCTTCCTGACACATGAGCACAGGTTGAGGATGGCCTGGGACAGGTGGGCAGAGTCTCCTAGTAACCGCCTACCTGAATGCCTGATTTCCAGGTGTGTAGCCAGAAGCTGGCACACTCCAGGGGAATGGGCTCAAAGGAAAACTGAGCACTGCTTCCCCCAAGCCAGTATGGAATCCCAGAACCATGGAATTTTCCCTTTCGGAGGAGCTCCTGGTTTGGGCCTAGACCCTCCAAAAATCCAGCCCTGCCCCCAGCCCAGCAGGACCTAGAGGGTAAGGAAACAGGTTTTTTGTTTTTTTGTGACGGAGGGACAGACAGACAAGAAGGGAGAGATAAGAAGCATCAATTCAAAAAAAAAAAAAAAAGCATCAATTCTTCGTTGTGGCACCTTAGTTGTTCATTGATTGCTTTCTCATATGTGCCCTGATGGGGTGGGGGTGGTGCTACAGCAGAGCGAGTGACCCCTTGCTCAAGCAAGCAGCCTTGGGCTCAAGCCAGTGACCATGGGATCTACGATCCCGTGCTCAAGCCGGCCACCCCGTGCTCAAGCTGGTGAGCTCGGGGTCCTTGGTGTCCCAGTCCCACACTCACTGCACTACCACCTGGTCAGCAGGAAACAGGTTTTAATAGCTGCTTCCCCAGTTGGACCCCTAGGCCCCTATAAAACCCAAGTTCCCACAAATCCCAGTCTCTGGATCCCCAACTCCCTAGGCCCATGAGGTCTTCTCTAACTCCTATAGACTGGAGCGCAGCAGGTCCCTGACTCCACAGACTGGTTCTAATAGCTACCCAAGCCACTGACTACCTTCCTTTCCCAGAGCTGGTGGAAGAGGCTTCGTCTGGCCTGATTCCAGGTGTCTCCATAAGGGGCCTGGAGAAGCACTTCCTGACAACCCAATGCCAGCCCTGTGTGGGCTCAGCCTGGACTGCTTCCAGGGCCACATCACTGCCTTCCTTAGCTGCAATGGTGCGGGCAAGACAATCACACTGTAAGTGGCCACCACCTCCTTCCGTCCCCTGCTCCTCAGTTTGTATATCTGCTTAATGGGAAGGCATCTGGGGCCAGAAAGTTCCTATCTCTGAACTGGGGTGTGACCCCCAGTTCACTTTGGGTACATGATAGGCAGGTGATAAGTATAAGGCTACGGAAAGTTCTGTCCATTTTTGGAATAAAACAAAATACAAATTTTTCTTACCATCAATAAACTTTATTAAATAATATAATTGCCATTATTATTAATGATTTCTTGCCAGCGTGAGGGCAATTTGTATATCCTATTTTTGAAAAATGTTTTACCTTTTGATGCAAAAAATTGAACCAGTGCTTGTTTGATATTTTCTTCATTTTTGAATTTTTGGCCCTTCAAAAAATTTTGTAAGGACAAAAACAAGTGATAGTCGGAGGGTGCTAAGTCCGGGGAATATGGTGGATGCGATAGAATTTCCCAGCCTAGTTCTGCAATTTTTTGACGAGTCCCCAAAATACAGTGACGTAAATGAACTTTATCAGTAGCCATGGGTACACTATCGCTTCACAGATAAAACTAACGTGAATCAACTTTGTTTTAGTTAATTTGCTACATCAGTATGTATACATTAAGTGATAAAAATAGAGAAGTACACATGCTCCAAATAAACATGTGCTTATGTTTCGAAACTTGTTGTGATAGAAACGGACAGAACTTTCTGGTAGACCTTATATTTCCTTTTTTTTTTTTTTTTGTATTTTTTTGAAGCTGGAAACGGGGAGGCAGTCAGACAGACTCCCGCATGCGCCCGACCGGGATCCACCCAGCACGCCCACCAGGGGGCGATGCTCTGACCATCCAGGGCGTCGCTCTGTTGCGACCAGAGCCAGTCTAGCGCCTGAGGCAGAGGCCATATAGAGCCATCCCCAGCGCCCGGGCCATCTTTGCTCCAATGGAGCCTTGGCTGCGGGAGGGGAAGAGAGAGACAGAGAGAAAGGAGAGGGGGAGGGGTGGAGAAGCAGATGGGCGCTTCTCCTGTGTGCCCTGGCCGGGAATCGAACCCAGGACTCCTGCACGCCAGGCCGACGCTCTACCGCTGAGCCAACCGGCCAGGGCCAAGACCTTATATTTTCTTTGAACCTCAGTTTTCCTCCTGTATAATAGGTACATAACACCGTTTTGGTCTGGGTATCCAATAGATGCTATATAAATGCTGGTGCACCTTCTTTGGGGGCCTCAATTTCCCCTCTGAAGGAACAGCTGCTTTAAGATCCCTGCACCCCCAGGTCCATCCTTAGTGGTCTCTTTCCACCCCCTGGTGGTTCCGCCTACATCCTGGGTCATGATGTCCAATCCAACATGGCAGCCATCAGACCCCACCTGGGCGTCTGCCCTCAGTACAATGTGCTGTTTGACATGTAAGGCCTGAGAGGCCTGGGGTATAGCAGTGGGAGGGACGGGGTGTTCTCTGAGACTCTGCCTCCAATGGTGGTCACTATTTTTACCTGTCACTACAGGCTGACTATGGACGAGCACATCTGGTTCTATAGTCGGTTAAAGGGTCTGAGTGTGGCTGCCGTGGACTCAGAGCAGGACTCTCTACTTCAGGACCTGGGGCTTGTTCCTAAGCGGTGTGCACAGACGCGCCACCTCTCTGGTGAGCCCAGCCTGGGGAGGAAACTCCAGGTCGATGGAAATGAGGCTGGGGAGGAGGTTGGGAATTTATCCCAAGGGTAGTAGGAAGCCAAAGGAGACCCAGGGGACCCAGAGGGAGCCAGATGCTGAGGTCCAGATGGGTGGGGAAAGGGCTGTGGGGAGGCAGTCCTACCCAGGACTGAGGGATCATGCTGAGATCCTGCCCAGGTGGGATGCAGCGGAAGCTCTCAGTGGCCATTGCATTTGTGAGTGGCTCTCGAGTCGTTATCCTGGATGAGCCAACAGCCGGTGCGGACCCCGCTTCTCGTCACAACACCTGGGAGCTGCTGCTCAAATACCGGGAAGGTAAGAGTTGGGGGTGTCCCAGGGTTCTCCTGGATTCTTCCTAAGGGGCCAGAAAAAGGTTTATGACAGAGAGAAAAGACTTCTCATGAGGAAGTGCTGGGGATGGGGTTTTGAAGGATGAATAAGAGTTTGCCACATGGGGCAGGTAGTTCCGAGCAGAGGCCACAGCCTAAGCAAAGACCTGGTATCCTGATGATACATGTGTGTTGGGTTCCTCTTCCCAGGTCGCACACTGATTCTTTCCACCCACCACCAGGAAGAAGCAGAGCTATTGGGAGACCGTGTGGCAGTGGTGGCAGGCGGCCACTTGTGCTGCTGTGGCTCCCTACCCTTCCTGCGTCGTCACTTGGGATCTGGCTACTACCTGATGCTGGCAAAGAGTCCCCAGTCCCTGGCCACCAGCACAAAGGTGAGGGCTGGAGCTGACCCCTGGCCCCCAACCCCTGATAGTTCTGTCCAACCCTGATGGCCATGTCAGTTGGTGCCCTTCTGCCCACAGGATGACACAAACTTGGAGGATGGCATGGATTCCTGGCAGGAAAGGGAACTTGGCAGCCTGGACAACAGAGCTGGTGAGGGCTGGGATGGGAGAGCCAGAGGGAGGGGCTGGTGGGTGGCAGTGGCTCGGTTCAGGGCAACAGAGTTTCATGATCCCAGACTGGACTGCTGACAGAAACCTACTCCTGACCTCCGACCCTAGGTGGACTCCAGCTCTGATCTTAGTTCAAGTCTTGCCCTTAGATACTTAACCCTGACCTCCTCTGTCCACAGGGACAGGACTCAAGTCCCTTTCCCAGGGAGTCTGGGATGAGAAGGTGAGGCAGGAGCCATGGCCTGCCTTGCCAGAGCCCCTGCTGTGCCCCCCTACCCACCCAGGTAACCCGCAGCTGCTGGCAGTGGTACAGCACCACATACCCGGGGCACAGCTAGTCAAGGAGCTACCACATGAGCTGGTGCTGGTGCTACCCTATGGGAGTGCCCTGGATGGCAGCTTTGCCAAGCTCTTCTGTGAGCTGGACCAGCGACTAGAAGAGCTGGGGCTGTCTGGCCATGGGATCTCTGACACCAGCCTTGAGGAGGTGTGGCTCAAAGGAGGAGGAGTCGGCCTGACCTGTGGTGGCGCAGTGGGATAAAGCGTCGACCTGGAACACTGAGGTTGCCGGTTCGAAACCTTGGGCTTGCCTGGTCAAGGCACATATGGGAGTTGAAGCATCCTGCTCCTCCCCCTTCTCTCTCTCTCACTCCTCTCTCTCTAAAAAATCAATAAATAAAATATATTAAAAAAAAAAAGGAGGAGGAGTCTGCTTATCTACAGCAGAGCACCCCAGGGGGGGAGGGCAGGGCACTTGTGAATGCCTGGAGGCTGAGTCCCTTGGAGAGGCAGGGGGTGGGAGAGCTCTCAAGTCCCCTGCTCCTTCCTGTGGGTCCTCAGGCATTGAGCCCTCTGCTCTGTCTCCCCAGATCTTCCTAAAGGTGGTAGAAGACTGCTGTGGACACAGACCCAGAGGGTGTGGCCGCAGTCCCTATCCTTGACCCCTAACTCTGGTCCAGAGTTGGACCTCACTTATACAAGTCTCAATTTCTGACTGAATCTGGCCCAAGGCATAGCCCTGACCTCCATCTCTGACTCCTGATTCCCTCCGTCTGTGCCCCTGGACTCCAAACAGAGCACTGATCTCTGAACGCGCCCCATAGATGGTAGCCACAGACAACACCCATGTGTAGGCATTACTCACCCAAACGTGACCATAGGGCTCAGGATTCTGCCAGAGGAGTCAGCGCTGGAAGATGGAGAGCTTGGTGAGTTGCCCCACCTTGGACTCTGTGGCCCCTCCTGGTCTTCCCAGTGTGAGTACTGACCCTTCCATCCCCTGCAACTATGCCTGCCTCAGAAATACAGGCCCTGCGGGGCTCTGGGCCAAATGTCGTGGGCCGGGTACAGGGCTGGACACTGACCTGCCGGCAGCTCCGAGCCCTGCTTCTCAAGCGCTTTCTGCTTGCCCACCGCAGTCACCGTGGTCTGTGCACACAGGTGAGGGGGGGCACTAAGGAGGGTGCATAGGGGATTCTGGGTGCCTTTTCTCCATTCTGTGGCCTAATTCCACCACTTAACCCCAGGTATATCCCACACACACACTTTTTTTTTTTTTTTTTTAGTGAGAGGTGGGGAGGCAGAGACAGACTCCCACATGCACCCTGACTGGGTTCCACCTGGCAATCCCACTAGGGGGTGATGCTCTGCCTATCTGGGGACCTTGCTCTTTTGCAACTGGAGCCATTTTTTTGTGCCTGAGGCAGAGGTCATGGAGCCATCCTCAATGCCCAGGGCCAACTCACTCTAATGGAGCCATGGCTGCAGGAGGAGAGGAGAAAAGAGAGAGAAGTGAGAGGGGGAAGAGAAGCAGATGGGCGCTTCTCCTGTGTGCCCTGACTGGGAATCGAACCTGGGACTTCCACACACCGGGCTGACACTCTACCACTAAGCCAACCAGCCAGGGCCCACACACCTTTATTTTTATTTATTTATTTTTCTTTTGTATTTTTCTGAAGCTGGAAACGGGGAGAGACAGTCAGACAGACTCCCGCATGCGCCCGACCGGGATCCACCCGGCACGCCCACCAGGGGCTACGCTCTGCCCACCAGGGGGCGATGCTCTGCCCCTCCGGGGCGTCGCTCTGCCGTGACCAGAGCCACTCTAGCGCCTGGGGCAGAGGCCCAGGAGCCATCCCCAGCGCCCGGGCCATCTTTGCTCCAATGGAGCCTTGGCTGCGGGAGGGGAAGAGAGAGACAGAGAGGAAGGAGGGGAAGGGGGTGGAGAAGCAAATGGGCGCTTCTCCTATGTGCCCTGGCCGGGAATCGAACCCGGGTCCCCCGCACACCAGGCCGACGCTCTACCACTGAGCCAACCGGCCAGGGTGCCTGCACACCTTTATTGAAAGCACTGGGGAGAGCCATGGGTGGTTGTAGAGTTGGGGCAGGGAAGGGTGTGGCAAGCCTGGAGAGGGGGTGGGAAGGGCAGCTGATGGCCAGTACCTCAGATCCTGCTGCCTGTCCTGTTTGTGAGCCTGGCGCTGCTGTTCAGCCTTATCATGCCTCCTTTCGAGTACTACCCAGCTCTGCGGCTCAGTCCCAGCATGTATGGTGCTCAGGTATCCTTCTTCAGGTGGGTGCAGAAGAAAGGAGGTTGGTGGCGGGAAGACCAAGGGCCCATGGGCAGAACCATGACCCTGCACTCCCCACAGTGAAGATGCCCCAGAGGACCCTGAACATGTCCGCCTGCTGGCAGCTCTGCTGGAGGAGGCGGGATTGGAGAACAGCTCCCACAGGTAAGGCCCTCAACCTGGACCTGACTCTTCTCCAGCTTTGGCTTTCCTACCGGGGCTCTGACTAGTGGGTCTCGGGGCTGCCCAGAGTACCCCACCATGCCTACTTGGGACTTGGGAGCCTCTACATCCCAGCACTCCTGAAAGCTGGGTCCTACAGCCCTGCCCTGCTCCCATAGAGCGCCTAAGTGTATGCAGCCCACCATCTGCTGGTTCTCGGTGCCTGAGGTTCCCACAGATGTGGCCGAGGTCTTGGCCAGTGGCAACTGGACCCCAGAGTCTCCATCCCCTGCCTGTCAGTGCAGCCGACCTGGCACCGCCGCCTGCTTCCCAATTGCCCTGCTGCAGCCGGTGGCCCCCCACCACCCCAGGCATTGAGCGGCTCAGGCGAAATTGTGCAGAACCTGACAGGCCGGAACCTCTCTGACTTCCTGGTCAAGACCTACCCAGGCCTGGTGTGCCAAGGTAAGTGGCAGTCAGACTTGGTATGCCTGAGGAGGTTGAGGAGGTGGTCTGGTACCCAGGAAGTTCAGGGTGGATACCCAGGCTGAGGACCTCCTGAGTGCTCTCTAGGCCTGACCTCTTTTGTCTCATCTGACCTCCAGCATCTCCCACTCTCACATCTATGTCTTTTGTCTGTCTCTCTCACAGCCTGAAGACTAAGAAATGAGTGAATGAGGTCAGGTGAGGTGGGGCGCTGCCCTGGGTTCCCTTCCTGTGCTCCTCTGCCCATCCACTGCTGGCTTCTCCCACCCCATCCTCCCTGGCCCTCAGCTGCCCCTCCTTGCCCCCATTGCTCCACAGGTATGGGGGTTTCTCCCTGGGGGGCCAAAATGTGGGCCTGCCATCGGAGTATGATGTAGGGTATTCACTGAAGTTGCTGCGTGCACTGCTGAGCCCCCAACCTGGTGGGGTCCTCAATCACATTCTAAACAACGTCATGGCATGGGCTCATGGCTTGGATACTAAGGACAGCCTCAAGGTGGGAGTAGTGGACAGGTAGCTGGTGGGGGCAGAGCTAACTTCATCACCCTTACCCCTCGACCCTGACCCCATCCTAGATCTGGTTCAACAACAGGGGCTGGCACGCCATGGTGGCCTTTGTCAACTGAGCCAATAATGCACTCCTACATGCCCGCCTGCCACCAGGCCCCACCTGCCATGCCCACAGTATCACCACATTCAACCATCCCCTGAACCTCACCAAGGAGCAGCTGTCTGAGGCCACCCTGTGAGTCCCTCTGCCCTGCATGTCTTCCCCACCTCAGTTTCCCTGTTTGTTATTTTGGGTGGTAAGAGCTGGATTTGCACTCTGCACATCCTTGTACAAATGGGGAATAGAAAATGCCCCAGTCTGCTCTCTAGGCCAGGGTACTGAGACATCAGCAGGCTCCTCTCTCCCAATGGCTCACGTGTCCTCATCACATCAGGGAGAGACTTGTACAACCTCTCCCTGTCAAATGACTCAGCCACCTTCACCTCGCAATGGTTTGAGCCATCTCCTCCACCCATTCTGGACTTTGGTGCCATCAATGATATACACAACTCTGCCCTGAGCAACCCATGTGCCTCCACCCCCAGGATGACCTCCTCGGTGGATGTGCTTGTCTCCATCTGTGTGGTTTTCACCATGTCCTTCATCCCAGCCAGCTTCACCCTTGTCCTTATTGAGGAGCGTGTCACCCGAGCCAAACACCTTCAATTCATGGGGGGCCTGCCCCCCACTCTCTACTGGTTTGGCAACTTTCTCTGGGACATGGTATGGGGACTTCCCAGAAGGATGGGTACCCAACTGCTGCCACTCACTCACCACTGCCCCTTCTGGGCAGGGGCTTGTCCAGGGTGGTGGGCGTGAAGTTTGGGGGACTGTGGGACCTTGTACCCTACTATGCAAACAGCAAGGAGGTCAGGGTGGGATACAGGGCTGAGGGTGGCAGCTCCCACTCCTGCACGCTGATGGGGATCACTGCCGTTTCCTCTGCAGTGTAACTACTTGGTGTCAGCATGCATCGTGGTGCTCATATTTCTTGTCTTTCAGCAGAGGGCATACGTGGCCCTAGCAACCTGCCTGCCCTCTTGCTGTTGCTACTACTGTATGGGTGAGGTCCCAAGGCTCTCAGGGCCTGTTCTTACTGACCACCCACCACCCCACCACCAATACTGTTGAGAGAGATGGGACTCTGTAGTAGCTCCCAAGGAGAGAAGGGGAATATGGGGTCTGCGGTGACTCTAGTGATATCTAATATAATGGGGCATCAAGGTGGCCTTAAAAGCTCATCTTGAACCAACTCATATTAATAGGGGTCTACAGTGTAGAATAGGGGTGGGGGAGGTCTGTATTCCTCTCAGGGTTGCTCAGTCCTCTGTCTAGTTGGTTACCAGGCAACTCCTGTTGCCCTCCAGCTGGTCGATCACACCACTCATATACCCAGCCTCCTTCTTCTTCTCCGTGCCTATGTGACACTCACCTGCATCGGCCTCTTTATCGGCATCAACAGCAGCACAGTCACCTTCATGCTCGAGCTCCTCTCTGATCAGGTGGGACCCTGCAAGGCTGGGTCTCAGGCTGGGCCTGGGCTGGGGCTGGCACCCTTGACCCACTTCTTTCTTCTTGCCCCTGAGCAGAAGCTGCAGAAGGTGAGCCAGATCCTCAAACAGGTTTTCCTTATCTTCCCACACTTCTGCCTGGGTCGGGGACTCATCGACATGGTGCGGAACCAGGCCATGGCTGATGCCTTTGAGCGCTTTGGTGAGAACTTTCCTCCAGGTGGGGAAGTGCCAGCCCAGAATCAGTTATACAGGATAGGGACAAACAGCAGACCCCAGGAAGAGAACTGGAGGTCTTAGGTGGCCCCAAATCTGGGTCAAGTTAGAGGTGCAGAAAAGCAGCCATAAATGCTAATTCCATCTTGGGTTACATCACAGCAATCTAAATAAGGGAGGTGGTGATACCACTGTTTTCTACATCAGACCCCAGCTGAATGGCCTCTCCAGTTATTGGTCCCTTAAGAACCCAAGGTGACTTAGATGGAAAGGTGCTTAGAAACCAAGCCCCTCCAAGCACCCAGTCCCTTCTTCCTGTTCCCACAGGAGACAGGCAGTTCCAGTCACCCCTGTGCTGGGAGGTGGTTGACAAGAACCTCTTGGCCATGGTGGTACAAGGGACCCGTCTTCCTCCTCTTCACAGTTCTGCTACAGTGCCACACCCACCTCTTGCCACAGTCAGTGGGGACGAGGGCAGGGTGGCAGGGGCTGCGGTCCAGCTTTGAGCTCACCTATATTTCTGTCCTTAGACCTAAGCTGAGACCATTGCTCCCCCTCGGAAAGGAGGATGTGGATGTGGCTCATGAGCGGGAACGGGTGGTTGAAGGGGCCACCCAGGGGGATGTGTTGGTGCTGCGAAACCTGACCAAGGTGGGTGCAGAGCACTGGGTAGGAAGCTCCCACTGACCCAGCGCTCACCTTTCACAGGGTCTTATACTCCTCCCAGGTATACCCCCAGCAGAGGACACCAGCTGTTGACCGTCTGTGCCTGGGGATCCCCCCTGATGAGGTGAGTCCAGGACAGGGATCCTGGTGCAGGGGCAGTTAAAGGTTACCCTGCTGTGCGCTCCCTGCCCTTTACTCAACACCTGTGTGCCTGCTGCCCTTTACTGAGCAGCTACTGGCTGTCAATATTTTGAGCCAACAAACTCATTAAGCCCCTACTGCATGCTTACATTTAATGAACCCTACTGTGTACAATAAGATATTAGTAAGCCCCTACTGAGGACAAGCATATTTATTACTGAGCACTTATTGGGTGCTCACACATGTGTCAGTAACCTTTATCAAGTACTTACTGTGTGCTAGCCAATCTTTCCACTTTGGGCTGACTTTGTACCCCACCTGAGTATCAACCATGTGATAAGAAATCTTTGGAATGCCCTGGTATGAATGGAGCATTTGCAGTGTATGACATTTATAGGATACCTACTGTGTATCAGGATTGATTCAACACATCCCATGTGCCACCAACAACCCTCTCCATCCTCTGGCCCCACTCCTGGCCTCTCCCAGCTCCTACATTCAGGTAGGTCCAACTTGCTTTCTACTGTTATCCAAGCTGTACCTGCCAGCTCCCTGCTCAAGGACACACACACCCTATCCCAGCCCCCACCCCCAGCCCTGGCTCAGGAACCTGCCCCTTCTCTCTTGACTGCGCAGCATTCACTCTCTCCACGACCCCACCCACTCTCTCCGTGACTCCGCCTTTGGCTGAGGACTTTGAGTCTTTCTTTTTTTTTTGTACTTTTCTAAAGTTGGAAACGGGGAAGCAGTCAAACAGACTCCCGCATGCGCCCGACCGAGATCCAGCCGGCATGCCCACCAGGGGGCGATGCTCTGACCATCTGCGGTGCAGCTCTGTTGCAACCAGAGCCATTCTAGCACCTCAGGCAGAGGCCATAGAGCCATCCCCAGCGCCCGGGCCAACTTTGCTCCAGTGGAGCCTTGGCTGCGGGAGGGGAAGAGAGAGACAGAGAGGAAGGAGGGGGGGGGAGAAGCAGATGGGCGCCTCTCCTGTGTGCTCTGGCCGGGAATCGAACCCAGGACTCCTGTACGCCAGGCCGACGCTCTACCACTGAGCCAACCGGCCAGGGCTAGGACTTTGAGTCTTTCTGCCTCTGAGCCAGGTCTCACCTTTCATTTACTGTGGCCCTGCCCCCCATGTGTCAGTCTGGCACAGTACTGGTTCCAGCCAGGCCCGCATTACTTACCTTTGCCCTTGCTGGGTCCCAGCTCCTCCATTCCTGTCCTCTGGTCTTACCCTCTGCGGAGGTCCCACTCAGTCACTGTGCTCACCTCCACTCACTGTGCTTCCCCCACCTGGTCTCACCCTTATTCTGATCATCCAGCATACATTCTGGTCCCCCAAAGGTCATTCTGACTCCTGCACCCCATGCTCACTCTGGACACCCTCTCACACATTCACTCTGGTCCCCCCCATGCTCACTCTGGTCCCCTCCTTACATGACCCCCCCTCACTCTGGTCTCTCTCCCCTCTGCTCACTCTTGTTCACTGTTTTCTCTGGTTCCCTAACACTCATGCTGTTCCCACCATATTCACTTGGGGTCTCCCTGGTTCACACTCCCTCCCCAACTCTACCTCCAACCTGCTCTCTCTGTCTCCCCCTGCTCACTCTGGTCCCCTCCTTACATTGGTCCTCCACTCTCCTCTGGTTTCCTCAGCTCACTCTGGTCCCCTTTTCCATGCTGGTTCTTCCGTTTTAACACTGGCCCACTCTCATTCTGGCCCTTCCTCGTTCACTCTGCCAATTTACCGCAGTGCACTCTGGTCCCCCTGCTCAGTTGGGTCCTCCCACTCACTCTGGGCCCCCGCATGTTCACTCTGGCCTGCTTCTTACTCTGCCCCCCCACAGTTACTTTGCCCTTGCCATGCTCACTCTGGCCACCCACACTAACTCTGCCACCTCATGATCACTCTGACCCCCTCCCCCACTGACTGGTCTCCCTTGATTACTCTGGCCCCTCAGTTTTCATTGGTCCTCCCACATTCACTCCCCTCCCACACACACCTGCCCGCAGACAGTGAGTTCAAGCCTGGGGAACCTGGGGCTCCAGCAGTATGCGGACCTGTCTGTGGGCACCTACAGTGGTGGCAACAAGTGGAAACTGGCAACAGCTGTGGCGCTGGTAGGGGACCCAACAGTGGTCTTTCTGGTGCGTGTGTGCCTGGGTGAGGGCGGTGGGGCTGGGGCTGGGGCGAGGTGGGGCAGTGCCAGTCTTACTGAGTCTTACCCCTCTGCCCTCCCAGGATGAGCCAACCTCTGGCGTGGACCCCAGCACAAAGCGCTTCCTCTGGAACAGCCTTCTGTCTGTGGTGCGGGAGGGCCGCTCCGTGGTGCTCACCTCACACAGGTGGGCCCTGCCTCCAACCTCAGGGCTGTGAGTCAAGGTGGTCTGGGCTCTATGAAGAGAGGCAAACCTCTATGAGAGGCTGTCAGAGTATAGGGACACATGGGATGGGTGATCCTGATCCTGGGGGAGGATCAATTATGAGGACCCGGGGCAAACCTGGAAACTGAGTGGTCTGGGCCCAGCTGGACATGTTCAGAGTAGAAGGCTAGTCCAGGCCTGGAGGGTAGATGGTCTGGGCCTGGCCAGAGCTCACAGCACTTGACCCTGACAGCATGGAGGAGTGTGAGGCACTCTGTACGTGCCTGGCCATCATGGTGAATGGGCGGTTCCGCTGCCTGGGGAACCTGCAGCACCTCAAGGGCAGGTGAGCTGGGCCAGGCCCAACGGTCAGTGTTGGGGAAGGAATAGGTTGGAGGAGGGCAGGGGTGCAGGTGGGACCAGAGGAGAGACCATGGCAGGGCCAGTTTGGCTCAAACAGGTGAGGAGGTAAGGAGGATCATGGACTGTCCAGGAGAGATATTGAGGGGGCCAGGCAGGACCAAGAGGGGTCCAAGTCTCACGGATGAGGGTGGGCTCTCATGGGTAGAGGCATAGGGGGTTCAGGTGAATGGGCAGGGCCGTGAAATGGCAGGGCCTTGGTAGAGGAGGGGTTGGAGAAGGGATGAGCATTTTATTTATTTATTTTTATTATTTATTTTTATTTTTTGTATTTTTCTGAAGCTTGAAACAGGGAGGCAGTCAGACAGACTCCCACATGCGCCCGACCAGGATCTACCCGGCACGCCCACCAGGGGGCGATGCTCTGCCCATCGGAGCATCGCTCTGTCGCAACCAGAGCCACTCTAGCGCCTGGGGCAGAGGCCAAGGAGCCATCCCCAGCACCCGGGCCATCTTTTGCTCCAATGGAGCCTCGGCTGCAGGAGGGGAAGAGAGAGACAGAAAGGAAGGAGAGGGGGAGGAGTGGAGAAGCAGATGGGCGTTTCTCCTGTGTGCCCTGGCCGGGAATCGAACCCTGGACTTCTGCATGCCAGGCCGACGCTCTACCACTGAGCCAACCGGCCAGGGCCGCATTTTATTTTATTTTATTTTATTATTTTCTATTGATTTGAGAGAGAAAGGAATGGGGAGAGAGAGAAGGGGAAGGAAGAAAGAGAGAAGCAAATCATTCATTTAGAGCCCTGGCCGGTTAGCTCAGTGGTAGAGCGTTGGCCTGGCGTGCGGAAGTCCCGGGTTCGATTCCCGGCCAGGGCACACAGGAGAAGCACCCATCTGCTTCTCCACCCCTCCCCCTCTCCTTCCTCTCTGTCTCTCTCTTCCCCTCCCGCAGCCAAGGCTCCATTGGAGCAAAGATGGCCCGGGCGCTGGGGATGGCTCCTTGGCCACTGCCCCAGGCGCTAGAGTGGCTCTGGTAGCGACAGAGCAACGCCCTGGAGGGGCAGAGCATCGCCCCCTGGTGGGCAGAGTGTCACCCCCTGGTGGGCGTGCTGGGTGGATCCCGGTCAGGCGCATGCAGGAGTCTCTCTGACTGTCTCTCCCCGTTTCCAGCTTCAGAAAAATACAAAAAAAATAGTAATAATAAAATAAAAATAAAAAATAAATAAAATCATTCATTTAGTTGTTCCATCTACATAGCTGTGCACTCACTGGTTGCCTCTCCTATGTGCTCTGACCGGGGATCAAAACTGTGACCTCGGTGCGCGCTGGAATAAGGCTCCATCCACCGAGCATCCCGGCCAGGGCCAGGGATAAGCATTTTATTTATTTATTTATTATTATTATTTATTTTTTTTTGTATTTTTCTGAAGCTGGAAACGGGGAGAGACAGACAGTCTCCCGCATGCGCCCGACCAGGATCCACCCGGCACGCCCACCAGGGGTGACGCTCTGCCCACCAGGGGGCGATGCTCTGCCCCTCCGGGGTGTCGCTCTGCTGCGACCAGAGCCACTCTAGTGCCTGGGGCAGAGGCCAAGGAGCCATCCCCAGCGCCCGGGCCATCTTTGCTCCAATGGAGCCTCACTGCGGGAGGGGAAGAGACAGACAGAGAGGAAGGAGAGGGGGAGGGGTGGAGAAGCAAATGGGCGCTTCTCCTGTATGCCCTGGCCGGGAATCGAACCCAGGACTTCTGCATGCCAAGCCGACGCTCTACCACTGAGCCAACCGGCCAGGGCTTAGGGATGAGCATTTTAAAGGGCAAGGAGGAGCAAGGGGTGGGAGTCATGTGTGCTGGGTAGGGAGTCAAAACTGGCCTGGTATTGAGGATGAGGCCAGAAGAGAGCAGGAGCGTGATGTGGGTGGGTTGAGCTGTGGGCTGGTCCAGTAGCTCTGGCCACCCTCCCCTTCCTTCACTACCTCCCTTCACCACCCCCACCCCTTGTACCAATCCCCCTTCACCTCCACAACATCCATCCTCCAGTACGACCATCACTCCCACCCTCCTTTATCACCAGATTCCGTGCTGATCACACGCTGACCCTGAGGGTCTCCGCTGGGAAGTCTGAGCCAGTAGCAGCCTTCGTGGCAGCTGCATTCCCAGGGGCTGAGCTGCGGAAGGCGCATGGGAGTTGCCTGCGCTTCCAGTTGCTGCCAGGAGGGCGCTGCACCCTAGCGCACGTCTTTGGAGAGCTGGCAGCGCACGGGGCAGAGCAAGGTGTAGAGGACTTCTCAGTCAGTCAGACCACCCTGGAGGAGGTGCCTGAAGCGCTGGGGAAGGCCTGGGGCAGTGGTGGGGCTGAGGGCCAGGCCTTCAGGCTGACCTCCCCTTCTGTTCCCTCGGGCCACCCTTCCGCTAGGTATTCTTATACTTCTTAGTGGACCAGGGGAAGGAGGAAGAAAGGAAAGATCACCAGGAGGCAAGAGTAGGAGTGCACCCTGGGCTAGGCCCACAGATCCCCAAACTCATCACCCAGTTCCTGGATGACCCCAGCATAGCAGAGACAGTGCTGTGAGCCTCCTTCCTCTGTGGGGCTGATGGGAGGCCCTGGGAGTGAAAAAGACAGGATAGAGGGCCTGGGTTTGGCTCCCAGACTCCCTGAGGGGCTGCTGCCCTGGAAGAAATAAAAAGAAGCCATCCTGTGAAACCATGTGTATGTGTGTCTGTTCTAGGCTGCATGTATGTCCACAGATGGTTTTGTGCATGTGTCTGGATCCTGCTTGAGTCTGTGCACATGTAGGTTTGTAGACCTGCAACTCTTAGGGTACAGATGGGACCCCACTACAGCCAACTGGACCCCTGGCTGGGAGAGCCTCTTGTGTTCCTGGGAAATGGGGGTTTTACATGCAACTGTGGGTTTCTTAAGAGCCTAGACATCCAGGGCCCTGAGTGCCCACTTAGGTATGGCACCTGAGGCAGTACCAGTGAGTGCCTGACCTTGAAGTGGCATGAGGTCAGAGCTTGGGAATGTCCAGGGCAGCTTAGAGGAGACCAGCAGGGGTGGTTGGGACCTCGGAACCTCAAGCCTCCTGGCCAGGCCAGAAGCCTGCCAGCTAGCCAGCTCACCTTCACCACCTGGTCCTGGCCCCAGCCCCCAGAACAATGAATAGTAGGCAGAAGACCCTCAAGGAACTTCTAGGCTGGGTTTGCAGATGGCCCTGGGCCTGGAGAGCTGGGTTTGGCATAAAGGGCTGCAGCCTACGTGTCCTGTGCCCTGGAGATCCACCCCTTCCACCTGAGGTCAATGTGGATTGGTGTTCGGTAAAGGGGTTGGGGATTTGGGGGTGGGACACTGGAAGTTGGAGAGAGAGGGCGCAGACTGGGGGGTTCCAAGAAATGAGCAGTTATGGGAGAGGGGACAAGGGTCCAGGGTGGTTAAAGGGAGACAGAGATCTGTACATCTGGCTGATACAAGGGTGTGAGGAGGTGCATGGTGGCCTCAGGAATGTTATTAAGCCCTGCTGCCCAGCACGTCCTTGGTCAGCCTGTGTGTCCCTGGGTAGGCTGGGGGATGGGCATAGGGAGCTGAGCTGAGGCCCGTGCAGATGCCAGGCTGAGGGGGTGACCAGCTATTCCCTGCATAGCCCAGGCCCTGGGGTCTGCAATAGTGAGGGCTTGCCAGGGGACATAAGGCAGGCCAGTGTGAGGACCGGGGGACTAGAGGGAGGGTATCTGTGTCCCAAGTCTGATTGCAAAGTTTCAGGTCATCTGTTTCATTTGCAGAGCTTTGTAGAGTTGAGCATGTATGTGCATGAGTATCCCTGTAGTTCCATGTCCCTACGTGTCATCATACCTGTATGTCTGTCCCTGCATGTCATCGTGCCCGTGTGCCAGTGTCCCTGTGCGTGTTCATGCCCCTGTGTCAGTATACTGCTTGCATCTGGGTGTGTCTGAAGGTTAGCATCTGTGCAGTCAGCCATGTGCTTTTCTGTGCCCGCCTGTTCCGGGAGGGGGCGCCCAATCCAATACAAGTGCAGAGCTCCTGAAAATGGAAGCTGGAGGCGGGGCCTGGGTTGAGGGCGGGGCCTGGGACCCCACCTTCAAGCCCACTCTGTGGAGGGACAGGCTGAGGCCTGGGAGAGGGGTCTGCGTCACTACCTCCGGAGGCCTTTTCCTGTGGGGGGAGGGCCCGCCAATGAGGGCTGGGCCTGTCACGTGGGCCTGACAGCTGGGGAGGGGGTGGCTGGTGACTGTGGTCCTGAGGTGGTCAGCTCCTGGAGCTGCGCACCGAGACCCCTGGCCTGTTTTACCCCAACCTGCCGGCCTAGGCTGCTCTGCTGGCCTCACCATGTTCTCCAGGAAGAAGCGCGAACTCATGAAAACCCCTTCCATCTCGAAAAAGAACCGGGCGGGAAGCCCCAGCCCGCAGCCCTCAGGAGTGAGTTAGCCTCTTCGGGTGGGGGGAGGAAGAGCCGGTGGGGGACCTTGGAGCAACAGGTGGACAAGGGTGCGCCCTCTGCTTGGGCTAAGGGGCAGGGCCCAGCAGCAACATGCTGGGCCTGCGGCGGGGGGCTCACCCAGCTACAGCCCCCACCAGGCGGAACTGCAGGGGCCACGCAGGACCAGCCAGGCCCTTGGCATTCAGCTCATGGTAGGGGTCCTTCGGGATGGCCACTGCCTCCCCCCGTTTCATCCAAGGCTGGCTGCGGAACCCAGGGAGCAGGGTGGGTAGCCAGGGTGAGGGTAGCATTTGGTTGTAGGACGGGGATCAGGGAATTTGGGAGCTTCGGTGGCAGTAGACATGAGAGCTAGAGCACATCATTGGGTAGAAGGGTTAGAGTACAGCGAAGAATCTAAACAAGATCCCTGGGTCTGGGAGTGTACACAGTTTGGGAATGTCTGTGGGACTCGGGTCTCCAGGACCCTTTGGGTAGAAAAATTAACAGAGATATCTTTACCAGGAATTAAGTGTATCGGCTGCAGTCTGAGGTGGGCTACAGGGCCCAGGACCTTCTCCTGGCCCTCCCTCCCCCACCAGGAAGTGGGGTGCCCGCGCCCCCACAGGCCCCGCCCCTGGCTGTGGTTTGGGCAGACGGTTGTTTGTGAAAGCTCAGGGGAAGAGGATGTTGGGTAACAGGTGTGGGAGGGGCATGGCCCCAAATCTCAGCCCTCTGACCTCTGGCCTTTGAACCCCTCCATGGGATCAGGCTGAAGACCACCCCTCAGAGCCCCATTTCACTTCTGAGGAAACTGAGGTAGTACCTGGGCCAGAGCACCTGCCTTACCCTCCCACCCCCAGGAGCTGCCCAGGAAAGATGGCACTGATGCTACACACCCAGGATCCAGCCTGGAGCCACTGAGTGTGGCATCCAATGCCAAGGCCACAGGCACGCTCAAGAGGCCCACAAGCCTAAGCCGCCATGCCAGCGCTGCCGGCTTCCCTCTGTCTGGTGCCAGTTCCTGGACATTAGGCCGAGGCCACCGAAGCCCACTGACAGCAGCCAGCCCTGCTGAACCAGTCACTGAGGGGCCCTGCTTTGACGCTGTGGAGGACATCTCCCACCTTCTGGTTGACGTGGCCCGCTTTGCCGAGGGCCTTGAGAAGCTCAAGGAGTATGTTTTACATGATGGTGAGAGCCAGCAGGGACACTGAGGCCTGGGTGGATACAGATGTTCCAAACCCTGTGGGGTCAAGGCAGGGTAGAGGGAAGGACTTGGGGAGGCTCAGAAGGAGATCGCAGGGAGGGTTTTGTGAAAGAAGCCACTGCAGCTGTTTTGAGGAATGTGTAGGAGTTTGGTGGCAACTAGGAGGGAAAGGCATTAAGGCAGGGGGGATGTCATATACACAGGTTCAGAACATGAAATGGAGTTTTATTTGGGGAAACAAAGTTGGGGTTTTGCTAGTATATGAAGTGTGTGGGGCTGAAAGTACTGAGGACGTCAGACAGAAGGATCTTGGATGTTATCCTGATGGCAGTAAGGAGCCACAGAAGGTGTTAGAGCAAAGGAAGGAGAAAATCAGATTTATGTGTTGGGCCAAGGTGGGCTAGAGGCAAGCTGAGGGCTGATGGAGAGTCAGGAGGGACAAGGGGCAGGGTGGCATGTGAGCTGCAGGAGTGAGCAGCCTGTGGGATGGCAGTTCCGTTTTCTCCTCCACGAGACTGACAGCCTGGCTTCCTGCTGAGTTATTTTCATCTGTTTCCTGTTTGTCCCTGGCAGCCATGGCAGGCACCTCAGACCAGGCAGGCACAACACCTTGTGTGCTGCCTGCTCCTCCCGAAAACCACAATGCCAGAGCTATGTCAAGCACTCTGACCTCCTCGTCTTAGGCACCCATTTTATAGATGGGAAAACAAAGGCCAGGAGTGAGGTCCTGACCCCCGGCTCACTCAGCCAAGGAAGGGTTGGAACCAGATCTAACCTCAGCCTACAGCAGATTCTCTGCCTTCAGTGGGCTGATGCAGGCCCTGTTTAGAGAGGCCCAACCTCTGCTGGGTGGGAGTGGGAGGCTCCAGTGTTATCTGGTCACAGGGGCAGGGCCTGAGCTGTTTCCTGGGGAAACCTCTAATCTTGGTTCCTTTCCTATTCTGGTACTTCCTTGGAGGCCAGGCCTGGGTGGGGCTGAATCCTGCAGGCGTTTTGGATGGGGTTAAGGATGCCCTTCTCTGTACCTGGGGTGTACTGGGCCTGGGGAAGGAATTGGAGCAGAGAGGACGTGGGTTTGAGTCCTGGTGCTGGCCCTGTTTGTCTAGCTGTGAGACCTTGGACCAGCTTCCTCCCTCTCTAAGCCTCAGATGTCTTATGTGTGAATCATGGCAACAGTAGCCCTGGGCTTATGACTGTTACCAAGTATTCTCAGCCCTGGCTGGTTAGCTCAGTGGTAGAGCGTCGGCCTGGCATGCAGGAGTCCCAGGTTCGATTCCTGGCCAGGGCACACAGGAGAGGCACCCATCTGCTTCTCCACCCTTCCCCCTCTCCTTCCTCTCTGTCTCTCTCTTCCCCTCCCGCAGCCAAGGCTCTATTGGAGCAAAGTTTGCCCGGGAGCTGAGGATGGCTCCGTGGCCTCTGCCTCAGGTGCTAGAATGGCTCTGATTGCGGCAAAGCCATGCCCCATATGGGCAGAGCATCGCCCCCTGGTGGGCATGCCGGGTGGATCCCGGTCGGGCGCATGCGGGAGTCTGTCTGCCTGCCTCTCCATTTCCAACTTCAGAAACATACAAAAAAAAAAAAAAAAGCATTCTCAGCATATTGTCTTGGGGACCAGTGTGCTGCTGCACATGGCCCCAAGGTGAGGAGATAGCCGGGTGCAGGGTCCCTAGCTCTCTGGGAGCACATGGCATGTGGGGATGCAGCAGCTGCGATGCCTGGCTTGACCGTGCCAAGCTGGGCATGCCCAGGCTTCGCTGGAACCAGCTTCCCTGGAGTCAGCTTTCCGGGTGCAGAGACCCAGGAAGCTGAGGCCAGGTGACACAGGGGTAAGGGGCTGGGTGCGTGGACAGAATGTCCTGGGAAGGGTTATGGCGTGGCCTTTCCCCAGCATCTTCCCTGGATTCCTGAATCCCCTTTCTGCCTGTTTGAGTTAGCATCAGTTTGAGGACCCCCAGGTTTCAAGGCATGGGGACCATCCTATAGGGTCGTCAGTGCACCTATTTTCAGGTTCCACTTATTATTTTTTAAGTGAGAAAAGGGAGATACTTTGTAATTTTCATTATATAGGTCCTTTACATTCTTTGTTATGTTTATTCCTAGGTATTTTATTTTTTTTGTTGCAATCGTGAAGGGGATTATTTTTTTGAGTTCGTTTTCTAATATTTCATTGTTGGCATAGAGAAAGGCTATGGACTTCTGTATGTTAATTTTGTATCCTGCGACCTTACTGTATTGGTTTATTGTTTCTAATAATCTTTTTGTGGAGTCCTTCGGGTTTTCGATGTATAGGATCATATCATCAGCAAAAAGTGATACCTTTACTTCTTCTTTTCCGATATGGATGCCTTTTATTTCTTTGTCTTGTCTGATTGCTCTGGCCAGAACTTCTAACACCACGTTAAATAAGAGAAAAACAAGAACTACATGATTCCATACATTGGTGGAACATAAAAATGAGACTAAGAGACATGGACAAGAGTGTGGTGGTTACCAGGGGTGGGGGGAGGGAGGACAGGGGGAGAGTTAGGGGGAGGGGGAGGGGCACAGAGAACTAGATAGAGGGTGGCGAAGGACAATCTGACTTTGGGCGAGGGGTATGCAACATAATTTAATGACAAAATAACCTAGACATGTTTTCTTTGAATATATGTACCCTGATTTATTAATGTCATCCCATTACCATTAATAAAAATTTATTTAAAAAAAAAAAAAAAAAAAAAAAAAAAGAAAAGGGAGATAGTGAGACAGACTCCTGCATGTACCCCGACTGGAATCCACTTGGCAACCCCGGTCTGGACCAATGTTTAAATCAATTGAGCTTTTTTTTTTTTTTTTTTTTTTTTTTTGTATTTTTCTGAAGTTGGAAATGGGGAGGCAGGCAGACAGACTCCCGCATGTGCCCAACCGGGATCCACCCGGCATGCCCACCAGTGGGCGATGATCTGCCCATCTGGGGCGTTGCTCTGTTGCAACCAGAGCCATTCTAGAGCCCGAGGCAGAGGCCATGGAGCCATCCTCAGCACCCAGGCCAACTTTGCTCCAATGGAGCCTTGGCTGCGGGAGGGGAAGAGAGAGACAGAGAGGAAGGAGAGGGGAAGGGGTGGAGAAGCAGATGGGCGCTTCTCCTGTGTGCTCTGGCCGGGAATCGAACCTGGGACTCCTGCACACCAGGCCGACACTCTACCACTGAGCAAACCGGCCAGGGCCCAATTGAGCTATTTTTAGTACCTGAAACTGACATGCTTTGACCAACCAAGCTATCCTCAGTGCCCAGGCCGATGCTCAAACCAATCAAGCCACTGACTGCTGGAGGGGAAGAGGGAGAGAAGGGAGAGAGAGAGGGAGAGAAGCAGATGATTGCTTCTCTTATGTGCCATGACTGGGAATCAAACCTGGGACGTCCATACACTGGGCCCACACTCTATCCACTGAGCCAATCAGCCAGGGCTTATTATTTTATTTTATTTTTAAAATTTATTGTAGAGAGAGAGGAAGGGGGAGAAACACACACACACACAGAAACATCAATCCATTTCTGTATGTGCCCTGATCAGGGATTGAACCGGCAACCATTGCATACTGGGATGATACTCTAACCAACTGAGCAGTCAGGCTAGGGCCCACTTGTTTTTGAGTAGGCCTATCAGGCAGAGTCAGAAGACCCACAGGTGTCAAAGCTGTCCTCTCAGCTGGCCATCAGGTCCTGCTGGGTCTTAGTGCCTGCTTGTCACTTCCCCTTACATACAGTGCTTTGGTTTTGTTTCTACTGGATTTTGTGCACACTGTTCTGCCCTCACATGCTGCTTTTAAGAACATCTGAGAAGGGCTTTTAAAGCCACAGTTTTAAGATGCAGAGCTGGCCTTGACCCTCCTTTGCTCTACCACCTTCTGTGGTTCCCCATTACCCCCAAGATAAAGCCAGGCAGGGTCCTTCTGCCTCATGTTCTCATGCATTCAAACAGTGTAGGTGGAAAAGCTATGTGACCCTTGAGAAATGACCTCACTGTGCTTCTATTTCCTCATCTACAAAATGGGGATGATGACAGTGCCTGTCTCATGGGGTGGCTGTTGGAAGAGTGTGAGATAACAGGGTCTTTGAGGCCTGGTGCCCAGGCAGGCAGGGAAGGGGGAGAGCTAATTAGAGCCTTGAGCATCCCTGAGGGGATGGGGCACGGACAAGGCCAGGAGAGCTCTTTGGAGGAGGAGGTACCAGAACTCCAACTTGAAGGACAAACAGAAGTTTGCTTTCTGCAGGAATGAAGGTGCTCTGAGAAGGGACTGTCTACACCAAGATCTGGCCTTTGTTGCCGAGGCCAGCAACCCAGAGAGGGACAGTGTCCTACCTGAGGTCCCCAGTGATCCTCGGGCGGCTGCCCTTTCCCACCTCTGTCTCAGTTTTCTCATCTGGAGATAGGATCTTTGAGGAATAGGTGGGCAGGTTTTCCCTGGGCCAGGCCCTTCCCTACCTGCTCACACCTTCTCTGCCCAGCAGACCTCCTTGAGGCCCGCCGGCCCCTGGCCCACGAGTGCCTGGGAGAGGCCCTACGAGTGATGCGCCAGATTATCTCCAAGTACCCACTGCTGAACACTGTGGAGACGCTCACAGCTGCTGGCACCCTCATTGCCAAGGTCAAAGGTCAGCTGGCCCGGACAGTAGCAAGAGCCCTCTGCCTGGAAGGGCTTCCTGGAGGAGGGGATGTTTGAAGTGGATTTTGAAGGCTACCTGGGAATTTGATAGGCACACTTGCTCCAGTGATTTCCCTGGGCTAAGAGCCCCCTTCAGTTAGATCCAGAGGTGGTCACATCCAAAAATGGGCCAACTCCCCTCATCCTTTTCTCTGCCTGCCAGCCTTCCATTACGAGTGCAACAATGAGGCGGACAAGCAGGAGTTCGAGAAGGCCTTGGAAACCATTGCTGTTTCCTTCAGCAGCACGTGAGTACAGGGCCTGCAGGGTAAGAGCAGGGGTGTATAGGGCCCATGTTCTTCTGGATGCTGACTGCCCCTCACCCTGCAGCGTGTCCGAGTTCCTCATGGGTGAAGTGGACAGCAGCACCCTCCTGTCAGTGCCCCCAGGGGACCCAAGCCAGGTGAGCAGGGGTGTGGTCTCCTCTGTCCTTGGGGTGGTGATGGTCTCCTGCAGAGTGGGCATCAGACAGGACTCAGTACGGTGCTGGACTCACCTGGGTCTCCCTCTGCACAGTCCATGGAGAACCTGTATGGACAGGGGAGTGAAGGTGCCCCCCCCAGCGCTGAGGACTGCGACGTGGGTGAGTCTCTGAGCCACACACACAAGCGGATGCTTCCTTGAATGGTGGATGGAGGGGCAGAGGCCTGGGACTGAGGGTCTGCTGGGGGATAGAGTCTGTGCTGAGAGGCCACTCTGTAGGCTGCCTGCTGCCCGAGGAGGTGGACATGTTGCTGCAGCGCTGTGAAGGAGGTGTAGATGTGGCCCTGAACTATGCTAAGAATATGGCTAAGTACATGAAGGACCTCATTGGCTACCTGGAGAAGCGGACTGCACTGGGTGAGTGCTGGCCCTGGGTGAGATCTGCTGGAGGACCTCCTCACCTCCTGTCCCCCTGTTTAATCCTCTCCCTCTGCACTGACTCCCCTTCTCCGCCCTGCAGAGATGGACTTTGCCAAAGGCCTGCAGAAGGTTGTCCACAACTGCAGACAGAGCGTCATGCAGGAGGTGGGGCCGTGGGCCTGGGTGTGAGTCCCTGCACCTGAGGAGGGCCAAAAGGAAGGGGCTCCCCCATCTATGCTGTGGTGGTGGCTAAGGGACCTTGAGTGAACCAGGGAGGGCTTCTAGAAGGGCCTGGTTGCTATCCCACCCTTCTGACTGCTGCCTTTCCCCACCAAGCTCCACATGCCCCTCCTGTCCATCTACTCACTGGCCCTTGAGCAGGACCTGGAGTTTGGCCACAGCATGGTGCAGGCAGTGAGCACATTGCAGACCCAGACCTTCATGCAGGTGGGCTGCACCAGAGAGGGCGGTCTAGGTGGGAGGGTGCCAGAGTCTCGTACTCATGGCCCATCTCTCCCCAGCCCCTGAACCTGCGGCGACTTGAGCATGAGAAACGCAGGAAGGAGATCAAGGAGTCCTGGCACCGTGCCCAGAGGAAGCTGGTACCTGTGGAGGCAGGCGGACGGGTGGGGGCAGGGAGAGCTGGCCTCCATGCAGGTGCAAACCCAGGCATGGACCCGTGTTATCCTGTGGTTTCCCCACCTCTTGTACGCTCGATGACAGCTTACTGAGCACCTTGTTCTGCTCCTGGCCTCTCACACCTCCCCACATCCAGAGGCTTGTCCCATCTCAGTCCACCTTCCAACCTTTTTCTCGGCCATGAGGCTTATTTCGCTAAATTCCTATTGATGGATGTTTTAGTTGTTGCTGAGCTGTTGCTATTTCAGTGACCACTGCTGTAACAAGTCTGTGCCCCGTCTTTTAGATGTGTGATCAAGTATTTATTTCAGATCTATGCCTGAAAGTGAATGGCTGGGTTGGGGTGTGAGTGTACAAGCTACCCTCTCAAGCCAGAGCTATATCTTTTCTCTTCTGTGAAGGTCAGTCTATACCCTTTGCTCCCTTTGGATTGGACTGTGGCCTATTTCTTACTGATTTTCCAGAGCTCTTTATGTATTAGAGAACTCAACCCTGATGATCTGTGTTGCAAACTTCCCCTACCCAGTTTGTTTTGACTTTTTAAAAATTTTATGTACTGACTGATTTTTTTTTTAAAGAGAGAGAGAGGAAAAGAAGGAGGGAGAGAAACAGAAAGACATCAATTTGTTGTTCCACTTATTTATGCATTCATTGGTTGATTCTTTTTTTTTTTTTTTTTGTATTTTTCTGAAGCTGGAAACGGGGAGAGACAGTCAGACAGACTCCCGCATGCGCCTAACCAGGATCCACCCGGCACGCCCACCAGGGGCGACGCTCTGCCCACCAGGGGGTGATGCTCTGCCCCTCCGGGGTGTCGCTCTGTCACGACCAGAGCCACTCTAGCGCCTGGGGCAGAGGCCAAGGAGCCATCCCCAGCGCCCGGGCCATCTTTGCTCCAATGGAGCCTCGGCTGCGGGAGGGGAAGAGAGAGACAGAGAGGAAGGAGAGGGGAAGGGGTGGAGAAGCAGATGGGCGCTTCTCCTGTGTACCCTGGCCAGGAATCGAACCCGGGACTTCTGCACGCCAGGCCGATGCTCTACCACTGAGCCAACCGGCCAGGGCTCATTGGTTGATTCTTATATGTGCCCTAATGGGGGTTGAGCCCACAACCTTGGCGTATCAGGACAATGCTCTAACCAACTGAGCTGTCCAGCCAGGACTATTGTTTTATTTTATTTATTTATTTTTTGTATTTTTCTGAAGTTGGAAACGGGGAGGCAGTCAGACAGACTCCCGCATGCACCCGACCGGGATCCACCCGGCATGCCCACCAGAGGGTGATGCTCTGCCCATCCGGGGCATCGCTCTGCTGCGACCAGAGCCATTCTAGCGTCTGAGGCAGAGGCCACAGAGCCATCCTCAGCGCCCGGGCCAACTTTGCTCCAATGGAGCCTTGGCTGCGGGAGGGGAAGCGAGAGAGAGAGAGAGAGAGAGAGGAAGGAGAGGGGGAGGGGTGGAGAAGCAGATGGGCGCTTCTCCTGTGTGCTCTGGCTGGGAATCGAACCTGGGACTCCCACACTCCAGGCCGACGCTCTACCACTGAGCCAACCGACCAGGGCCTTGTTTTAACTTTTGAACTTACCTGTGGCCTATTTTACCATGTTGAAAGCTGTGATTGGCCCTGGCCGGTTGGCTCAGTGGTAGAGCGTTGGCCTGGCGTGCAGAAGTCCCAGGTTCGATTCCCAGCCAGGGCACACAGGAGAAGCACCCATCTGTTTCTCCACCCCTCCCCCTCTCCTTTCTCTCTGTCTCTCTCTTCCCCTCCCACAGCCGAGGCTCTATTGGAGCAAAAGATGGCCCGGGCGCTGGGGATGGCTCCTTGACCTCTGCCCCAGGCGCTAGAGTGGCTTTGGTCGCGACAGAGCGACGCCCCGGATGGACAGAGCATCGCCCCCTGGTGGGCGTGCCAGGTGGATCCCAGTCGGGCGCATGCGGGAGTCTGTCTGGCTGCCTCCCCGTTTCCGGCTTCAGAGGGATACAAAAAAAAAAAAAAAAAGAAAGAAAGAAAGCTGTGATTGTCAGCAGTAGTCTTTTCTTGTTTTAAACATTTTTTTAAAGATTTTATTTATTTATTTTAGAGAGGAGAGGGAGAGAGAGGGAGAGAGAGAGAGAGAGAGAGAGAGAGAGAAGCAGGGAAGGAGCAGGAAGCATCAACTCCCATATGTGCCTTGACCAGGCAAGCCCAGGGTTTTGAACTGGCGTCCTCAGCATTCTAGGTCGATGCTTTATCCACTGCGCCACCACAGGCCAGGCCAGCAGAAGTCTTTTCCTTTAAAATTTTTTTTGTGTGTGTGTGTGACAGAGACAGAGATACAGAGACAGAGAGAGGGACAGGTAGGGACAGACAGGCAGGAAGGGAGAGAGATGAGAAGCATCAATTCTTTGTTGTGGCTCCTTAGTCTTCTAACTCCTTGCTCAACCCAGCAACCTTGGGCTCAAGCCAGTGATCTTGGGCTCAAGCCAGTGACCTTTGGGCTCAAGCCAGCAACCATGGGGGTCATGTCTATGATCCCACGCTCAAGCTGGATGAGCCCACACTCAAGCCAGCGACCTCGGCATTTCGAACCTGGGTCCTCCGCATCCTGGTCCAACACTCTATCCACTGTGCCACCGCCTGGTCAAGCTTAAAATTTTTATTTATTGATTTTAAAAAGAGAGAGAGAGCGACATTGACTTGTTTTACTTATTTATGCATTTATTGGTTGACTCTTGTTTGTGCCCTGACTAGGGATTGAACCAGCAACCTTGGTGTATCGGGATGGTGCACTAACTAACTAAGCTATCCAGCCGGGGCAGTAATCTCTTCTTTTATGGTTTCTGGATTTTGTGTCTTATGTTGAAACTTTTTATTTCAAAAGTTCTCCCAGCCTGACCTGTGGTGGCACAGTGGATAAAGCGTTGTCGACCTGGAATACTGAGGTTGCCAGTTCGAAACCCTGGGCTTGCCTGGTCAAGGCACATATGAGAGTCAATTATTCCTATCCCTTCCTCTTCTCTCTCTCCCTCTTTCTCTACTCTCTAAAGTGAATAAATAAAATATTTTTTTTCTCATTTTAGATTTTTTTTTATTTATTCATTTTTTAGAGGGGGGGGGGGAACAGGAAGCATCAACTGCCAAGTTGATGTACCTGTACAAGTTCTTTATATTTAAGCCTCTGATGGTACAGGCTGTGAGGTGTGGCCCCAGAGGCCCATGAGTTTTGACTAAGTGCCTTCCTGCCCACCCAGAGGGTGCTTGACTTCCTTCCTGGGTGGCTGCACTGTTCTTCTCTATGACAGAGGAAGTGAAAAAGAGCATGCGTCATCAGCCACTCTGGCGGGGGTGGGTATAGGTGTCAGGGACTGATGTAGGCTGTGCCTCATTCAGAGCTTAATGCCTCAGTTTCCAGAGCTGTCAAATGGGCACACCGCATGCCATTTTCTCCTGGGGACCCATTGTAGGTGTCACCTCCTATTCTTCTGCTGTCAGTTCTTGGGCAGGGGCCTGTTTGCCCAGTGGGCCATGGGATGTCAGCACATGAGACATGGGGTGGTGGCAGTGCCTAACTTGGTATCTGGCTGCTGGGGTGGGAAGTGGGAGAAGCCAGGAGCACTGAACCCAGTTGGAGGACATTTTGGGACTAGTCTCCTTGCTCCCATACCTTTAGCAAGAGGCAGAGTCCAACCTTCGCAAGGCCAAACAGGGCTATGTACAACGCTGCGAGGACCATGACAAAGCCCGCCTGCTGGTGGCCAAAGCAGAGGAGGAGCAGGCAGGCACTGGGCCTGGGGCAGGGGGCACAGCCTCTAAGACCCTGGACAAGCGACGGCGCTTAGAAGAGGAGGCCAAGAACAAGGTGAGGACTGGTTGGAGGGAGCAGGGGAGGATGAGACCCAGTGGGGGCAGTTCCTGACACACTGTGCAGTTTCCCACCTCCAGGCCTTTGCCTAGGCTGTGCGTCCTGCCGGAAAGCCCTTCCCACCCTGTTCGGCTGGCTGTGTTTCTGTGTAGGACTTGAACCCCAGGCTGAGGCCTCTGTCTCTCTCTGCACCCCCTCTGCCCCGCCCCAGGCGGAGGAAGCCATGGCCACATATCGCACGTGTGTGGCAGATGCCAAGACGCAGAAACAGGAACTGGAGGACACCAAGGTGACGGCGCTCCGGCAGATCCAGGAGGTCATCCGGCAGAGCGACCAGACTATCAAGTCGGTGGGTGCCAGGTGCTCCCGTGGACTGGCCATGGGCGGGCTGAGCAGTCACCCATGCAACCTGACCTCATCATCTGCGCCCTGCTGCCCTCAGGCTACTATCTCATACTACCAGATGATGCACATGCAGACGGCCCCGCTGCCCGTGCACTTCCAGATGCTGTGTGAGAGCAGCAAGCTGTACGATCCGGGCCAGCAGTATGCCTCCCATGTGCGCCAGCTGCAGCGTGATGAGGAGCCTGATGTGCACTATGACTTTGAGCCCCATGTCCCCACCAACACTTGGTACGTCTGTGGGTGCATGCCCTAGGATCCAACTTCCTACCTGAGATGAGGGTGAGATGATGATGCCTCTGTGACCTCCATCATGGCTCTTCATTCTGAGTTTTGGTCTCTCCAGGTCCCCTGTCATGCGTGCCCGGAAAGGCAGCTTTAATGTTGGTGATGCTGCGGAGGCTGCCAGCAGCCCTCCAGAGGAAGGTGGGCCCGGCGATGGGGTGCTTGTCAAGGAGCGCAGGGGTGAGTGCCAGTGGGGGTGAGTGCCTGGCAAGATCTTGTGGAAGGCACTCCCCCTAATCCTTCTCAGCCCAATCCGGCCCTTCATCAGATGCCCCATTCCACAGGTGGGCGTGGACACCAGGTGCACAAGTCATGGCCAATCTCCATCCCAGACTCCGATGGCAGTCTAGACCCCAGCCCTGGCGCAGGTGAGGGGCCTGCTCTGCCAGCTGGGAACAGAACTCACCATGTGGCCAGGGTGATGAAGAGGGCATAGGGGGCCTGGCCGGGCGGTGGTGCAGTGGATAGAGTGTCAGACTGGGATGTGGAAGACCCAGGTTCGAGACCCCGAGGTCACCAGCTTGAGCTCGGGCTCATCTGGTTTGGGGGGAAAAAATATGTGTGTGTGTGTGTGTGTGTGTGTGTGTGTATCACCAGCTTGCACCCAAGGTCAATGGCTTGAGCAAGGGCTTACTCAGTCTGCTGTAGCCCCACGGTCAAGGCACATGTGAGAGGGCAGTCAATGAACAATTAAGGTGCCACAACGGAAAAACTGATGATTGACGCCTCTCATCTCTCTCCATTCCTCTCTGTCTGTCCCTATCTATCCCTCTCTCTCTCTCTCTGTCTCTGTAAAAGAAATAAATAAATTAATTTTAAAAAAAAGCATAGGGGAACATCTGGCCAACTGGGTGCCTGCTCCTTCCTGGCTCAGGGTGTCTAACACCCCTATTTCCTGCTTAGGAGACTTTAAGAAGTTTGAGCGGATGTCGTCCAGCGGTACCATGTCATCCAGTGAGGAGCTGGTGGACCAGGAGGGCGGTGCAGGGACATCAGCCTTTGAGCAGGGTGAGCGGGCTCTGATCCTGATAGTGAGGGCAGAGGAGTTTAGACTCTGCCTGTGGGCCTGGTCCTGACCTGCCTTGGTGACAATGGCCAC
Source organism: Saccopteryx leptura (assembly GCF_036850995.1). Classification (NCBI taxonomy): domain Eukaryota; kingdom Metazoa; phylum Chordata; class Mammalia; order Chiroptera; family Emballonuridae; genus Saccopteryx; species Saccopteryx leptura. Next base: position 244,041,341 of record NC_089503.1, read on the forward strand.
CTGTCCCACTCCTCAACAGACCTCAATGGCATGACCCCTGAGCTTCCAGCGGCTGTGCCCAGCGGACCCTTCCGCCATGTGGGGCTGTCCAAGGCAGCCCGTACCCACCGGCTCCGAAAGCTTCGCTCACCAGCCAAGTGCCGGGAGTGCAACAGCTACGTCTACTTCCAGGGTGCTGAGTGCGAGGAGGTAAGTGGGGATCCCAGGGTTGGCTGGCAGTTCCTATGCAGAGCACAGGGGACTCTGGGAGTGACAATCTGGATTGTGCTTTCAGAAGCTGTCCTGGTTGGGGGGGGGGGGGACTTGTGAGGGCTTCAGAGAGGAGGGGGAGCCAGGCTTTGCTCATTATGTGCTGCCCTCAGTGCTGCCTGGCCTGCCACAAGAAGTGTCTGGAGACCCTGGCCATCCAGTGTGGACACAAGAAGCTTCAGGGCCGCCTGCAGCTCTTTGGACAGGACTTTGGCCAGGCAGCCCGTGGCACTCCCGATGGCGTGCCCTTCATCATTAAGAAATGTGTCTGTGAGATCGAGCGGCGAGCACTGCGCACAAAGGTGACTACTTCAGGGACAGTAGCAGGGGCTCCAACCTGAGAGTGCAGGGAAAGGAAGTAGGCGTGGGCCAAGGCTGACCTCAGGCTCCCACAGGGCATATACCGGGTGAATGGGGTGAAGACACGTGTAGAGAAGCTGTGCCAGGCCTTCGAGAATGGCAAGGAGCTGGTGGAGCTTTCGCAGGCCTCACCCCATGACATCAGCAATGTCCTCAAACTCTACCTGCGCCAGGTAAGCCCCACAGAGACAGCAGATGCTGGGCCAGGACCCGTTCCTGGCAGGGCGGGGCTTCTTGGGGCAGTGGGCTGCTAGGATGGGGATGTGGCAAGGCAGGAGCAGGTCTGATTATGGGTTAGGGGGTGGGACCAGAAGCACCTGGCAGAGGTAGGGTTGATGCTAGGGGCATTGCCAGGGCAGATCAGGAGGGGAGTGGGCCATGCCCACTGATGACACCACCACCCCACTCCCACTTGTTGCTTTGCAGCTACCAGAGCCACTCATCTCCTTCCGTCTCTACCATGAGCTCGTGGGGCTGGCCAAGGACAGTCTGAAGGCAGAGGCTGAGGTGAAGGCAGCGTCCCGGAATTGTCCAGATGCGGCTGAGAGTGAGGCTGTAACCATGGCTATGGTGGGCCGGTTGCGGGAGCTCTTGCATGACCTGCCATCTGAGAACCGGGCCTCACTGCAGTACCTGCTGCAGCACCTGCGCAGGTGAGGGCCAGCTGGGCAGGGGACCAGCATGACTGGGTCCAGGGAGCTGCTCTCACCTGCTCCTGCACTCCTTGGCCCCTCAGGATTGTGGAGGTGGAGCAGGACAACAAGATGACCCCTGGAAACCTAGGCATCGTGTTTGGGCCCACGTTGCTGCGTCCACGGCCTACCGAGGCCACCGTTTCCCTCTCCTCCCTGGTCGATTACCCCCACCAGGCTCGCATCGTGGAGACCCTCATTACCCACTATTGCCTGGTCTTTGAGGAGAAGCCCGAACAGGTGGCCAGGGGCCAGGTGAGGTGGCAGGTAGACCCTAGCGCTGTCCTTTCTGAGAAGGGTGCAAGGCTCTGCTCATGGCGGGGTACAGATGGGAAGAACTGGGAGGTATCTGGTTTCCACAGGGGTTTCAAGGGGTTTTTAAAATTGATTTTAGAGAGAGGAAGTTGGGAGAGAGAGACAGGGAAACATTGATTTGTTGTTCCACTTATTTATGCATTCATTGGTTCATTCTCATATGTGCCATGACTGGGGATGGAACCCACAACCTTGGCGTATTGGGCCAACTCTCTAAGCAACTGTGCTACCTGAGGGGTCTTTCAAGCAAAGAACTGATGAAGTGTGGACTCAAATCTGGGGAAGACCCCACTTGGTGCAGAGGCTTTGGCTTACCCTGTGCCCTCCAACCAGCCCCTTGGCTGGGTTCAACCTGCTACTTTACCTGGCTGCTGAGTTTTAATTTCACGCCAACAGTTTTCACTTCTGCAAGTTGTTTTGTGCCCAAGCAGCACCTTGCTATAGTATGCAGTCACTCTGCCTTGTGTCTTTATCCATCTTCAGGAGTGTCTTGGGGTTTGGGTGGAAGGCCCCGTCTCCAGAGGCAGGACTGAGTGTGGCCTCAGGACAGCGGTTTCCTTGCTGGCTGGCCCTGCAGGACTCAGCCCAACTGCCAGGGCCTGCTGCCCCTGCTGGAGGAGCTCAGCCATTCCTGACATGGAACAGGGCCCTACGTCCTTAGATGCAGCGGGTAGTGACAACTGCTAGGGATTTTTTGAATGTGACTAATTTACAAGGCAGAAAATGGAGCTTGGATAGGCTGGATTCCAGGTCCTTCCCTGACCTCCCTGCCACCCCTGCAGTACGAGATGTCCACCCAGAGGGCTGAGGTGCTGCTCCAGGTGCCCTACTCAGAGGCCAGTGAGGGGGCTGCCTTCCCCCTACAGAAGGAGGAGGATGGGGGCCCAGGTAAGTGGTTCGGCCTGGGGTATTCAGTGGGAGACTCCTCTCCCTGTCTCCCACTCTCTTTCTGTTTGCTTCTCTCCTTAGTCTCTCCCTCTCTCACCCCTCTCCCTCCCTCTCGTCTCTCCCTCTCTATTCCACTCTTTCTGTCTCTCCCTCTTTCTTTCCCTCTGTCATCACCTTCCTACCTGTCTCTCCCTTTCTCACAGATTTATCAGAATCCCATGTTGCCTCCAATGACTCGGACTCGGAGCCGGAGGAGGCCCCGGTGCTGCTGTCCCCAGCAGATGGGGGTGTCCTGCACCACCTCCGCTTCCCAGAGCAGGGCAGTGAGGCCAGCGTGGAGGAGAGCCAGGACAGCGGCAGTGAGGAAACGCTGGGGCCCTCAACTGGGGAGGACAGTAACTGGGAAAGGCTGTCCCAGTACAACACCAACCAGTGCAACAACGTAGCTGAGGGCTGGCTGCCAACCGTGAGGTACCGTGGCGGGCAGGTCACAGCAGGTACCAGCCGGGAGAGGCGGCCAGAGTTTGTCTAACTGGGGCCATGGGTGGCCTATGCTGTGGCTAGGGTCCAAATACCACCCCATTCCTGGCTCCTGCCACTGTGGATGTCCCTGGGTCTGGCCACACTGTGCCAGGCTCTTTGCCCAGAGTGCCTAGGCTGCAATGTCCACTCACAGGGAGGCCCCCTCTGGCCCACATTAGTGAGGAAGTCACCAGCTGCCTTTTCCACAAGCTTCCAGGAATGTGGGCAAGCCTATGGTCAACCCTGTGTCCCTCTGCATGACCCACTTGGCTGAACTGAGGACTTTGTTCTCAGGAGTCACCGTGGAGCTATATGGACCAAGGAACCCTAAGTAACCCCTGCCCTCTGCTCAGGGCTAGCAATTTGTCAGACCTCTCCTGACCTGGCCTAAGACCTCTGGTTGCCAGGCCATGGAAGACCACTCTGACAGCCAGATGGATGGCAGGAGCCAGTTGGCAGAACTGGGTTTGGACACCTGGGGTTTAGGTACATGGTGGGGTCTCTCCTTTACACATGCATGTATTTTGCTTAAAATAAAGTTCTTAATTTGAGTAGCAGCTTGGGGACAGGGACACAGGGGCCCTTTGCTTCTTCGTTGGAGAGGGTATGGGGAAGGAAATTCTACCCCAAAAATGTCCTAGTGAGGTACATGACCCAGGGGGTTCATGCAGTTGATGTGAGCACGTTAGATAACTACTTCACATAGCGTCCACAGCACTATTCAGTAGAATCTCCTAGAGCAGCGGGGTTCTCAACCTGTGGGTCGCGACCCCTGTGTTTTGGTCGTTGGACCCCCGCCGGGGTCGCGACCCACAGATTGAGAACCACTGTCCTAGAGGATAGAAACACCCTCCATCTGTGCTGTTTGAGTGCCAGCTGCCAGCTGCATTTCCCACGGGTACTCAGCACTTGAAATTAGGCCAGACTGACACAAGGAACTCATTTACACTTCATTTAGTTTGTTTAGATTGTCGAGTCTCTGGAGGGTGGTTGCCACCATCTGGTACAGTACAGAATGGACAGGCAAATACCTGCCCCATTACTCTCCTCTAGCTCAGAGATTTCCATAGCCAGGTTTATCCTGGAGAGCAAAGGGCAACCCAGCAGAGAAGAGCCCCAACTTTTTAAAACATTTATTGATTGATTGAATTCAGAGGAAGGGAGAGAGCGAGCCATCGATTTGTTGTTCCACCCATTCACGCATTCATTGGCTGATCCCTGTATATGCCCTGATGAGGCAGGCATACCCTGGCATAATGGGACGATGCTCCAATCACCTGAGCTACCCGGCCAGGGCAGGAGTCCTAACTTTAATTTGGTGCAGAATTAGGCAGAATCCACACCCAGTTGTGACAAAAGCAGCCAGGAGGGCAGGGGCCTCCCCTCTTGTTACAGAGCAGCCCCCAAAACCACAGCATGCCCCAAGCATAGATAAGAAGCAGCCATGACAAGCCAGTTAGGATGCTTTGCATCAGTAGGCCTTGTCCCTACAGAAACTTTCTAAGAAAGATCTAGAAAAGGAGATCATGTGCCAGCAACTATATCTCAGTGCTGTTTTGGGCAAATAAATATTAGCTGGCACACTGCCACACCCTCTTATTGACATGCTGCCCTTGGGCACTACTTGCGCCCTGCAGAGTTGGATCACTGCCACACTGAAAACATTTACTGTCTGGCCCTTTACACAAAAAATGTGCTGACCACTGATCTACAGTTTTTTTTTGTTTTTTGTTTTTTTTTATTTTTTTTATTTATTGATTTTTTTTTAGGGAGAGATGAGTGAGAGAGAGAGAAGGGGGAGGAGCAGGAAGCATCAACTCCCATATGTGCCTTGACCAGGCAAGCCCAAGGTTTCGAACCGGCGACCTCAGTGTTCCAGGTCGACGCTTTATCCCACTGCGCCACCACAGGTCAGGCTCTACAGTTTTAAAAGGACAGAAAAATTAACAGATAAAACTACTTAACAGTCCCAGAGTTCAGCTGGACAGAAGCTTTCCACTATTGGTGTTGGTCAGATAGCAAATGTCATGCAAAAGCATCTCCAAAACCTGGTGGGTCTAAAAACGCCAGCCCCTAACTTGTCAGAGGTGCGTTCACAGGATGGACCAGCCTAAGGCTCATAGCACATCCAGGTGGTGGAGGACTATGTGAGTGTCAGGCCTTCCCTTCATCCCACCTGTCCCCTGAGAGCCCCAAGTATTGTCACAGAGCAATGGCCCACACTGAGCCAATCTAGGGACTTGGCACAGGCTGTTCCTGGTGGCACAGATACGATCTGATCCCAAAGGAAAAGAGGATCCAGGTAATGCTGGGAAGAGGGCACAGCGGCCACAACAAACTCCCCCACAGGTGACAGTAATGTCCACGCCCTCTGTGGCCGGAAACCTAACCAAAGGCATCCAGGGCCCTTCGCAAAAGGACATAACAAGCCCTGGCCAGTTGGCTCAGTGGTAGAGCGTCGGCCTGGCGTGCAGGAGTCCCGGGTTCGATTCCCGGCCAGGGCACACAGGAGAAGCGCCCATCTGCTTCTCCACCCCTCCCCCTCTCCTTCCTCTCTGTCTCTCTCTTCCCCTCCCGCAGCCGATGCTCCATTGGAGCAAAGTTTGCCCAGGTGCTGAGGATGGCTCTATGGCCTCTGCCTCAGGCGCTAGAATGGCTCTGATTGTGGCTGAGTGACGCCCCAGATGGGCAGAGCATCGCCCCCTGGTGGGCATGCCGGGTGGATCCCAGTTGGGCACATGCAGGAGTCTGACTGCCTCCCCGTTTCCAACTTCAGAAAAATATAAAAAATACAAAAAAAAAAAAAAGGACATAACAGGTTTTCACCAGCTTCAAAGGCAAAGCAAAACCCAACCACAGCAAAGTCCTTTCCACATATGCTTGCGAGCGGATTCTCTTCAGAGTAAATATTCAGGAATTGCCAAGACTTTTTTGTGTGTGGTAAAATACACATAAAATTTACCATCTTCACCATTTTTTAGAAGATTTTATTTATTGATTTTAGAGATAGGGAGAGAAGAAGGCAGGAATGCAGGGAGCGAGAAACATCAACTCATAGTTCCTTCTTGTATGTGCCTTGACTGGGAAAGCCCAGGGCTTTGAACTGGTGATATCAGCATTCCAAGTCAATGCCTTATCCACTGTGCCACCACAGGTCAGGTCAGGTCATCTTTTTTTTTTTTTTTTTTTTTTTAACTTTTTTTTTTTTTTAATTTTATTTATTTATTTTTAGAGAGGAGAGAGAGAGGGAGAGAGAGAAACAGAGAGAAGGGGGGAGGAGCTGGAAGCATCAACTCCCATATGTGCCTTGACCAGGCAAGCCCAGGGTTTCGAACTGGCGACCTCAGCATTTCCAGGTCGATGCTTTATCCACTGCGCCACCACAGGTCAGGCCTTGGTCAGGTCATCTTAACCAGTGGTCCCCAACCTTTTTTGGGCCATGGACCAGTTTAATGTCAGAAAATATTTTCATGGACCAGCCTTTAGGGTGGGACAGATAAATGTATCATATGACTGAGACAAGTGTCAAGAGTGAGTCTTAGACGGATGTAACAGAAGGAATCTGGTCATTTAAAAAAAATAAAACATCGTTCAGACTTAAATATAAATAAAAAAGAAATAATGTAAGAAATAATTTATTCTTTCTCTGCGGACCAGTACCAAATGGCCCATGGACTGGTACCAGTCCATGGCCCAGGGGTTGGGGACCACTGATCTTAACCATATTTAAATGCACAGTTCAGTGGCATTAAGCACATTCACACTGCTATGCAGCCATCCCCGATCCATCTTAGAACTTTTTCATCTTCCCAAACTGGAACTCTGTCTCCGTTAAACACTAACTCTCCTTCCTGTCCCTCAGCCCCTGGTGCCCACCATCTACTTTCTGTCTCGGAGTCTGACTCCCCTAGGACCTTATATGAGTGGAATCACACAGGGTTCTTCTGTGCCTGGCTCATTTTGGTCAAGAAAATTTTGGAAAAGTGTATATATTTAGAGGAAAAAGAAGCTTGTTCTATCATAAGACATACCTAAAATACTACTTTTTCTTTTTTTTTTAATTCATTTTAGAGAGAAGAGAGAGAGGGAGAGAGAGAGACAGAGAGAGAGAGGAGAGAGAGAGAGAAGGGGAGGAGGAGCTGGAAGCATCAACTCCCATATGTGCCTTGACCAGGCAAGCCCAGGGCTTCAAACCGGCGACCTCAGCATTTCCAGGTCGACGCTTTATCCACTGCGCCACCACAGGTCAGGCCCTAAAATACTTTTTAAAACCTAAATTGAGCCTGACCAGGTGGTAGCACAGTGGATAGAGCATCGGAATGGGACACAGAGGACCCACGTTCAAAACCCCGAAGACGCCAGCTTGAGCGCAGGCTCACCACCTTGGGCACACACTGGCTTGAGTAAGGGGTCACGCTCTGCTGTAGCCCCCCAGTCAAAACACATATAAGAAAGCAAGGCCCTGGCCGGTTGGCTCAGTGGTAGAGCGTCAGCCTGGTGTGCAGGAGTCCCGGGTTTGATTCCCGGCCAGGGCACACAGGAGAAGCGCCCATCTGCTTCTTCACCCCTCCCCCTCTCCTTCCTCTCTGTCTCTCTCTTCCCCTCCCGCAGCCGATGCTCCATTGGAGCAAAAGATGGCCCGGGCGCTGGAGATGGCTCCTTGGCCTCTGCCTCAGGTGCCAGAGTGGCTCTGGTCGCGACAGAGCGACGCCCTGGATGGGCAGAGCATCGCCCCCTGGTGGGCGTGCCGGGTGGATCCCGGTCGGGCGCATGCGGGAGTCTGTCTGGCTGCCTCCCTGTTTCCAGCTTCAGAAAAATACAAAAAAAAAAAAAAAAGGAAGCAATAAAATGCCTGACCAGGCAGTGGCGCAGTGGATAGAACATTGGACTGGGATGCGGAAGGACCCAGGTTCGAGACACCGAGGTCGCCAGCTTGAGTGCGGGCTCATCTGGTTTGAGCAAGGCTCACCAGCTTGGACCCAAGGTCGCTGGATCCAGCAAAGGGTTGCTCGGTCTGCTGAAGGCCCGCGGTCAAGGCACATGTGAGAAAGCAATCAATGAACAACTAAGGCGTTGCAATGCGCAATGAAAAACTAATGATTGATGCTTTTCATCTCTCTCCCTTCCTGTCTGTCCCTCTCTGTCTCTGTCCAAATAAATAAATAAAATAAAACCTAAATTGAGCAATGGAAGAATCTTGAAACAGATAATCAAGACAATCTGTGTCTACATGGGAAAGATGCAATCCAGGGCTACCATGAAACAATCTACCAGATACTCGACAGTGTCCAGATCACTGTCTAGGGAAAAGTGATATTCCTGTGTCCCCTGTGTCACAAGGTTCCAAGAAGCAAATCCCAGGACTTAAGGCCTACATGTAAATACACCTATATCTGGGTATTTAAGAAATACAAAAAAAGCCTGACCACTGTTGGTGCAGTGGATAGAGCACTGACCTGGGATACTGAGGTCCCAGGTTTGAAACCCCAAGGTTGCCAGCTTAAGCACGGGCTCATCTGGCTTGACACAGGCTTGCCAGTTTGAGTCAGGGTCACCAGCTTGAGCACGGGATCACCAACATAATCCCATGCTTGCTGGCTTGAGCCCAAGGTCACTGGCTTGAGCAAGGGGTCTCTTGTATCTGTCCCTCAAAAAATATTCTTTTTGGCCCTGGCCGGCTAGCCCAAAAGGTCGTTGGCTTGAAGCACTTGAGCAAGGGGTCACTCCGTCTGCTGTAGCCCCCCAGTCAAGGCACATATCAGAAAGCAATCAATGAACAACTAAGGTGCCCCAACGAAGAATTGATGCTTCTCATCTCTCTTCCTTCCTGTCTGTCCCTAGCTGTCCCTCTCTGTCACCAAAAAAATAATAATAATTTAATTTATTGGTGTACTTAGTGCTATCATGATGTGTAAGTGAATGGCTAACTAGATGAATTCAAGTGTGCACACTAAGCCTGACCTTAGCTTCAGTGAGCCTTTTCTTCAGAAGGAAACTGCACAAATACATCTCTGATTTGTCTTGCTTGAAGTATAAATGGTCACTAAAGCAGCCATACGTGTTCCTTACATAAAGCCTCATGAACACACATGTATTTTATAAAGAAGGCAGACAGCATGAACAACACAATTGACTCAGGGAGAGCAGAGCTAAAGTGGCCCAGAGTAACTATGACCATGGGACCTATTAAGTGACTGTCCTCTGAAGGCCATTTACAAAAGCACAAACATGCATCTCTAGTGTGTGGCTTCTGGTATGTGGACTTTACAATGTCTACAGGTGGTGCTTTTCTAGAACTGTCATAAACTTATCTTTTTTTCCCTTAGACCCCCACTCCCATTTTTACATATCATTCATAAAGTCTCTGTAGCATGTATTGAGGGACAGAGCTCAGAAGTTGATGTGTGGGGATTAGAGCTCTTTGATCATCATCCTTCATTAACCAAATACAAAGCATCACTGTGTGTCAGGCATTATGTGAGGCATTACTTCTGCACAAAACGCCAGTGGGGAAAAACAAGCCTCTCGCCATTCAGGAGCTTCTGCTCGACTCAGGAAGACAGGATCAAATAAGCATGTAAGACAGGGCCCCAAACTACGGCCCGCGGGCCACATGTGGCCCCCTGAGGCCATTTATCCGGCCCCCGCTGCACTTCCGGAAGGGGCACCTCTTTCATTGGTGGTCAGTGAGAGGAGCATAGTTCCCATTGAAATATTGGTCAGTTTGTTGATTGAAATTTACTTGTTCTTTTATTTTAAATATTGTATTTGTTCCCGTTTTGTTTTGTTTTTCTGTTTTTAAAGCTGGAAACGGGGAGAGACAGTCAGACAGACTCCCACATGCGCCCGACCGGGATCCACCCAGCACGCCCACCAGGGGCGAAGCTCTGCCGCGACCAGAGCCACTCCAGCGCCTGGGGCAGAGGCCAAGGAGCCAGCCCCAGCGCCGCCCGGCCATCTTTGCTCCAATGGAGCCCTGGCTGCGGGAGGGGAAGAGAGAGACAGAGAGGAAGGAGGGGGCGGGGTGGAGAAGCAAATGGGCGCTTCTCCTATGTGCCCTGGCCGGGAATCGAACCCAGGTCCCCCGCACGCCAGGCTGACGCTCCACCGCTAAGCCAACCGGCCAGGGCCCCGTTTTGTTTTTTTACTTTAAAATAAGATATGTGCAGTGTGCATAGGGATTTGTTCACAGTTTTTTTTATAGTCCGGCCCTCCAACAGTCTGAGGGACAGTGAACTGGTCCCCTGTGTAAAAAGTTTGGGGACCCCTGATGTAAGACATGCAGAGGGCCTGACCGAGCAATGGCGTAGTGGATGGAGCGTCGAACTGGGATACGGAGGACCCAGGTTCGAGACCCCGAGGTCGTCAGCTTGAGCATGGGCTCATCTGGTTTGAGCAAAAGCTCACCAGTCTGGACCCAAGGTCGCTGGCTTGAGCAAGGGGTTACTCGGTCTGCTGAAGGCCCACAGTCAAGGCATATATGAGAAAGCAATCAATGAACAACTAAGGTGTCGCAAAACGAAAAACTAATGATTGATGCTTCTCATCTCTCTCCGTTCCTGTCTGTCTGTCCCTATCTATCCCTCTCTCTGAGTCTCTGTCACTGTAAAAAAAAAAAACCCCAAAAACAAGACATGCAGAATACCTGGAGGATAAACTGAGAAAGGGTCAGGGAACCTGCAGTTCGGAGTGGCCACAGAAACCCCAGGTGATATCTGAACAAGTCTTGAGGGTGAGGGAGCTGGCCATGTGGACACTTGCAGAGGGACAGCAGGGGCAGAGGTCCTACCCACAAGGGTGCTAGACAGTGCCCCAGCTGACTGCATGCAGCCTCCACACTCACACTGTACACTTCCCTGCACACTTTTTTTTTTGACCTTCAATATATTTTTTGCCTGACCTGTGGTAGCACGGTGGATAAAGCGTCGACCTCGAACACTGAGGTCGCCGGTTCGAAACCCTGGGCTTGCCTGGTTAAGGCACATATGGGAGTTGATGCTTCCTGCTCCTCCCTCTTCTCTCTCTCTCCTCTCTAAAATGAATAAAAAAATCTTAAAAAAATTTTTTTATTTAATTAATTGTATTTACATAGATTCTAGAGCCCTGCACACTTTTTACCCGAAGACAAGCTCCGTCTTCACTTGCACAGTATAAACAACAGAGAACCACAGAAGTCATTAACCAGGTCACAAGAAGAATGGCGCTCTGCCCATCATCACACATGCACTCCAACCGGGCCAGTACCTCACCTGAAATTGGCTGGCCCAGGCCACCATCACCCATGCCTTTCTACCCACGCCTTTGTCCCCAGTCAGGGAAGAACCTAAACTACTGTCAACAGAAAACGAGATCAGAAAAGACAGTCTATTTTCAGAAGTAAATGCAGCACAAACACCATTACAATTCAGTGCAGCTTAGAGTCTTCTCTGCCTCCAAGGGCTGCATTCATGATTAATGTGGAATGGGGTAGAAAGTCTGTCCTCTCCAAAGAGTGCACACATCCACCCACCAGGAAAACAGAAACAGGAGAGCGGCCTGCTTGTGCAACAGGATTGACAATAAAAGGCAACCTGTATGATGGAAGACTTGACTAGGGGTAGTGAACACAGCACAGTATACAGAGGGTGTATCAGAGTTGTACACCTGAAAGCTATATAATTTTAACCAAAGTCACCCCAATAAAGAATTAAAATAAAGCAACCTGCACAGCTCCCCAAAGTGGCAATGGAGGTGAAGTGGAAAAGAGGGGGTTGTTGATAGAGTTGGTGTTGCTTTGGGGATGACAAAATGTTCCAGAATTAATGATGATGGGTGCACAACTGGGAATATACTAACAACTGAATTAGCCTGACCAAGTGGTGGGACAGTGCATAGAATGTCAACCTGGGACTCTGAAGACCCAAGTTTGAAACCACAAGGTTCCTGGCTTGAGGGTGGACATGATTCAGTGGTTGCTGGCTTAAGCCCAAAGGTCAATGGCTTAAAGCCCAAGGTCACTTGGCTTGAAGCCTAAGGTCTCTGTCTTGAGCAAGGAGTCACTGGCTCAGCTGGAGTACCCCCCCCCCCCATCAAGACACATATGAGAAGCCATCAGTGAACAAGTACAAGTTGATGCTTCCCAGCTCTATCCCTTCCCGTCTGTCTCACAAAACCAACCAACAAAAAAACCCCCACTGAATTGTGCACTGTAAATGGGTGAATTGTATGGTATGTGATTAGGTCTCAATAAAGTTATTAAAAAAATATACACAAGCCCTGGCCACTTAGCTCAGTGGGTTAGAACATCATCCCAAAATGCCAAGGTTGTGGGTTTGATCCCTGGTCAGGTAACATACAAGCAACAAATGAATGCATAAATAAGTTGAATAATAAATCAATGTTTCTCTCTCTTCCTCTAAAAGTCAACCTTTTATTTATTCATTTAACTTTTTATTTTTAAAGTATATTTTTCATTTTAGAGAGTTGGATAGGGGGGAGGAACAGGAAGCATCAACTCTCATATATGCCTTGACAGGGCAAGCCCAGGGTTTTGTTGGGTTTTTTTGTATTTTTCTGAAGCTGGAAACGAGGAGGCAGTCAGACAGACTCCCGCATGCGCCCGACCAGGATCCACCCGGCATGCCCACCAGGAGGCGATGCTCTGCCCATCCGGGGCGTCGCTCTGTTGCAACCAGGGCCATTCTAGTGCCTGAGGCAGAGGCCATGGAGCCATCCCCAGCGCCCGGGCCAACTTTGCTCTAATGGAGCCTTGGCTGCGGGAGGGGAAGAGAGAGACAGAGAGGAAGGAGAGGGGGAGGGGTGGAGAAGCAAATGGGCGCTTCTCCTGTGTGCCCTGGCCGGGAATCGAACCCGGAACTCCTACACGCCAGGCTGACGCTCTGCCACTAAGCCAACTGGCCAGAGCAAGCCCAGGGTTTTGAACTGGCGACCTCAGTATTCTAGGCCGATGCTTGATCCACCACGCCACCACATGACAGGCATAAAAGTCAACTTTAAAAATATTAAATATAGGCCCTGGCCGGTTGGCTGTGGTAGAGTGTCGGCCTGGCGTGCAGGAGTCCCGGGTTCGATTCCCGGCCTGGGCACACAGGAGAAGCGCCCATCTGCTTCTCCACCCCTCCCCCTCTCCTTCCTCTCTGTCTCTCTCTTCCCCTCCCGCAGCCAAGGCTTCATTGGAACAAAGATGGCCCGGGCGCTGGGGATGGCTCCATGGCCTCTGCCTCAGGTGCTAGAATGGCTCTGATTGCGGCAGAGTGACGCCCCAGATGGGCAGAGCATCGCCCCCTGGTGGGCATGCCGGGTGGATCCCGGTCAGGCGCATGCGGGAGTCTGTCTGACTGCCTCCGTTTCCAGCTTCAGAAAAATAAAAATTAAAAAAAAAAAAAAAAAAAAAAAGACCCTGGCCGATTGGGTCAGTGGTAGAGCATCATCCTGGAGTGTGGAAATATCGGGTTCAATTCCCGGCCAGGGCACACAGGAGAAGCGCCCATTTGCTTCTCCACCCCTCCCCCTCTCCTTCCTCTCTGTCTCTCTCTTCCCCTCCCGCAGCCGAGGCTCCATTGGAGCAAAGATGGCCTGGGCGCTGGGGATGGCTCCTTGGCCTCTGCCCCAGGCGCTAGAGTGGCTCTGGTCGCCCCGGAGGGGCAGAGCATCGCCCCCTGGTGGGTGTGCCGGCTGGATCCCGGTCGGGCGCATGCGGGAGTCTGTCTGACCGTCTCTCCCGGTTTCTATCTTCAGAAAAATACAAAAAAAAAAGGAGGGTGAAGGGGCTCGTTGGATCCCAAACTTCTATGAAAAAAGCACAGCTGGAAGAGAGTGCTGGATATTAATTATGCCCTTTGGGTAAGGGGAGGAGGCAGGCACACGTTTGCATTGTGGGCACTGGACAGCCAGCCAGCCAGGTGTGGCTGTGGCAGTTCGCAGGTGGGGAGCAGGGAGGGGACCCTGACTTGAAACCAAAGCAAACCTGTTCTCCCACCTTGATTTTTCAGACAAGTGTAATTGTTTACTCAAAATATCTTTAATTTTGGGATACCCACCATTCAATACCAACTCAAATTACAGATGCATTTTAATGTCCCTGCTTGTTGCCCTCAGAGTGCTCACAGTGGGTCAGGGCCAAGGCCAGTGTGAGGGGGGCATGAAGATGGAAAGCTAGAAAGAAGTGTGGTCTGACCAGAGACTCAGACCCAGGTCCCACTTGTGGGGAGCCAGCCTGGATGCCCAGGGCGGGGCGCAGGTAAGAACCCAGTACTGTCTTGGTTGCTAGTTGGCCCACTGGCCTCCCCTCAGCATCCTGTACCCTCCTGAGACTGGATCCCAGGTGGGGCTCAGTGTGCAGGTGAGGCGAAGGACCCTCAGCCCAGGAAAGGCAAACACACAGCCTGCCGTGGGTTAGAGAGGAGCAGTTGGTAGGTTTCTGGGGTTGAGCCAATTTCGGCAGGGCAGGCTGCCAACCTGCCAATTGCCCAGGTAGGGTGGTCACAGTCCATTTGTCTTTCTCCCAGGAGCTGGGGGAGAGAAGAGGGCCATGATATGATATGTCCATCACATGGTTTTTGCATACCCAGGCTGCAGGTACCACTGCCTCTGGGCCCCCCACAGGAGGTAGAGAGTGACCAGCCATGACAGAATATGGGATGAGGGCTGGAGTGGCACAGAGGAAAGCAGGTCCAGGAAAGAGGGGCTGAGCTCAGCAATCCAGGTCAGACCATCAGCAGGCTGTATAATAGGTGGGATTCACTCAGGGAAAGTCAAGCCCTTCCTGTACCCCCACAGTATTTGTGGACAGGCCCTTACCCCAGGTGTCCCAGCCCCAGCTGCATGGGTCTTACCTGCCTGGAAGTATGGTAGCTACTGTACCAGCCGGTAGGTGATGTACCTGCCTGCAGTTTCGCTGGGCCGGATGATCTTGACCACCTGCGTCAGGGTAAGACCAGGGCTGGGCAGGGCCTCCCCAATGGTGGTAGTAGTGAGGGTATGGATTAGGGTGGGGGAGCTGCAGGACAGGTGGCCTCAAGACCTCCAACCTGGTTGAGTGGAGATCTAGGGGCAGCCCTGACTCTAAAATGAGTTGGAGCAAGTGGTCTTCCTGAGGGTCCAGCCCAGGAAGAAAGGGGTTAGGGACGGGGCTCACAGGCCAGAAGGGGCCACTCACCTGCCCTCGCTTTATCCCAAAGTAGCGTGCCACGGGGTCTCCAGCCTGGATTCTGGGCAGCTGATTTTCTCTGAGTTTACTGGGAAGCTCAGTCAGAAAAAAAGCCACGCTGAGCTGACTGGGAGGGATGTAGAAGTCCGGAGAAGCCCAGAGAAGAGTGAGGAGGAGAGAGGAAGCGGGGGGGGGGGGGGGGGGAATGGACCAGAAAGGATACTATCGGGCCAGGAGCTCTGTCACCTCCTCCTTGGTCATGACAACATGTTCAGGGACCAGCTGCCAAGAGAACCTGTGTCTCCAGAGGGCCGCGACACACCCCACTGTGCCCCACACCGCCACAGAGCAGAGTACAGCGCGCCCCTCAGAGAATCTGCACTCCGCCCTGAAACTATCATGCAGAGAAACACTGGAACACAATCTGAGACTCCCCATGGCTCCCAGGAGAAGAGATTTCTACCCCCACCCCCAGTTCAGAGGGGTGAACCTAGGAACCTGCATTTCCAGCACAGCCCCAGGTGATGCTGCTGCTCTGGGCCCTGGGGGCCATACTTTAAGAGGCTGGCTCTACTTCCTTCCCCATCTCAAACCTCCCCACAACCCAACTCCTCCCACCTTCCTTGGGCCTCACCTCGTGTTCCGTGATGTTGATGAGCAGCTCCTGCTGCAGAAACTGTTCCAGGATGTACTTGGGGGCCATGTCCACCAGGGACTGGAAGAGAGATATCCTCTGGATTGGCCACACCTCCTACCTTGAACCATACCTCCCCACCCCGTATGACTAGAGACAACTGAACTTGGTCTTGTTTCTCCCCCAGAAACCAAGGCAGGGAACTCCCATCCCATGTGGGTTTCTCCCCGCTGCCCCCATCCTCGGCACATCTCCCGGCCTCAGCCTGGTGTCAGGAAATGAGTTTCCATCAGTCAAATGAATCCAGGGGTTGTCTCTGAGTTGGCATGGCACTCCCTCCCCAGAAGAAGACCTAGATGGCAAGGACTCTTCAGCCCCTACAGGCACACAAAAGAGAGTGCTTGCTGCTCCTCCATCCCAACCACCAGCCTCCACTCAGGCTTGTCCAACCAGACAAGTGACACTGGGCCTATTCTGGGGACACCACCAAAACAGGACAGCAGATCCTTCTCAGACCCTGAGATCCTGCATCAGGATGTGGGGCTCCTGTGCCAAGAGGCCATAGGCGAGTGTTGCCAAGTATATATATAGCAGGTGCCCTGGGTAAAAACAGCAGTGGGGCCTTGCAGGAGGTGCTGTAGGAAGAGCAAGTGAGGGTTGGGACAGAAAGGGAAGAGAAGCGGTCATGCTCATTGCTGTGGGGGCACCGACCTGCTTGGCAGAGGGCGTCATACCCTGTTGTACCACAATGAGGGCTCGGGTGATGTTTTCTTCCTGCATGCGCTGGCAGTACACCTTGATGGTCTTGATCCCCACCTTGGGCTCCTCTGCAGACAAAGTGCATGTTGGTCCGCACTGCCACACCCATCACCCACCCCATCTCAGGCACAAGTAGCACCCCTCTCTGGGGCCTGTTTCTGTTTGCAGAACAGGGGTCTGTCTGCCTTCAGGTCACCTAATAGCTGAAAGGCGCCTGTGCCCATGGAACACACCTATCTGGAATTGGAGTCTGAGAGTCAGGGAGTCTGGGTTTAGTTGGATGTCTCACTGTTTCCAAGTTTGTGGCCTGTTTAGTCTGGGAGTTCACGAGGTGCACAGCTGGGTGTTCGGAGGTGAGATGAGGTTGGGTGATCTGCCATGCAGACAGACTACCCACCCCCATGGGTCAGAGTCCTTCCATTCTCCGCAGTACTGGGGGCCTAGGGCTTTGTCACTGCAGCCTACAAGCCTACCAGATCAGCAGCTGGGCTCCAGCCACCAGGATTCATGTGAGACTCCCAGCTGCACCTCTATCTCTCTGCACATCACTCTACTGACAGGCAGTGTCTTGGGCTGAGTTGTGCCCCCCCCAATCCCCCTGTTGGGAGTCTTAACCCCAAGGATCTCAGGAGGTAACTATTTGGGGATGGGGCCTTCAGAGAGACAAGGTAACATGAGGTCATGTGTGAGCCCTGATCCAATCTGATGTCCTTCTAAAACAGGGGTCCCCAAACTACGGCCCGCGGGCCACATGCGGCCCCCTGAGGCCATTTATCCGGCCCCCGCCGCACTTCTGGAAGGGTACCTCTTTCACTGGTGGTCAGTGAGAGGAGCATAGTTCCCATTGAAATATTGGTCAGTTTGTTGATTTAAATTTACTTGTTCTTTATTTTAAATATTGTATTTGTTCCCGTTTTGTTTTTTTACTTTAAAATAAGATATGTGCAGTGTGCATAGTTTTTTTTATAGTCCGGCCCTCCAACAGTCTGAGAGACAGTGAACTGGCCCCCTGTGTAAAAAGTTTGGAGACCCCTGTTCTAAAAGATTTAAGACACAGACATTAGGGACCCTGTGAGGACTCAGGGAGGAGACAGCTGCCATTTACATACTAAGGACAGAGAGGCCTTAGAGGAAATCAACTCACCTGACACCCTGATTTTGGACTTCTAGTCTCCAGGGCTGGGGACAACAAATATGTTGTTTAAGTCCCCATCTGCAGTGTTTTGTTATGGCAGCCCCAGCAAACCAATGTAGGCAAAAACTTCAGCCCTGTCCTACAACATGTCCCAGAAGAGCAGTGACGCTCCCAATGTCACCAACGACCAGGAAACATAGCAAGACCAATTACTCCAGGAAGGGGCTGATGCTGGCAGGTCTGGAGATGGCTCTTTGGGAGCCCTGTGATTAGGCATCAAGGTCTCAAACAATGTCTCATATACAAGGAAATTTTCTTAAAAAGTGCCACCAGCCCTAGGCCGGTAACCTAACTGGTTAGAGCATTAGCCTGGTATGCCAAAGTATACCAATGAATATATAAATAAGTGAAATTGCCCTGGCCGGTTGGCTCAGTGGTAGAGCGTCGGCCTGGCGTGCAGGAGTCCCGGGTTCAATTCCTGGCCAGGGCATACAGGAGAAGCGCCCATCTGCTTCTCCACCCCTCCCCCTCACCTTCCTCTCTGTCTCTCTCTTCCCTTCCCACAGCAGCCAAGGCTCCATTGGAGCAAAGTTGGCCCAGGCACTGAGGATGGCTCTGTGGCCTCTGCCTCAGGCGCTAGAATGGCTCTGGTTGCAACAGAGCAACGCCCCAGATAGGCAGAGCATCGCCCCCTGGTGGGCACGCTGGGTGGATCCTGGTTGGGCACATGCGGGGGTCTGTCTGACTGCCTCCCCGTTTCCAACTTCAGAAAAATACCCTAAATAAATAAATAAACAAGTGAAACAACAAATCAATGTGTTTCTCCCATCCTCTCTCTAAGGTCAATAAATAAAATACACTGCTCACAAAAATTAGGGGATATTTTATCACTTCATATTCATTTTGAAATATCCCCTAATTTGTGTGAGCAGGACAATAAAACGTACTACCAGGTTCTGCTCTGCAAATGTTTTCTGCCCAACCCCTTCATTCTAGGCATGTAGTTGGCCCCCCAACTTCTACAGGCCTGAGAACCAGGCTGCCTCAGTGGGGTAGGTACTATGATAAAGGAACACAGGGGTTCAAGCACCCCTCAGTAGGCTCTTTGCTCAACCTGGGGCTCAGTAGGGATCCTAGAAGAGGCGGCTCATGAGCTCAGTCTCCAGGGGCAATAACTGGATGAGAGTGAGGAGAAAAGGGTATGGTGAGGCAGGGGGATCGGCAAGGAAGAGGCAAGAACTCTGCAACAGTGCAGGAAGGAGCTCCAGGGAATGCAGGCACTGAAGGTAAAAGCTAGGCTGCTGGCAGGGGAAAGAGGGGGAGAAAAAGGGGGTGACAGAAGAACATAATGGGTCTGAGGTTAAGCGGAGCTGGGGGTTTGGCTGGAAAGCTTATGATAATCCTGGTTGGAGAAAAATAGCTGAGAAAGAGAATACAGAGGGGGACCAAGAAATAAATTGGAAAAGGTACTTAGAGGGATCAGAGATCAATGGCATGGTGCCACCCACAGCACAAAGGATGAAGGGAGCTCCCTCCTCTGGGTCACACAGCAGAGGGCTGTCACAAGCTGGATTCTGAGCAGTCCCTCAGATGGCTCCACCAGAACCATGACCCTCAGGCACTGGCAAGACACTCACCCGGGAAAAAGACAAACATCTGGTCGGTGGGGTCATCATTGTGGGCCACCAACACTGTGAGGTCTGTGCGCCGTGGTCGCCCTTCACTTGGCTTGTCCCCAAACTGGGCCTTGAACTCCTCCAGAGTCTGGTCTAACTCATCCTGAGTCACCAAGTAGCCTCGGTCATGGCATAGCTGTGAACAGAAAGAGCCAGGTGACCCCAAGGGGGAGGAGGGATTGCAAAAAAAAATTGAATTAAATGAAACTGCTGTGAGGACAACACAGGGAGTTTGGGGCTCAGTGTGGTATGTGTATGTAGAGGCCAGACAAAAGGGATGGGGCAAATGGAGACGAAGACGGGACATACCCCAAGACAGCCCTTGCGTGAATCCAGTTAACCAGCTGCTGTGTGTGGCCATTTTATCCTGAACCTTAGAAAGAGGCTATGATTGGGAAGTAGGCCTGGGACTTGGGGTGGGAGTCATCTGAGCCTAGTTGGGGCCCAGGGGTTTGGGGCCAATGAGGACAGCTGGGTGGGAGGGGTGCTGCTAGGCCAGCTTGGCAGGCACTGGTTGGGAACCAGGCCACAGCATGAGGGCCAACAGTTCTAGGTCTCATCTTGGAAATTAGGGTTCTCTGAGTGGGCTAACTAGAAGAAAACCAAAATAGAGAAAAAGGACGTTAGAGCTGCTACTCAGCCTGGTCCTCTCCACAGCCTTTCCTCTGTGAAGTCTCTACAGTCTGATTCTTTCAGGACCCCAACACTGTCAGCCTAAAGCATAGTTGTTTCAGTTCCTGTATTTGGGGTAGCTTTGCAAAGCAGTGAAGAGACTGGGTTTGGCTGCCAGGGCTCAGTTCAGGTAGGATTCCTATGAAGCAAGTGTAAAGGGAGAAGTCTTGGTCAAGACCCCACACCTGCCTGACCAGGCGGTGGCGCAGTGGATAGAGCATCGGACTGGGAAGCAGAGAACCCGGGTTCGAGACTCCGAGGTCGCCAGCTTGAGCGCGGGCTCATCTGGTTTGAGCAAAGCTCACCAGCTTGAACCCAAGATCGCTGGCTCCAGCAAGGGGTTACTTGGTCTGCTGAAGGCCCGCGGTCAAGGCACATATGAGAAAGCAATCAATGAACAACTAAGGTGTTGCAATGCGCAATGAAAAACTAATGATTGATGCTTCTCATCTCTCTCCGTTCCTGTCTGTCTATCCCTCTCTCTGACTCACTCTCTGTCTCTGTAAAAAATAAATTAATTAAAAACAACAACAAAAAAAAACCCCAGAGGTCATCAGCTTGAGTGTGGGCTCATATGGCTTGAGCACAGGCTCACCAGCTTGAGCGCAGTGTCACTGGCATGAACGTGGGATAACAGACATGAGCTTATGGTCGCTGGTTTGAAACCCAAGGTTGCTGGCTGGAGCAAGGGGTCACTCATTCTGCTGTGGCTGTGGCCCCACCCCCATCAAGGTACATATGAGAAAGCAATCAATGAACAACTAAGGTGATGCAAGAAAGAATTGATGCTTCACATCTCTCTCCCTTCCTGCCTGTCTGTCCCTCTCTCTGTCTCTTCTCTGTCTTTAAAAAGTAAAAAAAAGCCTGACCTGTGGTGGCGCAGTGGATAAAGCATCAACCTGGAAATGCTGAGGTCGCCGGTTCGAAACCCTGGGCTTGCCTGGTCAAGGCACATATGGGAGTTGATGCTTCCAGCTCCTCCCCCCTTCTCTCTCTGTCTCTCCTCTCTCTCTGTCTCTTCCTCTCCTCTCTAAAAAAATGAATAAATAAAAAATAAAAATTTTTTTAAAAAGTAAAAAAAAAAAAAAAAAAAGACCCCACACCCACACCTTTCCTGACCTGTGGTGGTGCAGTGGATAAAGCATCAACCCGGAACACTGAGGATGCTGGTTCAAAACCCTGGGCTTGCCTGGTCAAGGCATATATGGGAGTTGATGCTTCCTGCTCTTCCCTCTTCTCTCTCTCCCCTCTATAAAATGAATAAATAAAATCTTTAAACATAAATAAATTTGGTTTTACCTTCTATGAAAAAAAAAAAGAAAAAAGACCACACACCTCTGTGGGCTTCTGGGGATCACAATGGCCACTTCCCATGGAGTAGCTTGAAGCACGTGACATGTAGTGACTGCATGTAGAGTGGCCAGAGAGGTCAAAGAGAGATGTTGCACTGGATGACAGCAGGTCAGACCCTGACCCAGGTTTTTTCCAGCCCCACAATCCTGGGTTTCTCTCTTATGCACTTTGGGTAGTGCTGGAGCCTTCCAAGAAGTAAACAAGAGACTGTGGATAATAAAGGGTATTTTGGCCTGACCAGGTGGTGGTGCAGTGGATAGAGTGTTAGACTGGAATGCCGAGGACCCAGGTTCGAGACCCCAAGGTCGTCAGCTTGAGCGCGGGCTCATCTGGTTTGAGCAAAATAAAAAATGCTCACCAGCTTAGACCCAAGGTCGCTGGCTCAAGCAAGGGGTTACTCAGTCTGCTGAAGGCCTGCAGTCAAGGCACATATGAGAAAGCAATCAATGAACAACTAAGGTGCTGCAACGAAGAATTGATGCTTCTCATCTCTCTCCATTCCTGTCTGTCTGTCCCCCCCCCCCTCTCTGTCCCTGTAAAGAAAAAAAAAAAGGGGGTATTTTGGTTTTTTGTGTGTGTGACAGAGAGACAGGGAGAGAGATGAGAAGTATCAATTCTTCATTGTGGTTCCTTACTTGTTCATTGATTGCTTTCTCATATGTGCCTTGCAAAGGGGGGGCCTACAGCAGAGTGAGTGACCCCTTGCTCAAGCCAGTGAACTTGGGCTCAAGCCAGCGACCTTTGGGCTCAAGCCAGCAACCATGAGGTCATGTCTATGATCACATGCTCAAGCTGGATGAACCCGCACTCAAGCCAGTGACCTCAGGGGTTTTGAACCTGGGTCCTATGCTTCCCAGTCCAATGTTCTATCCATTGCACCACCTTCTGGTCAGGCAACAAAGGGGTTCTATGGAAAATAACCTCACGGGGTGATCTAATCATAAATACCTAACTTGGCAGGTAATGATAGGTAGTCAAGTCCCAGACCTGTAACTTTCTTACTAAAAGGTTATTATTTTTTTCAAATTTTTATTTATTTTTTATTATTATTATTTTTTACAGAAACAGAGAGAGAGTCAGAGAGAGGGATAGACAGGGACAGACAGGAATGGAGAGATGAGAAGCATCAATCATCAGTTTTTTGTTGCGACACCTTAGTTGTTCATTGATTGCTTTCTCTTATGTGCCTTGACCGCGGGCCTTCAGCAGACCGAGTAACCCCTTGCTTGAGCCAGTGACCTTGGGTCCAAGCTGGTGAGTTTTGCTCAAACCAGATGAACCTGCGCTCAAGCTGGTGACCTCGGGGTCTCGAACCTGGGTCCTCCGCATCCCAGTCCGACGCTCTATCCACTGCGCCACCGCCTGGTCAGGCTAATTATTTTTATTTTATTTATTCATTTCAGAGTCTTGAGAGAGAGAGAGAGAGAGAGAAAGTAGGGAGGAGCAGGAAGCATCAATTCCCATATGTGCCTTGACCAGGCAAGCCCAGGGTTTCAAACCAGCGACCTCAGGCGTTCCAGGTCAAGGCTTTATCCACTGCACCACCACAGGTCAGGCAATCAAAATATTTTTAATAAAAAATTTAAACCTAACCAGGCAGTGGCGCAGTGGATAGAGCGTCAGACTGGGACACCGAGGACCCAGGTTCGAGACCCTGAGGTCACCAGCTTAAGCGCAGGCTCATCTAATTTGAGCAAAACTAAGGTGTCGCAATGCGCAACGAGAAACTAATGATTGATGCTTCTCATCTCTCCGTTCCTGTCTGTCTGTCCCTGTCTATCCCTCTCTGACTCTCACTCTGTCTCTGTAAAAATAAATAAATAAATAAATAAATAAATAAATAAATAAATAAAAATAAAAAATGAAAAAATTCTATGCAAGTTTGGATGTTCTTTATCTAGCAAGACCCTGACAGGAAAAGACAGCGAATTCTGGGCAGAAAGAATCAGACTCCTGCCTCTCCCCCCTCCCTCCCCCTCTATTACTCATGACTGGGCCACTGAAACTCGTCCTCACCTGCATAATGGTCTTGCGGATCTTCCACAGCCGATATGTCTCTTCCTCGTCGTCCATGCCTACCACGACCGCACTCACAGGTCCCGTGCCCAGCAGGACCCGCGCTGACTGCGCCGGCACCAAACCGCGGTCAGGCCCCCTCAGTTTAGGTCTGTCGCCAGCGAACGCCTGAATGCAACGACCTTCCGGACAGGCAAGGCCAAGGACAGCCCAAGCCTTTCGAGAGCAGCGATTTCTCCACAGGCGTGGGAACAGCACCAAACGTACGCGCCTCGAAATTCTCGCGTGACTTTGGCCACATAGCCTCTCAGGAATTAGACGTTCCCCTCAACACCCGCCGGGGGGCGGTAGTTTAGTATTCCAACCTACAGAGCCGGGAAAATTGAGGGCGGTGTACTGAGGCCCACACTGGGCCTGCGGTCTGCTCTCCTCTCAGGAACGGTGGGACTGCCTAGGAATGGCTCCATAAATATATGCGCATCCAGCTGTAGCAAGGTTCTTTCATTTGGCTCTGGGCTACCTGCAACCTGATGGCCCCAGCCTCAGTTTTCCCTTCCATACAATGGAAATAAGAGTCTATTTAAGGGGTGTTGGGCAGATAAAATGTATTATGCTCACTTTGTTAAAGTGGCGCTGCCTACGTGGAGGCCGTTGCCCAGGTGATATTAATGTGTGTTGGGGATCTTTGTAGCCTGGGGCTCGGTTTTGGGATTAAGCCTTTCCTACCCTTTTTGATGTGGGTTGGTACAATCCAATCATGCCTCAGAGAAGTGACTTTGTATAGAGACTTCCCTATTTTGTATATTGGATTAGAGGTTGTGAAGCTACACTATAAAATGGGGGCAGAACGGGAGCTTGCTCTTGGTTCCTGGAATGATTAGCATGAGAGAGCAGAGGGAGCAGAGCAGAGAGCAGAGAAAGAGGCCATGTGGCCAGGAGAAGCAGCCAAGATGGCGGAGTATTGAGTAAGAGGCCAGTTTGTGCAGTTTGACGCTGGAGAAGGAAGGCGATGGGGAACTGAGGAGAATAAGGCTGGTGAGCTAGAAACCTTTGATTCTAGGAAACTCGGATAAGTCAGTGGCTTTGTGAGCACTGAATGTGAGTGGGTTTTGAAGCCCAGTGTGTGTTTTTACTTGCCCGCCGGGTGCAAGCTAGAATTAAAGAAAATGGCCTATCAGTTTTTGGCTCCATTGTTTCTTTACCAACTGTCCGAATCCAATGCGAACCTGCATGGGCCAGGAGGCTGCTGTGATGGTGGCCCTGGCTGCTGGCTTTACAAGGGGGTTAGCTGAGAATCTGAGGGGAAGACCATGCTTCGGAGGTGGTTGGCATAGCTCCTGGTGTTATAAAGTACCACACCCCAGATTCTGAAAGGCACTGTACCTCATTTCATTGAGTTCATGTAGAGACACCAGTCCAGATGAGTTTTGAAGAGTTTTATTAACGGAGGAGATTTATTAAATATGCCGGCCGCATGTGGCTGACACGGGGCATCAGACCCAAATTGTGCAGTCCCCCCAAAATAGTTCAGGGGCTGCTTATATACCCTTAATCACACACCGGTGGGGGGAGAGCATGACATTACAGCACAAACTGACATTTGTTTAGGGGGATACACAGAAACATTAAGACTTTCAAGGTGTCTGACCAGGCGGCGGTGCAGTGGATAGAGTGTAGGACTGGGATGCAAAGGACCCAGGTTCGAGACCCCAAGGTCGACAGCTTGAGCGCCGGCTCATCTGGTTTGAGCAAAAGCTCACTAGCTTGGAACCAAGCTTGCTGGCTGCTGAAGGCCTGCGGTCAAGGCACATATGAAAAAGCAATCAATGAACAACTAAGGTGTTGCAATGCTCAACAAAAAACTAATGATTGATGCTTATCTCTCCGTTCCTGTCTGTCTGTCCCTGTCTATCCCTCTCTCTGACTCTCTCTCTATCTCTGTAAAGAAAAAAAAAAAAAAGACACCTACGAGAAAGCAATCAATGAACAACTAAGGTGCCACAACAAAAAACTGATGATTGATGCTTCTCATCTCTCTCCGTTCCTGTCTATCCCAAGACTTTCAAGGTAACACAATCAAAGATGTTTACAAATCTTTTAGAGTTCATCTTCCCTCATTATCCTAGGGGTATTTTTTTTTTAAGATTTTATTTATTCATTATAGAGAGGGGAGGGGGGGAGGAGCAGGAAGCATCAACTCCCATATGTGCCTTGACCAGGCAAACCCAGGGTTCTGAACCGGCAACCTCAGCGTTTCCAGGTTGACGCTTTATCCACTGCGCCACCACAGGTCAGGCCAGCCTAGGGGTATTTTACTCTCAAGATTCCAGGAAGGGCCTGACCTGTGGTGGCGCAGTGGATAAAGCATCAACCTAGAAATGCTGAGGTCCCCGGTTGGTAAACCTGGGCTTGCCTGGTCAAGGCACTTATGGGAGTTGATGCTTCCAGCTCCTCCCCGCCTTCTCTCTCTCTGTCTCTCCTCTCTGTCTCTCCCTCTCCTCTCTAAAATGAATTTAAAAAAAATAAATTAAAAAAAAAAAAAAGATTCCAGGAAGGGGGAGGAACTTCAATCAATGCAAGGTGGTATGTAAATTCTGCCTCCTATTCAAAGAGAACTTTCTCTGTTAACCTTTATTTTAGATTTAAAACTAAATGACCCGCCTGACCAGGCGGTGGAGCAATGGATAGAGCGTCGGACTGGGATGCGGAGGACCCAGGTTCGAGACCCCGAGGTCACCAGCTTGAGCGTGGGTTCATCTGGTTTGAGCAAAGCTCACCAGCTTAGACCCAAGGTTGCTGGCTCAAGCAAGGGGTTACTTGGTCTGCTGTAGCCCCACAGTCAAGGCACATATGAGAAAGCAATCAATGAACAATTGAGGTGTCGCAGCGAAAAACTGATGATTGATGCTTCTCATCTCTCTGCTCCTGTCTGTCTGTCCCTATCTATCCCTCTCTCTGACTCTCTCTCTGTCCCTGTAAAAAAAATAAATAAATAAATAAAAAATTGCACATATGAAACCAAACTTGGTGTCATCAGAAAAAAGTGTAAAGTTGGGGTTTTGCAGGGCCCGTCAGAAGTTGGGGCCTATGGCGTGCGCCCATTACACCCGCCATGAAATCTGCCTTTGGAAAGGTGACTGCTTTGTACAAAGAGTGTAAGGTATTTTTCCCCACCGAGGAAGAAGGGAGGGGCCGGAGCCACGAACTGTGAAATAAAAGGCTTTATTGAGTACAGCGAATCTTGCCTGATGAGGTTCCCTGGTCCTGAGGACAGATGCCAGGGAAGTCTCATAGGATGACCCGCATGTGGGATATTTAAAGGGTCTCTAGGGTGGTCGAGCTAATATGACGTGGTGAAATCTTACTGGCTGACGGACAGTTGCTTTTTTCCAAAGGGCTCCTAGGAAGTTTCTTTTGGCATGCCTGGATGTGGGCAGTTCTAGCCAAGTTCCCGGGTCTGGGTTCCTCACGTGACTGTCCCCCATTGCTGACCATCCCACAGAGAGCTAGGTTGATGGTGATGGAAGAAGACATGACTTGAGGTGGTTCGGTGGTTCAGTGTTTCCCAACCTTTTTTGTGCCATGCCCCACCTTAACCTTTCTAAAATTTTTATGTCCCCCCCTATGTAACATACATAATTTTTAACATTAAAAAATTGATTTGTTCACTTAATAAACATAAATGATAGGTTCTAGGAAGAAATCACTATGAAATTATTAACAAAACACAGTAAGTAAAATTTCAAAACATATAATGAAAAACAGAAATTTAAATTCCAAATAATTTTAATACAGATTTTTCTATATTAATTTATTATTTTAATTTAGTGTGATCCTTGCGCTTGATGCTTGCTGCACAGAGATTTTATATTAGGTTCCAATTTGGTTAGCTTTAGTCTCAAGTCTCCACGTTGTGTTATATCCAGTCGATTTCTTTTTTTTACCAGTAAATCATTTACAGCACTAAATCCACATTCAGCTAAAAATGAAGATGGAAACGGTAGCAATAGTTTTCTTGCACATTTGGTTGAATTTGGGTATTTGATTTCTGTTTCCTCACAAAGCCATGCCATCGCTCCTTTGATATTAAATAAAGCTTTAACTGACTCATCATTTTGCAATTCTGCGAGTTCTTCTTGATACTGCATATTTGATATATCAGACAAATCCACTAACATTGGCTGCATCATCCATGTTGGGAAATCAATTTGTTTTAAATCAGAAAATCTTTCTTTTAAATCAGCCGATAGAATATTCAAATGATTGACAATAACAAGTAAAGCGGTATCAGTTACTTCACATTTTTGGAGCCAATGAAACTGTTTAAAGTTTTTGTTGTTAATATGTTTCTGACATAACTCAATATTGGTAATGAAACCAAATATCTTTGCTTTTGCATCGACAAGAGTTTTATTTGTTCCTTGAAGTTGCTTATTTAATATATTTAGTTTTTCAAAGATATCGGCTAAATAACTCACAAATGCTTTACCATCTATTATTAACAGGTTTGTCGCTTAAAAAATCACTAAGAGGCCCTGGCCGGTTGGCTCAGCGGTAGAGCGTCAGCCTGGCGTGCGGGGGACCGGGGTTCGATTCCCGGCCAGGGCACATAGGAGAGGCGCCCATTTGCTTCTCCACCCCCCCTCCTTCCTCTCTGTCTCTCTCTTCCCCTCCCACAGCCAAGGCTCCATTGGAGCAAAGATGGCCCGGGCGCTGGGGATGGCTCCTTGGTCTCTGCCCCAGGCGCTAGAGTGGCTCTGGTTGTGGCAGAGTGACGCCCCGGAGGGGCAGAGCATCGCCCCTGGTGGGCGTGCCAGGTGGATCCCGGTCGGGTGCATGCGGGAGTCTGTCTGACTGTCTCTCCCCGTTTCCAGCTTCAGAAAAATACAAAAAAAAAAAAATCACTACGAGTATCAAACAGTTCCATAAATCTTTTCAAACAGTTTCCTTTAGATAGCCATCTATCTTACTTCAGTATGAAGTAAAAGTCTCACATGGTCTTCATTTTGTTCTTCACAAAATAGCTTGAAAAGACGCTCACATTTGGCACTAGCTTTAATAGCATTAACACACTTTATTACTGTATGTAATACTTCATTCAGAACAGGCGAGATGTTTTTAGCTACCAAGTTTTCCCTATGAATAACACAATGCACAAGAATCATTTCTGGATTCGCATCTTTCATCAATTTTAAGCAGCCATTTTTCTTGCCCATCATATTGGGAGCACCATCTGCAGCACAAGATGTTATATTTTTCATTGGTATATCATTGACATCTAAGTAGTTTTTTAGCTTATTATATATATCTTTGGAGGTAGTGGTGCTTTCTAATCTTTTACAGAACAACATTTCTTCAGCAAAATGTCCTTTATCAATATATCTTACGTAAGTTATCAATACTGCCTCACTGTCTCTCAAAGTTGATTCATCCATTTGCAAGGAGAATTTTCTTGTTTTCAGCTTTTCAATAAGTTGTTTTTCAATATCCTCACTCATTTCGTCTATTCTGCTAACAGAATTGTTACTGAGTGGCATAGCTTTTACATCTTTGTCATCTTTTTCAAGAACCGTTTTAAGAAATGCTGATATTGACGGTTTTATTAAATTCTCTCCTATAGTGTGATTTTCTCCAGTTTTAGCAATGAATAAATAAATTTGATAACTAGCCTCAAGAACATGATTATTAGTTAAAGTATGAGCAGTAAATAGAGACTTTAATGTTGTTCTTTTTTCAAATTTTTTCTTTAAAGTTTTAAAGTAACTCAAATCTGAATTAATATGAGCACTATGTTTCGCCTTCAAATGCGCCTCAAGATGACCTCGTTCCATTGATTCATTGGTCAAGCATTGCTGGCATAAAAGACAAAAAGGAATCCGCTCATCATGAACAGCGGGTATGAACCCAAATTTTAAATATTCCTCCGAATATTGACAAGTTTTTTTCTTGCTTGCACCACTCATTTTACTATGGGCTATAATAAAAATAAGATCAATTAAAAACTAATATTAAAATATGTGTTAAAATATATTCAAAGTGACATAGAGTAAACATATACTAAAAATTCATATTTATTTAAATGTATATAACACATTTACTACACTACCACCGCGAATCAAAAGGTATCTATATTTTTTCCACTTGACAAAATT
Organism: Saccopteryx leptura; assembly: GCF_036850995.1. Classification (NCBI taxonomy): domain Eukaryota; kingdom Metazoa; phylum Chordata; class Mammalia; order Chiroptera; family Emballonuridae; genus Saccopteryx; species Saccopteryx leptura. Next base: position 244,070,912 of record NC_089503.1, read on the forward strand.
TTCTGGAAAGTTATGCTTCTAAAATTAAAATTGTCGTGCATGCACTATTATAGCCCCAATAATATTTATAAAATATTAGTGCTTTCTAGCCCCGATGCAAGAAGTACTTAATAAAGAGTTTAATATTGATAAAAATAAAATCAAATACTTACCAATTATATCTATACAATATATATATGTATATTTATTAAATCAACGAGCTTTTACAACAGTTTTGACTGACACTTATTTCAAATTAACACCAACTGAATGATGTGAAACACTACAGAAGTTGCGATGGGCCAATTAGGTGAGAATAACTGCGTTGTTTAGTGAGTTTTTAAAACGTCCGGGGTTCCCTGTGGCAGACGGCACGCTCCGCGGTGAACCCAGGACGACGTTTACTTGACGACGCCAATCACCCAGTTGATATTTTGGTCTCATCAAACGAAATTATACTTAATAATTATTTACTGCAATTATTTAAGAATTGCATTTTTTGTTAAATTTGGCACCGATATCTAGCATTGCATTTTTTTTTTTTTTTTTTTTTTTTTTTCATTTTTCTGAAGCTGGAAACAGGGAGAGACAGTCAGACAGACTCCCGCATGCGCCCGACCGGGATCCACCCGGCACGCCCACCATGGGGCGATGCTCTGCCCATCCTGGGCGTCGCCATGTTGCGACCAGAGCCACTCTAGCGCCTGAGGCAGAGGCCACAGAGCCATCCCCAGCGCCCGGGCCATCTTTGCTCCAGTGGAGCCTTGGCTGCGGGAGGGGAAGAGAGAGACAGAGAGGAAAGCACGGCGGAGGGGTGGAGAAGCAAATGGGCGCTTCTCCTGTGTGCCCTGGCCGGGAATCGAACCCGGGTCCTCCGCACGCTAGGCCGACGCTCTACCGCTGAGCCAACCGGCCAGGGCCTCTAGCATTGCATTTAAATGGCCCGGGGTGAAAGAGTTAAAGTCGTGTCGAGTCCATTTTCAAATTGCCCCCCTTAACTATAGAATTGCCCCCCTGTGGGGCATGGGCCCCATGTTGGGAAACACCGATATAGATGATGTATTATAGAATTGTACACCTGAAACCTATATAACTGTATTAACCAATGTCACTGTTAGGTTTGGGTCCAGAGCTGCTTTAATTATTTTTATTTATTTATTCATTTTAGAGAAGAGAGAGAAAGAGAGAGAGAGAGAGAGAGAAGGGGGGAGGAGCAGGAAGCATCAACTCCTGTATGTGCCTTGACCAGGCAAGCCCAAGGTTTCGAACCGGCGACCTCAGCAGTCCAGGTTGACGCTTTATCCACTGCGCCACCACAGGTTAGGCCAGAGCTGCTTTAAACTCAAACTCCTGCCCTGGCCGGTTGGGTCAGTGGTAGAGCGTCGGCCTGGCGTGCGGAAGTCCCGGGTTCGATTCCTGGCCAGATCACACAGGAGAGGCGCCCATCTGCTTCTCCACCCCTCCCCCTCTCCTTCCTCTCTGTCTCTTCCCCTCCCGCAGCCGAGGCTCCATTGGAGCAAAAGATGGCCGGGCGCTGGGGATGGCTCCATGGCCTCTGCCCCAGGCGCTAGAGTGGCTCTGGTCGCAACAGAGCGACACCCCCCCCCCCCCCGCCATGGGCAGAGCATCGCCCCCTGGTGGGCGTGCCGGGTGGATCCAGGTCGGGCACATGTGGGAGTCTGTCTGACTGCCTCCCCGTTTCCAACTTCAGAAAAATCCAAAAAAAACCAAAAACCTCAAATTCCCCTCACCCAGCCTTCCACTGGGGCAAGTTCCTCATTAACCATCTCCCTCACCTGATCTCCTCCTCTCCTTAAGCTGGAAAGTGTCCTTGGGACAAGGCCTTTGGGAGGGGCCTTCGGTTGGAAAAAGCAAGACAGTCTGTGACCAAGGCCTCAGGATATGCTAATCTGAGCATGTCCAGATAAACCAACCTCCAGGTTGGCTGATGCCTGTGGTAGTTTCTATATCAGATACCCCTGCCTGCAGCTCTCCACTAATTCTACTAGGGCCTCAGCCCATCTGTTCGCAGATGCAAAAATAAACTTCCTATAAAATTCATCAGAGCTGTGCTCCCTCCTTTAGCAACCTAACAGTTACCCCAATACATTCAATAAAATATTTCTTAAGAAAGAGCTAGGCCATCTATGGGAAATGGGAGTTGTGCAGTGTTAGATAGTACGTTAGGAAAGGTGAGGAGAGGTTTCAGCAAAAGCCCAAAGGAGAGGGAGGAAGGGAGGTGGGGCTGACTGACTAGAGGAAGGTATATCGAGCAGAGGGCACAGTTCATGCCAAGGCTCTAAGGATGCACCTTGCCAAGTTGGCAGAAGGAGACCTGTGGGAGCAGAGTAAGGAGAGGTCAAAGGGCACTGGGATGGGGCAGATCTAGGAGGCCTTGTTTATTGGGTTGAAAAGTTTGAGTTTTCTTTTCAGCCACATTCAGGGAAACCAGGGAGGCGGCGGAGGAGGATGTCCTACCCAGAGAGTCTGGGTTCAGGTGTCCTAAGGAAGCACCCACAGGATTTGCAGGACAGGACATGAAGATAAAGAACAAAGCTGCCTTGGCTGGGGTGAGAAGACCCAGGGGACAGATAGGGAAGGGCTCTTTGATGTACAGAGCTGGGGTGGGGGGGTTCTAGTGAGACCCCCCCCAAGGGGAAACATTGATGAAATGGGAGGATAGGAGTCTAGAATTCAAGGTGAAGTGCAAGGGGAGACAGATGGGCTCCATGGGCACATGGTGGAGCTTGGATCTAAAAGCCTGGATGAGGTCACTGAGCAGATATAGACCAGAGGCCAGGAGGAGGGAAGGGAGCAGTCGAAGGCACAAAGCTATGCACTGACCCAGAACTAACTACCTTTGCTCCAATCTTGGCTATGTGACCTGAGGCACATTACTTAACCTCTCTGTACCTCATTGTCTCTCTTCTCCCTGCCAGGAATAACAAGCACCTATTTACTAGGGTGACCAGGCTAAAGACTGAGCACCTGAGCCTGACCTGTGGTGGTGCAGTGGGATAAAGCGTCGACCTGGAACACTGAGGTCCCCTGTTCAATACCCTGGGCTTGCCTGGTCAAGGCACATATGGGAGTTGATGCTTCCTGCTCCTCCCTTTTCTCTTTCTCTCTCTCTCTCCTCTCTGAAAATTGAATAAATAAAATCTTAAAAAAAAAAGACTGAGCACCTGTGTTATAGTAATATAAGGTTATAGTAATTAAATATATAGAAATATAAAAAATATAGAAGATAAATAAAAGTAATTAAAATAATATTTGAAATAACTATTAAAATTACATAAAGTTATGCCATTTGGATAGGAATTAATATAGTGGCTTGGTGCCATACTCTGTAATGTGATAAACAGACTGTGACTTACAAGCAGGGCCCAGTTAGTATGTGTGTGAAGTTATACCTAGATAAGAAGTGGGCTTGGTGTTATTTACATTAACTTTGTAAGTTAATGTAACTAAATTAATGTAAATAAAAACATCTTAAAAAGTGGTTTGATATAAACATTTTAGTAGATTGACAGAGGGGTTTCGCTGCAAGGAACTCCCAAAAAAGTGGTTTGAGGTGATAATCCTGTAGATTGACACCTGTTAGAAGGCATTGGCCAGAAAAGGTACTAAAGCTGAGGAGCCCCCTGCTTCAGTAGTCGCCCAAACTCCAATGTTGATGTGGACTGTCTCCACACAGCTCTGAGCTCTGACCAAAGACAGCCGAGAGGAACACACCAACGGGGCCCCCTTAAGCTGTACCCAGGCATGCCAAAAGGATTTGTGAGTAATAAACTGCCTGTGTGATTATTGCAACTAATTCTGTCTGTGTCGGACTCGTGCTTTTCCTCCCGTTGGCGGTTAGTGTCAGCACTTATCAGTAGCATCCTCATAGCTGCCTCAAGAGTAGTCTCGAAGAGGCTGCCAGCCCTGCTGACAAGCAGGAGTGTCCCACTGCACGAGGAAGTAGAATCAGGGAGCCTGATCGACGTAGAGCTTGGGCTCTATACTGGGACAACCTGAAACTAGCATTATATGTGTTTTACATAGAATAAAGGGCAGCGGGTCTACGGCCAAACCACCCTGAACGCACCTGATCTTGGAAGCTAAGCAGGGTCGGGCCTGGTTAGTACTTGGATGGGAGAATAAAGGGCAGCGGGATGTTGCCAGGTGTCCTAGAAGCAGGTGAAGAAAGTGTCTAGAGAAGGAAGAGGGAGCAGCTATCAAGACTACCAAGTAGTCTGAGCAGCCCTAAGGTTGGGAAAAGGTTTGGCTAAGTGGACATTGTTTCTGACCATGAGGAGGACAGATCCAAGGAAGGGCTGAATGCCTGGGTGGGGGAGGTTTGTAGGAGGAAAGAAATTGAACATGTGACTAAATGCAAAGAGGAGCAAAGGGGATAAAGTTAGGGAGTGGAGTGTGAGGTTGGGGTGGGTTGTGACAGGAGAAAGAGCTTACAAGAGCAGGTAGGCCTGGGCCTTAGGACCCTAGAGAGGCTGGCAGGGCCCAACCACAATGCTGATGATTCAGAGTCCTGCCATGTGACCATGTGGCCTCAACACCAGGACACAGAGTGGCAATCAGCTCCTTCAAACCTCCCACCATTCTGTGCCACCTGGCAGAGCCTGAGGTCCAGAGATCAGGCCCCCACCCACAGACCCATGGGTGAACTTGTAACATGGGGCAGCTTCTGTGGAAAACAGTTTGGTAGCTCTTCAAACAGTTAAACAGTGTTACCATGTGATTCAGCAATTCTACCCGTAGGTGCATAAAGAAACATGAAAACATATGCCCACACAAAAACTTGTATAGCAGCATTACAAAGCCAATAGGTGAAAACAACTCAAATGTACATCAAGGAATGAATGGAAAAAATGGTCCATCCACAGACTGGAATATTACTTGGCCATGAAAAGGAGTTAAGCACTGACAATCACTACAACATGAACCTTGAAAACATGAGAGAAGCCAGACACAAAAGGGCACAGAGTATGTGATTCCATTTATGTAAAATGTCCAGAATAGGCAAATCCAGAGATAGGAAGTGTGTTAATGGTTGTCAGGGTTGGGGGAAATCGAGCATGACTGCTAATGGGGACAGAATTTCTTTTGAGGTGATAGAACATTCTGAAATTAGATAGTGATGATGGTCAATGTTGTAAATATCCTTAAAATATTTATTCAGCCCTGGCCGGTTGGCCCAGTGGTAGAGCGTCGGCCTGGCGTGCAGGAGTCCTGGGTTCAATTCCCGGCCAGGGCACACAGGAGAAGCGCCATCTGCTTCTCTACCCCTCCCCCTTGCCTTCCTCTCTGTCGCTCTCTTCCCCTCCCGCAGCCAAGGCTCCATTGGAGCAAAGTTGGCCCGGGCGCCGAGGATGGCTCTGTGGCCTCTGCCTCAGGCGCTAGAATGGCTCTGGTTGCAACAGAGCAACGCCCAAGATGGGCAGAGCATTGCCCCCTGGTGCGCATGCCGGATGGATCCCGGCTGGGCGCATGCAGGAGTCTATCTGACTGCCTTCCCGTTTCCAACTTCAGAAAAAAAAAAATTATTCATTTTTAGAGAGAGGAGACAGAGAGAGAAAGAGAGAAGGGGGGTAGAAGCAGGAAGCATCAACTCCCATATATGCCTTGACCAGGCAAGCCCAGGGTTTCGAACTGGTGACCTTAGCGTTTCAGGTCGAGGCTTTATCCACTGCACCACCACAGGTCAGGCTAATTTCAATTTTTAATTTATTGTGTTGACATGGTTTCAAGTGTCCCCCTGAATATAACACCCTCTACACACCACATCAAGCCCCCCTGCCCATTCCTTAAAAACACTTTAATTGTAACAAAAAAGAATAAAAGGCCTTGGCCAGTTGGCTCAGTGGTAGAGCGTCGGCCTGGCGTGCAGGAGTCCCGGGTTTGATTCCCGGCCAGGGCACACAGGAGAAGCACCCATCTGCTTCTCCACCCCTCCCCCTCTCCTTCTTCTCTGTCTTTCTCTTCCCCTTCTGCAGCCAAGGCTCCACTGGAGCAAAGTTGGCCCGGGCGCTGAGAATGGATGGCTCTATGGCCTCTGCCTCAGGCGCTAGAATGGCTCTGGTCACAACATAGCAATGCCCCAGATGGGCAGAGCATCGCCCCCTGGTGGGCATGCCGGCATGACTGCCTCCTGTTTCCAGCTTTGGAAAAATACAAAAAACAAAAAAACAAAAAAACCCACTTTAATTGTATACTTTATTTATTTTAGGAAGAAAGAGAAAGAGAGCCTGACCAGATAGTGGCACAGTGGATAGTGTAAGGTCGGTGGATAATGGGGGATGGTCACATGAGGAACTCAGACCCGCAAACTTTGGCTAGGACAGCCCACAACCAAGCGGGCCAAAAGAGGCTTCACAGGAACTGTTTGGAAAAAAGCGACCGTGTACCAGCCAGTGGGATTTCACCACGTCATATTAGCTCGACTTCCCTACTTCCCTAGAGGGACCCCTTTAAATATCTCCCACCCGGTTTAATCCGTGCAACTTCCCTGGCCTCCATCTTACCTCGGGGCCAGGGAACCTTGCTGGGCAGGATGCGCTGTACTCAATAAAGCCTTTTGTTTTTCCACACTTTGTGGTTCTGGCCATTCCTTCCTTCTTCTTCTCGGCGGGAAAAATACCTTACAGATAGATAGAACATCAGACTGGGATGCAGAAGACTCAGGTTTGAAACCCCAAGGTCACCAGCTTAAATGAGCCTCATCCAGCTTGAGCATGAGTTTAACAGCTTGAGCGGTGGGGTCACTCGCTTGAGCGTGGGATCATAGACATGACCCCATAGTCGCTGGCTTGAGCCCAAAGGTCACTGGCTTGAAGCCCAAGGTCGCTGGCTTGAAGCCCAAGGTCGCTGGCTTGAGCCCAAGGTTGCTGGCTTGAGCAAGAGTTCAGTCGCTCTGCTGTAGCCCCCTGGTCAAGGCACATATGGGAAAGCAGTCAATGAATAACTAAGGTGCCGCAACGAAGAACTGATTCTTCTCTCTCCCTTCCTGTCTGTTCCTCGCTCTCTCTCTCTCTCTCTGTCTCTGTCTGTCACCAAAAAAAGAAAAAAAGAAAAGACAGAGAGACAGTCAGTACAGGAGAGAGATGAGAAGCATCAACTCATAATTGTGGCACTTTAGTTGTTCATTTATGTGCCTTGACTGGAAGGCACCAGCTGAGCCAGTAACCCCTTGTTCAAGACAGCAACCTTGTGTGGGAAACTTGCAAGCTGACAAAGTCCTTGCAGTTTAAGGCTTAAGCTAAAGGCTAACCTCTTCCCCCACACCTCCATGTTAGCTGTGAAGCTGAGTGTTTCTACTCCTCCCATCCCCCCACCTCACTTGCTTAAGTTGCTAAAGGCTAAACTCTTCTCTACAACCTCTGATTGTTTAAGTTGCTAGAGGCAATTTACATGCCCTTCCTCTCACCCTCTGTTCTGATGTTAGTTGATTTTTGTTTTGGACGGTGGGGGGGATTCCTGCTTATGCCTTAAAAGGATTCCTGTTTATGCCTTAAGAGAATTCCTGTTATTCCTCAGATGTGTGACTTTGTATCAGAGACTTCCTTATTTTGCATACAGCTCTGCACTATATAATAAAGCAGACCAGGGGTTTTGCTCTGCTCTGGCTTGCTATCAGCTTGCAGAGACCTCCTTATTCCATACTTCTTTTCTCTGAGTTTATTTCTTCGTTCCACACCATTCTCACTCATGACCTGGACAATTACTAGTCATGCTGGTCCATGGCAACCTTGGGCTTCAAGCTAGCAATCTTTAGGCTCAAGCCATGACCATGTGGTCATGTCTATGATCCCATGCTCAAGCCAGCGACTCCTCGCTCAAGCTGGTGAGCCCGTGCTCAAGCCCACACTCAAGCCAGCAACCTCAGGGTTTCAAACCTGGGTCCTCCATGTCCTAGTCCAATGCTCTTATCCACTGTGCCACTGCCTGGTCAGGTAGGCTATTTATTTATTTATTTATTTTATTTTTTTACAGAGACAGAGAGTCACAGAGAGGGATAGATAGAGATAGACAGACAGGAACGGAGAGAGATGAGAAGCATCAATCATCAGTTTTTTTTTTTAAATATTTTATTTATTGATTTTTTAGAGAGAGAGGAGTGAGAGACAGAGACAGAGAGAGAGAGGAGGGGTAGAAGCAGGAAGCCTCGACTCCCACATGTGCCTTGACCGGGCAAGCCCGAGGTTCCGAACCAGCGACCTCAGTGTTCCAGGTCGACGCTTTATCCCACTGCACCACCACAGGTCAGGCTCAATCATCAGTTTTTCGTTGTGACACCTTAGTTGTTCATCGATTGCTTTCTCATATGTGCCTTGACTGTAGGGCTACAGCAGAGCGAGTAAACCCCTGCTCGAGCCAGCGACCCTGGGTCCAAGCTGGTGAGCTTTGCTCAAACCAGATGAACCCACGCTCAAGCTAGAGACCATGGGGTCTTGAACCTGGGTCCTCCGCATCCCAGTCCGACGCTCCATCCACTGCGCTACCGCCTGGCCAGGCCAGGATATTTATTTTTTAAGTGAGAGTTGGGGAGATAGTGTGATAGACTCCATATGTGCCTGGACCGGGTTCCACCCAGCAACCCCTATCTGAGGCTCAAACCAATCAAGCCACTGGCTGCAGGAAAAGAAGAGGGAGAGAAGGGGGAGAGGGAGGAGAAAAGTGATAGATATGTGTATTCCAAACTGCCCTCTTGATGTTCCGCTTATCTGTCAGACCTCACCCTTACTGGACTATTGTCCCTGAGACAGAGGAATTCCAAAAAGCTGACAAGCCCCCCAAGGAGGGGCTCCGGACATACCAGCACTTTTTTTATTTTATTTTTATTTATTCATTTTAGAGAAGAAAGAGAGAGAGAGAAGGGGGGGGGGGGAGCAGGAAGCATCAACTCCCATATATGCCTTGACCAGGCAGGCCCAGGGTTTTGAACTGGCAACCTCAGCATTCCAGGTCGACGCTTTATCCACTGCGCCACCACAGGTCAGGCCATACCAGCACTTTTGATTCAACACCCACATGCTCGAAGCCCCCCAAGGAGTAGCATTCTGGACATACCAGGACTTTTGCCTCAGTATCCCCTCCTCAGGCTCTCCCAAACACTATTTAACTCACCCCTAGTCTGTAACCCAGGACTGGGATGTGGAGGACCCAGGTTCAAGACCCCAAGGTCTTTAGCTTGAGTGTGGGCTCATCTGGTTTGAGCAAAGCTCACCAGCTTGGACCCAGGGTCGCTGACTCGAGCAGGGGTTTGCTCGCTCTGATGTAGCCCCATGGTCAAGCGCTCTTCTCCCCAGGAGAAGTGTCATGCAGGGTTCCTTTCTTCCTTTCAAAAAAGCCTGTTACTCTGGTCTTTCGGACTCCCATGGATTCCAACAAAAAGTAGATGGTTGCTTCTCTTGTGAGCCCTGACTGGGAATTGAACCTGGGATGTCCATATGCCAGGCCGATGCTCTATACACTGAGCTGTCGGGAGCCGATCAATGACTGCTGGCTGACAAGGTCACAGCAGAAGAAGATCAAAAACTGCTGATTGACAAAGTCACAGCAGAGAAGACTAATGGCTGCAGGGTGACAAATCACTGCAGTGAAGACCAATGGCTGCGGGGTGACAAAGTCACCGCAAAGGAAAGGCACAACGATACTTCCCCCTTTGACCTTTTTGAATTAATCTGGCCTTATATCCCCCCTTTTCTGGGTGTGTGCTATTATTTATGGCACAGGGATAATAGTACTGTGCTTTCCCTGTAGATTAGTAGTAATCTCTTTGGAAATGAGACAGAAGGTGTAAATTCCACAGAAAAGCCTGTAAGCCCCTTGAACTGGGCTCATAAATATAAGAGGCTGGCTATGATATCCCTCATAAAGGGTTAAGTTTGTAGGAGAATTTCTTCTTATTAATCATGTTAGAAAGAATAAAGTTAGAACTTAACTAGTGTATGAATATAGTAAATGAATAAAGTTTAACTAGACATTAGAATCTTAGGTAAAGTGGAGTGGAGTGGCCTGTTGCATGGCCTTGGATGGGAGTGCAGCTGGCAAGTAAAGAATGTTTTGTTAAAAGACTTGTTTTGTGACTGAAGGCAGTTGCTGGGCTTTTTTCAGTAAAACATTCTCATGAGATTTTTGTATTTTCCAAGAATAAGGAGAGGAATGTAGTGGGATTCATAGCAGCAATAGCAATTAATGCCTTCTAATATTATGTTGCTACTAGCTATCTTGCAGGTGCACTCTATATATCTTTAAGCAAAAGTTACTCTTGATGTTATGACAATTTCTTAATAAGCAAGCCTTTTGAAGTCTTGTGAGAAAAATTAGGACACTGCATGAACTCAAGGCCATTTGCCTGAGCAAACGGTGGTCCTTTGCTAGTCCTTGATGATTTCGTCTGCAATCTCTCTCTGCGCCCTTGACTCACAACAACAGTAAAGTAGTTATTAATTAATACTAATCTTTTAGAAGTTTGTACTGATATTGTTATTGCTATTCAAGTTATTGTATATCTGTACTTTGAATGACTTACCACCTGATTTGTAGCTTATAGATATGAATTAACTGTTATCTGGAAATATGTAACCATAGTGAAACAAAATACCATGTGATTGTAACTTAGTGTGTGTGCATAAAAAGAAAGCTAGACTAGCATTTGGCAGAGATGCCTGGCAGTAAATGCTAACTAGAGAATAAAGAGAAAGAAAAGAATTCGGCTCTCTCACTCGATTCGTGCCGACGCCGTCTCTTCCTGTGGGACCCCTGGATCCCCCCGGGGCTGGACCCCGGCACTGAGCCAACCAGCCAGGACCAATTGTAGACTTGAAAGTGGTTAAAATGGTAAATTTTATATTAAGTGAATTTCATCTCCATTTTTTCCTGGATTTTTATTTATTCATTTTTTAGAGTGAGAGGAGAGAGAGAGAAGGGGGAAGGAGTAGGAAGCATCAAATCCCATATGTGCCACCTGACCAGATGGAGGCACAGTGGATACAGCATCGGACTGGGATGTGGAGGACCCACGTTCAAGACCCCGAGGTCGCCAGCTTGAGCGCGGGCTCATCTGGTTTGAGCAAAGCTCACCAGCTTGGACCCAAGGTCGCTGGCTCGAGCAAGGGGTTACTCAGTCTGCTGAAGGCCCGCGGTCAAGGCACATATGAGAAAGCAATCAATGAACAACTAAGGTGTCGCAACAAAAAACTGATGATGCGCCTGACCTGTGGTGGCGCAGTGGGTAAAGCGTCAACCTGGAAATGCTGAGGTTGCCGGTTCAAAGCCCTGGGCTTGCCTGGTCAAGGCACATATGGGAGTTGATGCTTCCAGCTCCTCCCCCCTTCTCTCTCTCCTCTTTAAAAAAAATGAATAAATAAAATAAAATAAAAAATAAAAAAAAAACAAACAAAAAACAAAAAAAAAACTGATGATGCTCCTCATCTCTCTCTGTTCCTGTCTGTCTGTCTCTATCTATCCCTCTCTCTGACTCTCTCTCTGTCTCTGGAAAAAGAAAAATCCCGTATGTGCCTTGACCAGGCAAGCCCAGAGTTTTGAACCAGCAAGCTCAGTGTTCCAGGTCGATGCTTTAGCCACTACACCACCACAGTCTCCCTGGGGCAGGTTACCATAATGTAAAGGCCTCTAACCATTGGGCACTTACCTTCCTTGCTGAGGAACTTTAGCCACCACTGGGGTGCCTCACAGGAGTCTTAAGTCTGCTACAAGATGCCATTAATCTAATCCATCAGTCAAATGGGGTCCCTCTGGCAAAACATATAAAACCCTAAAGACAAACCCCACAACCTGGAGTGCACTTCCCCCACGGGCAGCTGGGCCCCCCCAGGCTTGTCTTTTCCCCTGCTCTTATCTCCTATGTAGCTGGCAGGAAGTTAGAAATGGGGTGAAACCCCCATGTTCCATCTCTCATCCTTGGTGTGCTCTATAGTAGCCTTGCCCTGTGCTGTTTTTCTGGCAACTCTTGAAATGAGTAATAGCAAATGACAACAGATCATATCTTAAACAAGAGCTGGGTCTTCCTAAGGGCCAGTCTGGCCAGGACACCCAGTGCTGCCAAGAAAAGGAAATAAGGGAGTATTTCCTGAGAAGTGAGAAAGCCCAGCTGAAACAACGCCCATACCCCCGCCGCGGGGGGTTACTCCTAGAACTTGAGAACTCAGCCAATAGTGGCTGCTGGGAAGGAAGCCACAGTGAAGGCCTTGTGCAAGAAGGGGAATCTATTAACCCCGCCAGGGGAAAATTCTCACTCCACTGCCTTTACCACCCAATTCAGCTACTTAAGCCCCCTGCTCTGCCCTAACAGTTGGTGTGGGTCAGGGGCAAAGGGAGGGGGCTCAACAGCTCCCTCAAATGAACCCAGCCCCGAGTCCTGTGTACACCCCATCCCCGCAGAAATATTCATGGGAGGGTCTAAGAAAGGGATAAAAGGTTGACAGAGCAAAAAACAAAAAAAACCAACTGCTGTGGAATTCTATGACTCAGGTCACAAGAATGGGGTAGGTCATTTCTCAGATCATTGTGTCAAAGTGCGAGACTTGGGTAACAATCAGGATTTATAAGCCCAGATGTGGGGCCCCTTCCGTGCTGTGAGTGCAGCTGCCTGTAATGTTAGAAGTGGAGGCGTTGCTCTGAGGTTGTTTATCCTTGTAAGCACACACCTGGGCGTCCCCTCGTTCTCCCTGAGGGACAGGATCCCAGGGAGACTGTTTTAATGATCCAGCCCAGGACTCAGGTGTGACTTATGTAAGCCGCTAAAGAGTCAGTCCCCAAGGACCAAGGATTGTGATGCCCCGGCCACTGTGCGCTATGGCGGAAACTGCAGCAGTGGACGACTTCAGCCGGGGCATACGCCGTTAGGTGACCCCTCAGGCCCTCACTGGACGCCCACACATGGGGCCTGGGCACCGACAGCCGTCCCGAGAGAGTGGGAGTCTAGCCCCCAGTTTGGTTTCATTAACATTAAAAAAACAAACCCTAAACCCCGTTTTCAATGAGCTGGGGCGATTTTTCTGCGAGTTCAAGCCCCCTCCCCTTGGGATTCCAGTAGTTTCTCAGGGTGTTGGGCATCCAGCGGCGTTGTGGAATAACTGTCCCCGCGCCACCAAACAGCAGCCCCGGGGGACACAGACGCCCACCCCTCAGCGAGCATGCGCAGTCACAAACCATAACAAAACCGCAGACCCGCCCCGGCCCCACCCCTGCACGCCCCTCACCCCGGCCTCTCAATGGCTGTTTTTGCCAGGCGTCACAGCAACCGAGCATCCGACCAATGAGGGCGCTTATGGGCGTGGCCTAGGGCCCGGAGGAGAGGCGCGCCGACGCGCGTCCATTGGTCGGCAAGGCGAGGGGAGGAGCCGCTGCTGCCTCCCGGGCGCCCCCGCCGACGCGATGAGCTTTAGCCGCCTGTGCCGCTTGCTGAAGCCTGCGCTTCTGTGCGGGACTTTGGCCGCGCCCGGTCTGGTTAGCACCATGGTGAGCGCGGCGCCGGCAGCAGCGCCGGCGGGCCGTTGGGACTGGCGCGCGGCGCCACAGCGACCTTGGGTGGGGGGCGCCGTCTGGACCGAGGCTAGCGCGCGGGCTGGGATACGGGCGGGGTCGTGGCTGGCCGTACAAGGCTCAGCGGTCGTAACCCTCGGGCTGCTGCGTCGGGACATCCTAGTGTGCCCTCGGTCACTGCCGCCCAGGTTGGGGCCCAGAGAGTAGGGGCGCCCCTTGGGCTGGTTAACCTGAGGTCACGCGCCTCGGGGCGTCACAACCCCTCCCCCGCCCTATACGCCTCGGGACACTGCGCGGTGGCGTCACAGACGGGCGGCCGGAAGCCCTGGTTACCGGTCTTTTGTCCCACTGGTGTGGCACTGGGTGAGCAGAAGCGCGTCCGGGGAAGGGTTGGCATGGGCCGTGCTGCCGGCTCTCCGGGTCGCTGCAGGCAGCGACGCCGGTTGCCAGGCAGGAGGCGGCGCCGCCGAGCCCCTGGGCGGCGGAAGGCTCCGGCGTACGGACGCAAGAGGGTGCGCCGCCGGCAAAGGGAGCCCTGTCCCGAGAGCCTGCGACAGGCACAGTCCGCGGCCTGTGAGAATGGCTGTTGTCTGGAGTGTAACGATTCGGTGCGTGTGGGGCCCCCACACCCACCAGCTGCGCCTCTTGCCCGTTGGGGCACCTAGTGGGATCCCAGCTCTCCCCGGGCTTCGGTGTTTGAGGTTAAATGTGCCCCGCTCCGCAGGGTGCGTACATCTTTGAGGAGGTGGAGCCCTCACTTTTTCCTTGCCCCAGGGCCCTGTCTGTCTTGGCAAGGATCTTGCCTGGGATCTACTCCCTTGGGGACCGTGGGCTGGACTAGTGGGCTGAGGTCTCCGGGTTCGCCTTCCAGTCAGCGCGCCCTTGCCTTGCAGTGCGCGTCCCGCGACGACTGGCGCTGTGCTCAGTCCATGCATGACTTTTCAGCCAAGGACATCGACGGGCGCATGGTTAACCTGGACAAGTACCGGTAGGTATCTTAACTGCCTGAGGGGGGTAGCAGAGGTAAGGTCAGCGATTCTGACTACTCCATCCTACTTCTAGGGGCTTCGTGTGCATCGTCACCAACGTGGCCTCGCAATGAGGCAAAACAGACGTAAACTACACTCAGCTCGTCGACCTGCACGCCCGATATGCTGAGTGTGGTTTACGGATCCTGGCTTTCCCTTGCAACCAGTTTGGGAAGCAGGTGCGTGGCCCACGTATCCTTGTGTGTCTTATGTACGAGCATGGGGAGAGGATCCAGGTCTGTGGAAGTGGGGACCAAAATGGGGTACACATTCCTCCCCACTCAGCCCAGAACCCTTGCTTGTCATAGGAACCAGGGACTAATGCCGAGATCAAAGAGTTCGCCGCCAACTATAATGTCAAATTCGACATGTATAGCAAGATCTGTGTGAATGGAGATGACGCCCACCCGCTATGGAAGTGGATGAAAGTCCAGCCGAAGGGGAGGGGCATTCTGGGAAAGTGAGTGGGGCAAGGGGAGGGCAGGGCAGGATGGCTCCCCAGGACAGGATGGCTGCAGTTGCTATGGAGTTCCTCATGATTTCTTGCTTCTTTTGTAGTGCCATCAAATGGAACTTCACCAAGGTAAGGGTTTTGAGGAGCAGGCCAGGCCAGGACTGTGTCCAAGGCCAGTTCAGTGTCCCTACCCAAAGGCCCTAGGCCTGACCCTAATGGGGAAGCAGGTAGGGGCTGCTTGCTTGCACCCAGCTGCCTTGCAGGGGCCCCATGGTGGCCTCCTTGTGCTAACATCACCTATCCTGGCAGTTCCTCATTGACAAGAATGGTTGCGTGGTGAAGCGGTACGGTCCCATGGAAGAGCCCCTGGTAGGTGCCTTTTCAGGGAGCCCGCTAGGGGTGGAGCCACAGGGAAGAGGTGTTCTGACCTGGCTTCCCCTCACAGGTCATAGAGAAGGACCTGCCCTGTTACTTCTAACTCCACAAGTGTGCATCCCCCACCTGAGCCCACTGCCTGTGCCCCTCGGAGTCTTCCACCCGGCACCCATGACAGTCTGCCTAAAAACCAGCCCTCTGGTGGGGCAGACCTGAGAACCTGGCGTGCACCCCTGCCGGAGGAAGGCCCCTTGGCCTGGCCTGGCCTGGCTCACAGCTCAGTACCCCCTGTCCTGGCTGCCTTGTGGGAATAAAACATACAAATTAGTCTGCTGGATTTCTCTGCCTTCCTGGGGGATTATAAAAGGTGGAGTTTCCTGGGAGTTCAGAGGACTGCACCCATCCTGTAGCCCCGCCTCTAATCTTGGCAGCCCCACCCCTTAAGCATTGGTAGAGCTGATCCTGGAGATGCTAATTCCTCCTTACTGGTGCTATTCCTGGCCCAGGGACTTAATCTGACTGGAGGCAGCTCACAGCAGCGGTCTTTCCCAGTAGACCAAGGTGGGAAGGTGAGGGGAGCCAGGAACCTGGAGATGATCATTCCCCAAGCTGCTCTTGTCTGAGCTTTGCTGGGATCAGGCTGCTCAAGTCTGACCTTGTATGGAAGCTGAGCCAGGGCACTCAAGCCTGCTCAAAGTTCTCATTTGGTATAAGCAGGGGTTAGTTGTCCAGTCTTTCCTAGGAGGGTGGGGAATAACTTGAAGCCAGTGGGTAGGAAGTAGCATCCTCAGGGAAAGCCAGCAGCAGGGGATGGGGACCTGGCGAGGGAGGTAGCTCCTGCCCACTTGTCAGCTTCCTGGCTGGGGGCAGTTCCCAGTCTCTGGGCCAGAGGCCTGGTCTGCTTCCTTAGGCCCCAGAAGGAGCCTGGTGTGTCTACTGTTTTCCAGACCAGACCCTGCTCTTGGGCCCTCCCATCCCTAGGCTGCCCTGCCTGCCAGAACCAATATCCCCTGAGGAAGTCCTGCACAGGGTAGGGGTGGGGAGTGTCTGAGGAACTGGTCTCACCATCATGAGGGTCCCAGGTAGGTAGGCTTTGTGTCTCCAGTGAGCAGGAGGCAGAATGTCTGGCTCAAGACATCGTGAGCCTGGTTCAGCCAATCCAGATGCAGCTGACTGCTATATGAGCCCTTGTGACCTAAAGCAATGGCCTAGGGAAGGGTGTCTGGGCAAACAGTGGGCTGGTTTCATACACCTACTGCAAGTGGTAGCCACCCCAACTTCATTCCCCAAAGTGAGGCCAGACACCCCATAAATGCCCCTTGTGGAGGGGACATTCAGTGGTACCTCCACCCTCCCTTGCTGCCCCCATAGGCTAGAGGAGCCAAGAGCCTGGGAAGTAGTGAAAAGACATATATTTAAAAAAGATCTTTTTACATATATACACTAGAATTATAAATACATGTAGAAACTAGGGGCCAGCCACTCCTCCAGCTCCACAGGCAGATTCCAGGGCCTGGAAGAGGCAGCTGGGTAATAATTTAGGGAGCAAAGAGCAGGTAGGGGGGGATTGCATATATTAATTGGGGGGGGTCTGCCCCAAATAGACTCCCAGAGACGAAGGCCCTGAGAACCGGGGATTTCCTGAGTTTCCGGCTCTTGGACCACCCAGTATTGTGTATTACAGGAGTTCTGGCCTTTCCAGGCCTGAAAGGGATAAGCTGGGGGGGAGGGGGGAAGAGAGGCACAGAGACGGGAACTCCATGCCCAGGCCTTGCCTGAGCCCCTGAGTGGGACATACACACCTGCTGCCCCACTGGGCAAGGCGGCAGCATCTTGAGAGGTCTGCCCAGGCACTGGCCTGGAAGGCACTACAGTGGAGGCCTTGGTTGGCTGGACGAGGGACACCCCAGCCCCCGTTCCTCTCAGTAGTTGGCAGGGGAACCTGAGCCCTGCTTACCACTCACTTTGGTACAGACCGTGTCTGTGTAGGCGTGGTGTATTACAGATAAATAAATTTCATCCAGGAAGAACACCTGGCACAGGCTACAGCCCTGGCCTAGGAATTGGGGAAGGGGGGGCTGAACTGGATGACACTCTGCCGCTCATGGCCCCCACCACCCCCTGGCACACCTACCATCCCTGCACCACTGCCCAGCGGTCCAGATGGCTCTGGGGGTGGCACAGAGTTGAGGGATCGCAGCATATCCTCTAGCACCTCCTTGAAGTTGATGTCACAGCCCTGGTGTACAAGGGCTGCGGGGTCAGCTGGGGCATCAGGGGCACCAAGCAGCAGGCTGCTGGGGGCAGGTGCAGGATCAGAGAGCAGGGAGAAAGCAAAGGGCGAGGGTGGTGGGAGGACCTGGGCTGGTGGGCTGTACGTGAGGTCCAGGACCTCGCCGGGGGCACAGGGCAGTGTGAGTGGGCGCAGGGCAGGTGGCACAGAGAAGCCTTGGCCATGCACATTCTTGCGCTTGACATCTGCGTCCATGAGATGCAGCTCCTGTAGTACACGGGGCACACAGCCCTCGGGGATCTTGATGCCTGCAGGGCACACAGGTGGGTCAGGGTCTTTGATGCAGTGCCCATCAACCCCCACACTTGCCACTGGCGCACCTGCTCACTCACCAACTTGCTTCTTCTTGTCCTTGGTCTTGAGGCGAACAATCTGTAGGTAGCTGCTGCTGGTGATGTCTGCCATGATGGCAGCAATGCGACCCCACACGCGCAACAGTGCTCCGCACAGCATGTAGTGGTGCCGCAACCTCAGGCCCTGCACACAGTCCTTGCCCTCCTGCACCAGACGGCACTGTCGGTTCCTGCGTGGTAGGCAGGGCAGCTCAGACACGCAGTGCCTCCACACACCCACTACAACCCACAGGCTCCTCCCCCATTCTAGCTCAATTCATCTCTTTAACTGCCACCTCCTGTGGATGCCCCAGATGCCCAAAGGGACCTTTGTGGTGTGTAGGGACCATCCCTAGTAGAGCTGCCCAGAGAAAACAGTACTGTCCAATGTAGTGTGCCCTTCAACTATCCAGTCTAACCCCAGTCCTCACCATGAGGTGTGGCTGCAGTGCTTCAGCGACAAAGTATAGTTATTTTCCCAGGACTCCCTGGCGTCCTCCGCTGTCACCTAGGGATACACAGTCACGTGAGACCCTGAATGAGAGACCTGTCCACACTTCCAGTGCACAACTGGGTAAACAGTCCCAGAGTTTCCCAGTCTGGCTCATATCACACCTGGCAGCCCCTGCCTGGTGGCCAGCTGCACTAGGCACAGAGGGCAGGTCTGGCAGCTGCAGAAACCCCACCAGGGAGGCCATAGAAGAGGCAACTTAAGGGATATGTAAACCCAGAGACACCAACATCCTGGGACCTCCCTGCCTGTCGCCTCCCCTGCCCCTGCCCCTGCCCCTACCCGGTGGAACTTCCTGCACAGGCTGTCAAAGGTCTCCAGCTGGCTCTGCCGGCCGATGTTGGGCTTGTACACGGTGAAGAGCTTGCTGCGGTTCTGCTCAGCCAGGAGGCAGCTTGGCTTGTTGCCACGAGCCTGGGCAGAGAGTCTCATAAGGCTGGGGCAGGAAGCAGCACATCCTGGGTGGGGGTCTCCAGGGTGGGCATGTTGGGGAGGGTGTGGGGCTAGAAGTTGGACCTTTGCCCTCCATTCTTCTGGCCTCCCAGTACTGTTCTCCGCTCCCTGAACCTGGTGCTACCCACCTTATAGGAGAGATAGAAGCCATCATGGGGGCCTGTCAGCTCCAGCGACCTGGTGTATGCCTCCTCCCACTTCAGGCCCCGGTCCACGGTGATCTGCCACAGACAGCACTTGGGCATTAGGGGTGGGGTAGGGGTGGGGGGACAAGGGTCAGGGTAGGCTGGTGTCCACTTACCTTGTAGAACACCACCTGCCCATCCTGCGGGTGTCCGGGGGCCAGGAATACCTGCTGGCTCTCCTCATAGATCTCTTCAATGCCTGGAGCCAGGTCTGGGGAGAGGACACAAGCATGAGAGCATGGTCTCACCTGGAGGCCATGTAGCTTCTCACTGGCCCAAGGCCTAGTGTTACTCAGGTGGCTCCGGGTTCTGGGCTTTGGGTAGGGGTGTCAATCCAAGTTATCAGGTATGCTGTAGAGGGGAGGTTCCCACAGTAGAGGCTGGCCACAACCCTGCCCAGTACCCCGGATGGCAAGTGGCCCCTCCAGTCTGGTGGCCTGGGGTCCTAAACATCCCCTGCAGGCTACTCACACCAGGTTATGACCACAGAAAACATGCCCCTCGGGCCCCTCTCTGCACAACTAGCTTGGGGATAGTTAAGGAGTCTATGCCCTCTGCAGATTTTACAAATGAATTTTTATTGGTATGAGGCCCCTTGGCCCTTGGTATTCTTGGTGAGGGCCTGGTATGTGGGGCACTGGCTGTTACTTCTTTAGGCCTCTCCCTCTCCCTTGGTGGCACTCACCCAGGATGCCCATGTCATATTTGCCCTCCTTCTTGTCCACTTCAATAAGGTGGTCAAAAGTGTCAGAGAAGTACTGGAACAGTGCATTCTGCTTGTGTACCTCCAGCCCCAGGATGCGGTTGAGGAACTTGGTGATGGAGCAGTCTGTGGGCACGGGAGAGCCTCATGCTATGTCAGCCCACATCCACCCCACAGCTCCCTACCTGGGAAACCTGGAGGGTAAGGGGGACTCACCTTTTTCCACGTCCAGGCAGCCGGACCTGGACTCCCGCCCACTGATGCCAACCGACAGTAGGCCCTGCTTCATGTCTACAGGAAGAGAGGACTTTCACACATGCCCTTTGTCCCGGCCCACTCGGCATCCCTCTGCCACCAGCGTTCCTTTGGGGTGTGTTGGAGGGATCTTTGGACACAGATCCAGTCTACCAATCCTGGCACGTTAAACTACCCTGTGCCACACCCCCAACTCACCCCGGAAGAAGGCGGTGTCCCCTCCTGGGTAGCCCTGAGGCAAGGGCACCTTGTTCTCCATCTGGTTCAGGATGGTGGTGAGAATGCAGCTGAGGGCACGGGCGCCGTACTGAGCAGAGGGGGCCAGGTCAGAGGCTGGGCTCAGGCACCTGGGACCCCTTTTCTCCAGGCCCCAACCTCCCTGGTACCTTGTTCTCAAAGTTGTACTTGCTCAGGTCTCGAGACTCAGTGGCGCGGCGGTCCCCATGCGTCAGAGCCCCCTGCCATGGGTGGGGAGCCATCACACACTGCACACACTTTCCCACTACCCTTCTCAGGGAGTCCCCCAAAAGCCCCCTGACCAGCCCCCACTCAGCTTACCATGGCCCAGCCTGACCACTCACCAGGCTCTCCAGTCGCTTGGCTACAATGGAGGCAAACCTGCGCTCTCCAGCCAGCTCTGAGATGAGGAAGATGTATTCGGGTGCAGAGACCTGGTTGGACCGATGGGTCCGGCCTGGAGACAGGGGGAGCTTTCAGGGGCCACCCCAAGGAGAGGGCAGAGCCTGGGTGGGACAGGGGCAAGGCTGGGCATCTTGGGGTAGGGTGTTTTGGAAAGGGGCAGGGCTCACCAAACTGCTGAATAGCACGGTCGGCACTCCAGGGCAGCTCAAGTGTCATGTGGACCCGGCGCCGCTGGTTCTGGACCCGACGGTCAGCTTGGAGAGAGACTCCAGAGCTGGAAGCCTCTGAGATGATGGCCACAAGCTGGGAGGAGGTGGACAGGTTGGGTTGGCAAGGTATGCTCTTCCTTGCCCACATACCCCCTAATGCCCTGGGGTCATCCTGATGCATTTACAGTGACCCACACAGCAAGCTGAGGTGCCTTCCTTGGGGGTGGGGCCCAAGTGGGCTTAGAATGGAATGTGGATCATCCTCAGGTCACCCAGGATGCCCTACCAATGTCTATTTCCCACTGTTTCCTTGAGTAGCTTCTATCAGGACTAAAGGTGGGGCAGATAGGGAGGCCTGTGTCCCCCCACTCAGGTATGCACAGCCACAGCAGGGCTGGGGTGGTCAGTGGTCCAAAGCTAGCCCCTTAGGACTCAGAATCCTTGTGCCTCCCCTCTCTGGTAGTCCTTCATAAGCTCCTCCTCCCCACCCATGTGCACCTGCACACAGGGATGCCCCACTCCTATGCCATCCTACCTTTGCCCCTCTCATGAAGCGCTCCTTCTCCCTGAGGTTCACATGGTCAATGGAGAGGCCCTGTTCTGCCCGAGACTCAAAAGCTACAGTCCCATCGGACCGGGACACCACGCGGCCCTTCCTACCAGTCATCTGTGACAGGGCGGGACAAAGGACAACTGTTAGCCTGTGTGGCTGCGCAGCAACTGGTGGTCTCTGTGTACCTCAGTTTGTCTTCCCCATCCCCCAAATCCTAGCCAGCCCTGTGTGTGTGTGTATGAGGGCAGGAGCTATGGACCCTGGGCCGGAACATGGCCTTTGTCCGGGGACCAGCCACCTGGAGCCAGAAAGGATCTGAGATGGCAGCAGCAGGACATCCCAACAGGGAAAACGGGATGAGTGTTCAGTCTGGGGCCTGAGAAAGCACTCAGAACCCACAGAGCCATGGGCACACGGGGTGTCATGGAGGTGAGTGAGCATTTCCCCTCCCTTCCCCAGCACTGGATGCTGGACCCCCACCCCCATCTTGCAGTGCTGGCAGAGACTTGTAGTGGCCACCAGGGGGCACCAGAGCTAAGTCCAGGCTCTGATGGGGTCCCCTCTGGAGTTTCCTTACCTCAGCTACCTGTTCAGGGCCCCCCAGCTGGTCGATGAGCTCATCCAGGGTGTTGACTGGCAGCTCCGGGCCCAGCACCCGCACCTTGGCCAGCAGGTCCTGCTTCAACCGCTCCACCCGCTCCAGGATGCCAGGGCCATGGAGGTCCCGCTGTGAGGAGCACAGGGGGCCTGTGGGGCCACACTGTTAGGGGGGACTGGCCAGGTGACCTGTCCACAACCCCACTCACAGTAGGACTCAGCCTTGGGTCCTTGAGAATGAGGGGTCCCACCATCCTGGGGAACAGCCAGGTACAGGGGAGGTGTGGGGGGGCCAGACATTCTTTCTAATCCCAGACTGCCTGTGTGAACCCAGCTCTGCTGCCGACTGGCCATGGGGTGCTGACCTCCCCTCGCTGAGCCTGTTCCCCATCTGTAAAGAGGGGAAGTGCTGGGTCACAGGCCTCACCGCGGTCGTCAGCAGGGAGCCCCAGGGTATCCACAATGACCACATCATCATCCACCAGGGATTCGGGGGAGGAGTGGAAGTCACTGTCCAGGCCGACATCTGACTCAGTGCTGCTGTCATCACTGATTCGGATCACACCTGCCACGTCGTATGCTGGTCTGGATGCCTTGGTGCCTCGGCCCCTAGGCCGCCCTGAAGTTGAGGAGCCAGGGGTCACTTCAGCACATCCCTGCTTCTCCATCCTGTGGGGGTCTGGCTCGGGGCCCAGCTCATAGCAGCTCACAAGTGGGCAGTGAGACTGGAGGCTGCCCCTACCAGTTCTCTTTTGGGAACCCGTGGTCAGGGCACTCTGTGCCTGTTGCCCTCTGGATGCCCTCCCTGTAGGCTGTTTCACTCTTCTCTAGCCCTCCTTTGTAGGTGACATAGGGAAAGGGGTACCCCTGCAGCAGAGGGAGCAGCAAAAGTGACGGGCTAACCTGGGATTCTCAGAAAGGAGGGGCTGAGAGAGGCAGCAGGAGAGAGGATGGAAGGGAGCCACAAGCCAAAGATGCAGGCAGGGTGGATGCTTACGTTTTCTCTTACTGCCTGCTCCTCTGTCTCGCTTTCTTTTGGTTGAAGGAAAGTGTTTCTGAATTAGTGACAGAAAGACGCCCCTGAAAGTGAGAAGCAGAATTTATGCTTACTATGAGGATAAGCATGCTGTCTGCCTGGAGACCTGGCGGGACGTAAAGCTGTGTGTGTGATTAGGTCTGAATTTCAGTGGGGTGGAGTCTCAAGAGGGCAGTTTTGCTGTAATGAACTGGGTGTGTGTGTGTGTGGGGGGGTCTGCGTGGAGCTGACCAACTCTGAGGGACAAAGAGGTGGACACATGTGGTGACTACCAAAATCAGGGCAGGTGGGGTGGGTGGGTAGGGTTGAGGGGCTTCCTAAAGAAGGGAGGCAATGCTGGGCCCTGGGGGATGAGCCTGAATGAGCGGGTGGCATGTGGCATGTTAGAACCCTTGCTTACTAGGGGCTGGGAAGAGAGGCTTAGGATTTTGGGGACCTTGAAGGCAAGTCTGGCCCTGGCTAGCTGGCTCAGTGGACAAAGCACTGGCCTGACATGCAGACATCCCAGGTTCAATCCTGGTCAGGGCACATATGAGAAGCAACCATCTGCTTCTCTGCCCTCCCTCTCTCCCTTCTCTCTCTTCCCCTCTTGCAGCCGGTGGCTCAACTGGTTCAAACATTGGCCCTGGGCACCGAGGAGAGCTCGGTTGATTTGAGCATCAGCCCTGGATGGGAGTTGCTGGGTGAATCCTGGTCGGGGTGAATGTGGTCTCTCTATCTCTCCTTCTGTCACTTAAAAAAAAAAAGAAGGTGGTCAGTCCCTAAATTTTCAGGAGTCCTCCTTAAAAGAGCACCATCCTGCCCTGGCCAGGTAGCTCAGTTGGCTAGAGCATTGTCCCAGTACATCAAGGTTGCAGGTTTGACCACCAGTCAGGGAACAGACAAGAATCAACCAATGAGCCTGACCAGGCGGTGGCGCAATGGATAGAGCATTGGACTGGGATGCGGAGGACCCAGGTTCGAGACCCCGAGGTCGCCAGCTTGAGCACAGGCTCATCTGGTTTGAGCAAAAGCTCACCAGTCTTGGACCAAAGGTCGTTGGCTTGAGCAAGGGGTTACTCGGTCTGCTGAAGGCCCGCAGTCAAGGCACATGTGAGAAAGCAATCAATGAACAACTAAGGTGTCACAATGCGCAATGAAAAACTAACGATTGATGCTTCTCATTTCTCCGTTCCTGTTTGTCTGTCCCTGTCTATCTCTTTGTCTGACTCTCTGTTTCTGTAAAAAAAAAAAAAAAAAAAAAAAAAAAAAAAAAAAAATTAACCAATGAATACATGAATAGGCAGAACAAGAAATTAATGTCTGTGTCTCCCCCCCTTCCTCTCTTTAAAATCAATAAAAAACAGAAACAAACAAAAAAAAACACAGCACCATTCTCACATGGGGGATACACTTCTGGAAGTCTCATTCTGAAATCTGGGGACCCCCTCCACTGACTCTCTGATTCCCAAGTAGCCAGTTAACCTTTGTAGCTTTAAAACTAAGCTGGGGCCCTGTCCAATTGGTTTAGTAGTAGAACATTGACCTGGCACGTGGAAATCCCAGGTTTGATTCCTTGTCAGGGCACACAGAAAAAGCAACCATCTGCTTCTCCTCCCTTTCCCCTCCCCCTTCTCTCTCCTCTCTCATTTCCTCTCCTGCAGTTATAGCTCGATTGATTCAAGCGCATCAGCCCTGGGCCCTAGGCACTGAGGATGGCTTCGTGGAGCCTCTGCTTCAGGAACTAAAAATAGCCTGGTTGTGATTATGGCTGAAGATGGGCAGAGCATCAGCCCAAGTTAGGGTTGCTGGGTGAATTCCAGTCGGGGTACATGTGGGAGTCTATCTCTCCTCCTCTCACTTAAATAATAATAATAAAAAAAAGCTGGGGTAAGGTCTGTGAGGATGGGGCTCAGCAAAAGTGCTCAGGCTCCCATGGGTGAAGTCATGAGGCATGGCCAGGCCACAGGTCACTGCCAGGGAGACCCAGTGAGCCACAGAGTGAGGGGGTTCTTGGTGTGGCCACCCCCCTACATGTATCACTTACTCGGCGGCTGAGACAAAGCAGTCAAGCTGCCCATCCTTCTCATCCAGCACTTCCCGTGTCCGTGCCTCGCCTGTAGACTGCAGCCCGATGACCACACACTGTGGGGAGTGAGGTGGGAGTGAGCCCACTTGGAAATCCCACCCACAGCTCCAAAGGGGCACACAAGGAAGCCCCTGCAGCCAGAAACCCAATCTGCCTCAGCTTCTCCCTCCTGCTTCCTTTTGGGTCCTGCTGGCTGCCAGGCCCCACACCCAGACCCATCAGAGAAAAACAGCAGCTGACACCTGGCCCCAGCTCTACAGACCCCCTCATTATTCTGTGTCCTGTTTCTTCTAGGGACCTGCCAGCCCTGGACATGAAGAACTCAGGGCAAGGCTGTGCCTGCCACCTGCTGCAGGAAGCTGGGTTCAGGTGAGACCAGAACCTTCCAGACTTAAGTTCACTCTCACCACCTCTGTCCTCCTGGACTCAGCCCAGCCATACTTAGGCTTGTTTGCGATTGTGAGATGGACACTGGTGCCAGTTCCATCCACTCAACTCCTCATACACAAATACTGGGGTTCCATTTACAACTGCCGCCAGCTCACCTTGTCCTGGGCCAGTTCCTCCCGGGCCAGCTCCACCAGCCGGCGCACCTTGGCGGCAACACACAGGTACTTGAAGAAGCGCTGGTGGGCCGACCAGAACTGACCCCACAGGGACTTGCGGGATTCCAGGCCGATCAAGTCAGCTGCCTGCTGGAACACGCTAAGGGCCTCAGCCCACTGCAATGACATACCACATGCAGCTGAACTGGCTACTGCCCAGCTTTTCTCCTAACCCCCATTCTGCTGGGATGTGGTACCTGGGGTAGGAAGGGTATACACAGAGCAACACAAAGGCTCTGCCAATACCTGAACAATCAGAAACATTGAAAAACAAAACATGTGATGCCATATGTGGGCTAAGATTTCAGAAAGAAGGGGGAACTACAGTGACTCCTGCCAGCAGTCACTCAACTCTTCACACTTATTTATTTTTTTACAGAGCAGAGAGAGAGTCAGAGAGAGGAATAGATAGGGACAGACAGGAACAGAGAGAGATGAGAAGCATCAACCATCAGTTTTTCGTTGCAACACCTTAGTTGTTCATTGATTGCTTTCTCATATGTGCCTTGACCGTGGGCCTTCAGCAGACCGAGTAACCCCTTGCTCGAGCCAGTGACCTTGGGACCAAGCTGGTGAGCTTTGCTCAAACCAGATGAGCCCACGCTCAAACTGGTGACCTCGGGATCTTGAACCTGGGTTCTCCGCATCCCAGTTTGACGCTCTATCCACTGCGCCACCGCCCGGTCAGGCAACTCTTTACACTTTAGGGGCTCTTACCCAGAGTGTTCCTGCTTCCAGGAGACACTAGGTCATGTCCCCTACCACAACTGCAGTTGTCATGACTAAGGGTGTTCCTGGAATCAAGGGGGGCAGGGAGTCAGAGACGCTACTCAGCACATCCCAGTGTGTGCAGAACCCACTCTCCTAGTTTGAGGTAAGGACACAAAACAGGCAGATCCAATGCTCAAGGCATGTCTCATGTAAGTGTGATCTGACAGTGGGGACACAGGAACCTGACACATGACAGAGGAGATGGTGAAGATGAGGGTCATGCCATAGTGAACAGAGACGTGGACACTGAAAACAGCCTAGGAGCAAAGTGCTCGTGACATAGTGGGGAGGACAGCGGGGTCCAGCTGTGTGCCCACATCACTACAGTCATATACAAGAATCCCCGCTTTGAAAAGAATCGAGTGACTGGGCTCCAGCCAAAGACCACAGCAGGAAGGCTGGCTTTCTCCTTTCTGTAACTTGACAAATCCCTGTAGCATCTTTAAAGACAGATGCTGAAACTGACAGGGGCATAATCCCAAAGGGAAACACACAGTATATCCATGCAGTCAGAGACCCCTGGCCACTCCACTCACCAGCAGGGCTGCACGGTTGTAGACGTACTCAAAGGTCGGGTCCAATGGGATCTCCTCAATTCGGAAGGTGACACCACTAAAGCTGAGCTGGCGTGCAATGTACATGCCACTAACTTTCATGTCCATGGCCACGATCTCCATGGCACCCACACCCCTGTGGAAGGAGACAAAGCTGTCTGAGCACTGGCAGGGACCAACCTGACCACATGCTGAGTCCCACTGAGTGATGGAGCCTCTCCATGGAGGGCATGACAGCTGGAGCTGAGCCCTAGAGGGCAAGAAAGGACCTGGTGCACAAAGGGAATGCAGACAGTAGGTGCAAAGACTCTTTGCTCCCATCTGCCTAGTCTTTCTGGGCTGAGGAGGGGTTGGGGGTGGGGGGAAAGCAGGAAAAGCAGAGAGAAGCACTTTCCTCTAGGGCAGGGGTCTCCAAACTACGGCCCGTGGGCTGCATGCGGCCCCCTGAGGCCATTTATCCGGCCCCCGCCGCACTTCTGGAAGGGGCACCTCTTTCATTCGTGGTCAGTGAGAGGAGCATAGTTCCCATTGAAATACTGGTCAGTTTGTTGATTTAAATTTACTTGTTCTTTATTTTAAATATTGTATTTGTTCCTGTTTTATTTTTTTACTTTAAAATAAGATATGTGCAGTGTGCATAAGGATTTGTTCATAGTTTTTTTATAGTTGGGCCCTCCAACGGTCTGAGGGACAGTGAACTGGCCCCCTGTGTAAAAAGTTTGGGAACCCCTGCTCTAGGGCGACAGAAAGTGCTGGACAGAGAAAAGGCAGGATTTGTGTTTGAACATCCCTCTGGTTGCTGGAGGAGTGTGTACCAGACTGTGCACCAGGCACACAGACACCAGGTCTCTGCATATTGCAAGCAGAGCCCTGGTGGGCTCCTCAGCTGTCCCTGTCATAGGCAGGGAGGGGTGCTCACCTCTTTTCGATGGTGTGCAGAAACTCCTCGAAGGTCCGGAAGGGTGTGCCCTCACCCCAGATGCCCAGGCGGCTCATGTAGATCATGTTTCGGGGCTCAGAGGCACCTGTGGAGGTGGCGGTATTAGTCACTGTGAGCCCCGCCAACACAGCGAGGCTGGGGATGGAATCATGGACATGGCAACAGAAATGACCTGAAGGACCAGGTACAGGAACCTGAAGGTACCAGGAAAGTGTCCACAGACAACGAGCTGGAGCCAATTAGCAGAAGGGAGCCCCTGATAGAGGCTGGCATCCACGAAGCTGTGGAAGTTCCCAATGGCCTGGGGAAGAGTGAGCTCTACCTTTGGGCCAAGCTGCGAGGTCAATGAATTAATGGCACTTGTGATACCCCCCACCCTCATGGATGCACCACGCCAGACACTGCTAATTGATGACTGCGTGTATGATCAGGCTTTTTCCCTGTCCCTGGTAGCTGCCCTCTCACCTGTGGCACTGGCGTAGACCACCCTGGCCAGGGGCAGTTTGTTCTGCAGGTCCAGCACGGCCTTGCCCATCTTAGTGGAACTAGCATTCTTGGCCTTGTGGCACTCATCAAACACGATCGTTGGCAGGCGTGGGTTAAGGATTGTTCTGAAGGTGACTATCACAACCCACCTGTTCCTAGTTGGGGGAGCTCAACAAAGTGCCCAGGGTGGAGTGTCCAATCATGGTTGGGGGGCCTTGGTGTATGTGAGATCACCAGGGCTAGTGGGAACCAGCCTCTAGGCCACTAGAAAACTACTGATGGAAATGTGCCTGTAAAGACCCTATAGATGACACTGGCAAAGATGTACACCAATGACCATGAAGAAAAAAGAGCCTCTGAATAGAGAGGTGGGCTGTGACTTCCCATGGAGAGCTGGGTCTCTGTCTACGACTTCTCATAAATCTACACTGATCCCACTTTTTTTTTTTTTTTTTTGGTATTTTTCTGAAGTTGGAAACGGGAAGGCAGTCAGACAGACTCCCGCATGCGCCCGACCGGGATCCACCTGGCACGCCCACCAGGGGGTGTCGCTCTGTTGCAACCAGAGCCATTCTAGCGCCTGAGGCAGAGGCCACAGAGCCATCCCTAGCGCCCGGACCAACTTTGCTCCAATGGAGCCTTGGCTGCGGGAGGGGAAGAGAGAGACAGAAAGGAAGGAGAGGGGGAGGAGTGGAGAAGCAGATGGGCGCTTCTCCTGTGTGCCCTGGCCGGAAATCAAACCCAGGACTCCTGCACGCCAGGCCGACGCTCTACCACTGAGCCAACTGGCCAGGGCTGATCCCACTTTTTTTTTTGTATTTTTCTGAAGTTGGAAACGGGGAGGCAGTCAGACAGACTCCTGCATGCGCCTGACCAGGATCCACCTGGCATGCCCACCAGGGGGCGATGCTCTGCCCATCTGGGGCATCGCTCTGTTGCAACCAGAGCCATTCTAGCACCTGAGGCAGAGGCCACAGAGCCATCCTCAGCGCCTGGGGCCAACTTTGCTCCAATGGAGCCTTGGCTGCAGGAGGGGAAGAGAGAAACAGAGAGGAAGGAGAGAGGGAGTGGTGGAGAAGCAGATGGGCTCTTCTCCTGTGTGCCCTGGCTGGGGATCGAACCCGGGACTCCTGCATGTGAGGCCGACGCTCTACCACTGAGCCAACCAGCCAGGGCCTGATCCCACTTTTTAAAAAAAAGATACTGAAGAAACAAATTGTAAGATATAGAAAGCGCATTAATATTTTAAAGGGAAAAAGGTTACAGGTAAGTATGCCTATTGAGTTTTTTTTTTTTTTAGGCTTTATTTATTTTTATAGGAACAGAGTCAGAGAGAGGGACAGACAGACAGGAACAGAGAGAGATGAGAAGCATCAATCATCAGTTTTTCGTTGTGACACCTTAGTTGTTCATTAATTGCTTTCTCATATGTGTCTTGACCGTGGGCCTTCAGCAGACCAAGTAACCCCTTGCTCGAGCCAGCAACCTTGGGTCCAAGCTGGTGAGCTTTTTGCTCAAGCCAGATGAGCCCGCGCTCAAACTGGTGACCTCCAGGTCTCGAACCCAGGTCTTCCTCCCAGTCTGATGCTCTATCCACTGCGCCACCGCCCAGTCAGGCAAGGCTTTATTTATTGATTTTTAGAAACAGAGAGAGAAAAAGAGAGAAGCATCAATTTTTGTAGTTGCCTCACTTTAGTTGTTCATTGACTGTTTCTCGTATATGCCTTGGCTGGGCAAGCCCAGGGTTTTAAACCAGCAACCTCAGCATTCTAGGTCAACACTTTTATTCATTGCACCAGCACAGGTCAGGCAATCATGAGCCTAGTTTAAAAACAAGGTGTGTGATCCTTTGGCAATGGGCAAGAAGACACCTGATTGGTGGTGCTCTTGTATCAGTCAGGAGCAAAGTGGATGTACAACCCTTAATTCATTCTAGTTTGATGTCTGTGTTGATGGCCAGAACTGTTTCATACCAGGGACATATAAAAAACAAAAACAAGATGTGTGTTTACACATATATATGCACACGTACATGTGGTATGTAGATAAAAGGTTGACAGGATTTGCAAAATCCAAATGAAAAAATGAGTCCAAATGAAACGCAAATGTATTTTTTTACACTATCCTCTTCCTCTGGCTGTGTGAGATGTCGTCTGGGTGCCATGGGTGCACCAATAACCTTGTTTCTTTTTTGGACACACAGGAGCTATTCTGCGTTATCTAACCAGTAAAGCCACCCATTTGCCCATGTGACCAGAAAGGACACACAGAGCCTACATCTCTCTTCTTATCTCTGTCTGGGGCCAGGTCTGCCAGAGCTGGTCGCCCCATTTCTGGAATGGTCCCAAGGACATAGAGAGAGAGAGAGTTGGGAATCACACAAGACTGTGTATAACACAGAAGCTGGAAGCCCCAGAATGTCCCTGTGATGGGGAAATGACTGAATAAGGACAGAACAGAGTAGCATGATGCACAGTGACAAGCAAACCTGCTCCAGGGAGAACAATAACATGAGATCATGAGATAGCACACAGGGAACAACCTGGGGAGGTGGTGAACAGAAAGCTGAGTACCCACAGGATGCCCACCGCACCAGGCCAACTCCAGAGCTGCACAGCAGAGACATTGTAAGCTGCCTCCATGCCAGGGGAAGATACTGTGAGTATAAAGTGGGGACCTCCTGGCACAAATCCCTGGGAGCTGAGAGTCTCCTACCTCATACCCTGCTTCAAGGGTGAGCCAGGGAGACTGGGGATTGCAGAAATTAACAAAGATGTTTTAAACTGGCTGCACTCTTGTCTTGGCTGGATAGCTCAGCTGGTTAGAGTATCATCCCAAAGCACAAAGATTGCTGGTTTGATCCCTGGTCAGGGCACATATAGAAACAGATGTTCCTGTTGCTGTCCTGCTTTCTCCCATCTCCTCTCTAAAATCAACAAAATAAACATTTTAAATAAACTGCACTCTTGCTGCCACCTTCCTAATTCTTTGCTTTTCTAGTCTGGTAGGAGCAGAACACAAAGCTATCCAAGTATCCTAAGTTTGAGAGAGATGGCGAGAAAGGTAGAAACCCCCAAATCTTGGGACGTGGAGAGGAGGATGTGGGGAGAGGGGGAGAGGGGAGGGGGGGGAGGAAGAGATGGAAGGGCTCCGCACCCTATCTTCTCACCACCAAGCACCACGCAGAGTGACGTGGTCACAGTCCCGCAGACTGGAACCAGGAGGCCAAGCCAGACTGCGAGGGGCAGACAGAAGCAGTCACTGAGAGTGAGCCTCCCCTGAGGGCGAGCCTCGCAAGGAGTCCTGATAGAAATTTCTCCTGCACCAGAGTGACATCCATGGCCTCCTTAGCTCTGAGCCCCTCTAACCCCTCCCTTGACGCAGACCCCTCCCACTCACGGTCCTTCCCCCTGAGCCCCACCTCTGTTGGCCCCTCCCACCCCATCGGTCCCACCCTCATCCCTCCTCCCACTCCTCGGCCCTGCCCCTTCCAGCCCTGTCCCACAGTCGGTACCCACTTCTACCCCTCCGACGCGCCTGTACGCTCCAACCCTCTCCCACCCTCCATGCCTACCCCGCCCCCTCGTCCCTTCCTGCTCCTCGGCTCAGGCCAGGATACTACGCCATCGAAGGCCACCCCGCACCACTCGAGTATCTGCCTGATGCGTGTACGGTGCTGTCCGCCAGCCTGGCTCTCCCCAATCAGGGCGGAGTAAGTGGCGAACAGGACGCCCTCTGAGGTAGTGTTGTCACCATACTTGATCTAGGGAAAGGGGTGGGGGTAGGCGTAGGCATGCTTGCAGGGTCACCAGGACCCCCTCACCATGCGACGGGGCCACCCCTCTACCTTGCTCAGCGCGTGCACCGCGATGTCAGGAGCATCAATGTCGCGCAGGTCGCGCTCTGCGTCATACTTGAGATCATTGGAGACGCTGAACCTGGGGGATGCGGGCTGGTGGGTGTCAGCTATTCCCCACTCCCACCGGCTCTGCCCACTCCACGTGCAGAGGGCACACTCACCATAAGGACTTCTTGCGGCCCCGCAGGTAGTTCTCAAGGATGATGCCCGCCACTGTGCGTCCTTTGCCCACACCGGCACCGTCACCAATAAGGAAGCCTGCGCGCTGCCCGCTGGGGAGCAGGACCTCGTGTTGCTGTGGATGTGGGGCAGTGATCAGAACCCCCCATGCAGGACAGGGTCAGGTGGGCACCGAGACTCCCCCCATAGTATACAGTTGGATAGGCACTGAGATAACCGACAAGGAGCAGTGGGTTGGGTAGGCACAGAGACGACTCCATGTGGGATGGGTCAGGTGGGCACTGAAAACCTCCCCTAGGGTATGGAGCTGGGTGGGCACTGAGGCCCACCCAATGCTAGATGGGCACCAAGACCCCCCCCACACACAGTACTTGGTCTGGGTCTGGTGGCTATCAAGACCCCTCCCACACAGGATGAGTAGGAGGGCACCAAACACCCCCCCCAACACAGGATGGGACCAGGTGGGAGACTCTGGAGTCACCTGACAGGCATAGGTGATGGCTTCCAGCTGCAAGGCAGATAGGACCTCACTGTTGGAGGTGGGCAGGGCAAGGGTGTAGGTGATGTCCGGTGGGGGGACACTGGACAGTGTGCTGGTCTCCACAACACGGTCTGGGTGCTGCTTCCCGACCTTGGCTGGAGAGGCATTGTCAGGGGCATGGTCAGGGTCTCAGCTGGGCTGGACCAGGATGAGGGCCCGCAGAGCAGGGTTGGGGGAGGATGCCCATCAATACTTTACATAAAGGAGAAAGGGGCAGATCCATAAAATCCTTGCTGGGCAGGGAGGTAGGCTTACTTTGCATCTCACTCTCTAGCTTCCTTGGTTCTGGGCAAGGTGTGGATTACCACTACAATTACACAAGCACCCCTCCTTCCACCTCTACCAGTCCCACCTTCACTGCTTCAGGGACCCTGAAACTGGGCACCCTCCTGCAGGAGTCGTGAGGTGTGGTAGGGCTGTGCAGAACTGGGTTTGCCTGCTGAGAGTGTCCCCTGGGGGTCTCCTCCCACATGCCAGGGGCCTGGGGAGGCTGTGCACTCACACTTGGATGGGACGTAGTCTGCGTAGATTTCCGTGTGGCCCAGCTCCTCCGCCTCATCTTCCTCTGCTTCCTCCTCCTCCTCTGGCTGACTCTGAGACTGAAGGATGGTGTCAACATGTCGGGGACAGTTCTGTTGCCCAGCACGGCCAGCCTCCCCCAAGGGCTAGAGACCTGGCCCACCAGCCAGCCTCTGATGGCTAGGGAAAGAGCCCACCTTTCTTCCCCACAACATGGTATTTCCTAGGACCTCAGTTTCCCCACCTGTAAAATAGGCAGGGTCTGACACACAGTAGGTGCCTAAGTGTGAATGGCCTTCCTTAGTCCCAGGAGAGGTGGGCAGGGCTAGAGAAGGGACCCAGCTCACCTGGTAGCTGACGAGAAGTGGGGTGCTGGGGAGGGAGGACACAGGGTCCTCGAGGCTCGTAAACGGCCCACTGGGCAAGAACAACTGCAGGAGAGATGAGGGGGAATGTACATGAGCCTGCAGGTTGATGTGCTAAGGAAGCACCTCAATAGGACCACCGGCCTAGACTTGGGCTTTCCATGCCATCCTCATGCCCTTCTTTCTGCCCACGGCCAGTCGTGTGCCTCCTTCCTTCTGCCTGCCATCTGGTTCTGGTAAAAGACAGACCCCCCTCCCCTTGAGGTCCAGGCCAAGGACTGGCCTTCTGGGGGTCTGATAGTCAAGACCTACTCTGATCCCAAACCATGTTTCATGAAAATAACATATGTAGCCATTCTCATTCGGCCTCATTGTCCCAAGACCATGACTGACTGCTGGGTGCCCCGGACCACAAGTGTCCCTTATGGTCTAGAGGGACAAGGGTCATCCAGGGATTCAGTAATGTGATAAGCAAGTGGATTTTATGACTAGGCTGTGTCCAAAGGCTAAGAACAAGGCCAAAGGGTGTTTGTTTTTTTTTAAGAGACAGAGTCAGAGAGAGGGATAGACAGGGACAGACAGACAGGAACAGAGAGAGATGAGAAGCAATAAATCATTAGTTTTTCATTGCGACACCTTAGTTGTTCATGGATTGCTTTCTCATATGTGCCTTGACTGTGGGCCTTCAGCAGACCAAGTAACCCCTTGCTTGAGCCAGCGACCTTGGGTTCAAGCTGATGAGCTTTTGCTCAAACCAGATGAGCCCGCGCTCAAGCTGGCGACCTCAGGGTCTCAAACCTGGGTCCTCCACATCCCAGTCCAACACTCTATCCACTGCGCCACTGCCTGGTCAGGCACTGTTTTTGTTTTTAAAGAAAATAAAATGGAAGTTGAGGTACAAGGAAGTCAGACAGAAACCTATGATCAAGTCCCTCTCCATTTTTTTTTTTAATTAACAAAAACAAACAGCC
Organism: Saccopteryx leptura; assembly: GCF_036850995.1. Taxonomy (NCBI): domain Eukaryota; kingdom Metazoa; phylum Chordata; class Mammalia; order Chiroptera; family Emballonuridae; genus Saccopteryx; species Saccopteryx leptura. The sequence goes on from NC_089503.1 coordinate 244,105,885, forward strand.
TCAGCCAGGTTCCCTGAAGGCTGAGTCAGGGTTCCTAGTAGGTGGGCTGGTTTGATGCATGGTGCGAGTGTTTCAGCTGCCCTCATGCCCTCCTCCTAGAAGCTAGGTTCCACATGAGAGCCCTGGGAGGTGTGGGTGATGCCACTGTCCTGCTGGGCCCCTTTGCCCAGACACTGGGATGAGCCTGGATCATCTACCAAGCTGCCAAGGACAGGGACCTCACTGCATTGCCCTGGGCACTCTCTGTCTCCTTACCACCCCCATGCTGGGTGCCCCTACTGCCTGCTCCTGGGCATCTGTGGGAGTCTAGACCTGGCATACTTGGTGATTCTGTTCACCTGTGAGCCTTATGGGCTGGCTTTACCTCCTGGCTTACCTGGCCAGGCACAGGGCCCATCATTGACCTTGGGGCTCATCAGGCTAGTTCATGTCACGATGTCTTTGCATGAGGTATCTCTGCCACCCAGCCTGGTCAATAATTCCTCCTCCAGCCCTCAGCCCCAGAGTGGCCTCCACAGGGGATGACTTTGTTTAGCTAGCCCAGGGTCCTCCCACCTCAGCAGAGCAGAAATTGGGCTGGGTCATTCTCTGTTGGGGGTACATCCTGGGCACTGTGGAGGGTTGAGCACCATTCCTGGCCCCCACATGCTAGGAGCACCTCCAGTTGTGACAACCACAGATGTCCCAGACATGGCCCAGTGTCCCTTCGGGGCAGGACTACCCTAGGTGAGAACCATGAGAAGTGACATTCTGCGCTCATTTCCTAGGGACCTCTGTCTTCTCGGCAGGCCCAGCAAAGAGTAGGGCATGGAGAATGAGCCACTGGGCACTTACACAGAAGGAGAGGCAAGGTGCCCAACACAGAAGTTTCCCCCGCAAAACCAAACCCTTGTATTTTCTGGGCTGTATGGAAAATGTGAGGACACTGGACCAAAAGTCTCATCGGTGTCTGATCAGCTTCAACACACTTACTGACACAGAGGTCTGAAGGTGTACTGACCTTGTCATGGGTGGAGGGGCCAGTGCTCACGTCCCAGATGGTGGGCACCTGGCTGAGGCTGTCAGCGGGCAGGAAGTCAGGGGTGTCTGCGATGTCCGAGAGGGAGTCCACAGATGAGGAGAAAATGGAGGCGTTGGAGAGGTCATCAAGGTACGAGGATTCCTGGAAGACAAGCCAGGTGAGAGTGTGGCCGGACCAGCCCTACAATAGGTGCATGAGGGGCCAGCCATGGGTCAGATGCTGCTCAGCCAGAAGAGGAATGAAGTTCTGACACTGGCCACCACTTGGACAAACACTGGAAATATGATACTCATGAGAGAAGCCAGACCCCATGAGCTGTGCACTGACTCCACTGAGTGGCACCAGAGGAAGGTGATACCAGCTCCATGCCTTCCCTGGCCCATTCCTGTGGAGGAGGTGACACCAGTGTAGGGATCTGTCAGGATTCAGTGGCCCCAGACCTTTGGGAGAAGCCTGCTGCACAGAGGTTGCACAGTTTATAAACCTAAATTTAAAGAAAATCAAGTACAGTGCCAGGGGCATTCATGCTGCCCTTACCCCTCTATCCCTGTCAGAGGTACCTAGTACCTTCATATGCCTGGCCTATACTGGACATTGGGACAGATGGGGACCAGCACCTCCAGGGTCCTGGACTGGTGGGGAACGAACCCCTAACCAGACTCCTCTGCAGCATCCACCACCTAGTTAGGACAGTGGTTGTCCGTTTTGCAGACAGGTACCCTGAATGCCCAGGAGCTGGGGAAGCTGCAAGGGAGCAGCGCTCATCTAAAGCCACTGGGAGAAAGCCCCACAAACCCTCCCAGATGAGCACTTCCCCTTCAGCCTGCCCAGGCAAGGCCACAGAGCCAGTCACACTGACATCAAGCCCTAGGCATTTCAGTCAGTCTGTGAGAGCATTTCCCGACAGGCAGGGCCAGTAGGCTTGGCAGAGGCCACACAGAGGGGACAGGCAGGGCTGCCCTTCTGGAGCCACAGACCTCATGCAGCACTTACATGTTGGAGGCATTGTAGAACCATGGCTGGGACAGAGGATGCAAGTCCAGCCAACCAGTATGGGAAGACAAAGAGAATGGGCTGACTAGTGGGTGTCTCAGGGCCCTGAGGGCTAAGTTCAGTGGACTCTGGGGAGGAACAAAACCCTGGGACCTACCCTGATGTGTCTACAATGTCACATCTAACGGGCCTACGTCTCAGCCAGTGCCCAGGCCTGTCCCAAGCCCCTGTGAAGCCTGTGGTTCTGGAGCTCTCCTGCTAGCAATCCAAGTTGGAATCAGATCCCTATTCCTCAGAGGCGAATCTGCAGGTGACCTCATCAGCTTCCTCAAAGCTCTGATTCTTGACCCCAGTATACATACAGCCCCAGAAAGACGCAGGCTCCAAGGAAATGGATGGGGAAGAGATAGGACTAGGGTCTATCCAATGGCCTCAGTCTTGTCCATCTGCTGGACGAGGTCGGTCCTGGTACCAGCCAGGGGTCAGGGGACATGCAGGAAATACCACCTTAGCCAAGTCAGTTGGTATGAGGCTGGGGGCCTTGACTAAGCCTCCTGTAACTACCCTCCCAAAGCCCTGGCCATCTGTGCACACAGGGAGCCACAGGGGCCAGCTATACACTCCCATGGTATGCAAGGAGAGAGCTTGGACCACCAAGCCTGTCCTCAGCCCTGCCCCTAGCCGCAAGCAGCCTGGACCCACACGAGGGCCAGATCCAGCCTCCCCCACCACCTCCAGTAGGCAGGAACCAGGGGAGAAGGTAGGGCCTTTGGCTATCCAGGGAAGGCAGGACCAGCTCAAGCACCAGACACAGACAGTGGCCTAGGTAGGTTTATAAAAGCACTGAGTTCCAGGATCGAGGCAAGAGCCAGAGGTATACTCCTGGGGTACCCAGCCCACTCACATGAGAGCCTGGCAACTCAACAGGCTAGCACAGCTATCTCAGGAGAAACTCATGGCAAATTGTTGGCAAGTCTTGCCCCGCCAACCCCGAGGCTGAACCTCCCCTGGGCTTTGCACCATCCAGGACAGCTGGGGTCAGAGGTGACCCAATCCAAGTCTGGTAGACGATGCCAAAGGCCAGATTGTAAGTCTTGCTACTTGGTCCCTGTGAAGTGACAGGGAAAGAGACCCCAGAAGGCTGGGTATAAGGAAGTCTGGGAGCAGATGGAGTTAGCCACATGTCTTTGCTGAAATCTCTGCCAGTAATCTCATCGGAGTATAGTCCTGGTGGGGGCTGCCTGAGTCTGGTCAAAGTGATGCTAGCTCCTGGAGTCCTGGATGGTGGCCCTGCTTCCTGTAGGCCAAATGGTCCCTGAGTGGTGTGTAGGCCTGTGGGGCAGAGGAGGAAGAGTGGTCCTGGCAAAAGGTGGGTGTGTAGAGGTACCCCTTTCTGAGAGGACAGTGGGGAAGCCTAACTAGTACCCTGGCCAGGAGATGAGGATCAATGTCAGCCATGAAGAGCCATAGGACAGCAAGGCATATCCCTTAACACAATCATGAGAAAGATACCAGAAAACCCTGACTGGGGACAACCTGTAGTATGCAATAGCTTAAGACATCCACATAGGAAAAAGAGAAAACTAACTCAGTTGAAGGAGCCTAAGAGAACATGAAGATTGAGTGTCACGTGTGATCGTGATAGGGTCCTAGGGTAGAGAGAGGCCATTGGGGAAAACTGCGGAAATTGAGTAAATATGGACTCTGATTATTTTTTTATTTTCATTTTTTTTGTATTTTTCTGAAGCTGGAAACGGGGAGGCAGTCAGACAGACTCCTGCATGTGCCCGACCGGGATCCACCCGGCACGCCCACCAGGGGGCGGTGCTCTGCCCATCTGGGGGGTCGCTCTGTCGCGACCAGAGCCACTCTAGCGCCTGGGCCAGAGGCCAAGGAGCCATCCCCAGCGCCCGGGCCATCTTTTGCTCCAATGGAGCCTCGGCTGCGGGAGGGGAAGAGAGAGACAGAGAGGAATGAGAGGGGGAGGGGTGGAGAAGCAGATGGGCACTTCTCCTGTGTGCCCTGGCCGGGAGTCGAACCCGGGACTTCTGCACGCCAGGCCGACGCTCTACCACTGAGCCAACCGGCCAGGGCCTGGACTCTATTTTTTTTTTTTTTTTTTAATTATCTGAAGCTGGAAACGGGGAGAGACAGTCAGACAGACTCCCGCATGCGCCCGACCGGGATCCAACCGGCACGCCCACCAGGGGCGACGCTCTGCCCACCAGGGGGCGATGCTCTGCCCCTCTGGGGCGTCGCTCTGCTGCGACCAGAGCCACTCTAGCGCCTGGGGCAGAGGCCAAGGAGCCATCCCCAGCGCCTGGGCCATCTTTGCTCCAATGGAGCCTTGGCTGCGGGAGGGGAAGAGAGAGACAGAGAGGAAGGAGGGGGGGGGGTGGAGAAGCAAATGGGCGCTTCTCCTATGTGCCCTGGCCGGGAATCAAACCCGGGTCCCCCGCACGCCAGGCCGACGCTCTACCGCTGAGCCAACCGGCCAGGGCCTGGACTCTGATTATTAATGACATCTCAGTCCTGACTCATCAGCTGTGACAAGGTACTGCAGTGACAGCAGGTATAAACAGGGGGAGTAGGAAGGGGGATATGAGAATATACACCATCCACAATAATTCTGTGCATCTAAAACTGTTCTGAAATATATCATCTGTTAAGAAAGTGGAATGGGCTGACCTGTGGTGGCTCAGAGAATAAAGCGTTGACATGGAACACTGAGGTCGCTGGTTCAAATCCCTGGGCTTGCCTGGTCAAGGCACATACAGGAAGCAACTATTACTTGTAGATGCTTCCTGCTTCTCCCCCATCTTGCTCACTCTCCCGCTCTTTCTCTCTCTCTCTCCCTCTTCTATCCAAAAATCAATAAATAAAATCTAAAAAAAAAAAAAAAAGTAAGTGGAATGGGCCCTGGTCCAGTAGCTCAGTTGGTTAGAGCTTCATCCTGATACACCAAGGTTATGAGTTCGATCCCCAGTCAGGACATATACAAAATACAACCAATTAGTGAATAAGTAAGTGGAACAAATCAATGTTTTGCTTCCCCCTGCCCCAAAATCAATTTTAAAAAAGAAAAAAAGAAAGTGGGTGCTCTTGCCCCACTCCATGGACACCGCATCTAGATGCCCAGACCAGCAACATGGGGACCCCCTCCCTTGATTCTCATGGGAGGAGAGGAGGGACCTCACATGGGTCACCAGGAGTCAGGGGGAGGTGAGATCCTTAGGAGCCAGCCAGCACCACCCCCTGTGCAGGGTTGGCAGCTGGATGGGGTTAAGAAGGGACCCCTCCCAAGCCCACCAGCCTGTGTGGGGAACTGATTCCCAGCAGCCACCAGCAGACCCCCAAGACCACTCAAACTCAGAACTGCCCTCCCACTGCATATTGCTCTTTCTGTTGCAGCCCCTGAGGGGAGGGAGTTGGCAGGTTACCCTGACAGTTCTAGGAACCAGGAGAGCATGGGGTCACCTGTTTCCATATCTTCAGCATTTTGTTACCATATCTGCAGCATTTTGGGGACCCCTAGACCAAGTGAGGAGCTGGCAGGACATGTTGGAGCTCCCCACATGTTACCCCTCCCCCCCATCATAGTCCAGCTGAACAAGAAAGGATAGCTTCCCACCTCTGGCTCTGAGTCTCTCCCAGAAAGGCTATCACTGCTCAGCACCTGCTCGTGGACACAGCTGACCCCAGAAATGACCCTCAGATGGGTTCTCTCACTGCCCTGGGCAGGGACTAAACGCTTGCCTGGGTCCATGGGGAGTGGAGGAGGGGCAGGGTACCCATTCTTACCTGTTCAGTCAGAGCCAATTGCAAACCGTGTCCACCGCTGCTGGCAGAGTTTCTGATGGCTGCCCCAGGACACCTCAGAGCCCGCAAGACTTGAGGTCCAGCACTAGAGCCACCCAGACTAAAGCAGGGACTGCAGGCACAGACACAGCCCCTCCCACCTCTCACTGGTCCCAAACACTTTCGTTTTTGCGGTGCCTCCCTGGCCCTCCCCACGTCCCCACCGGTTCTCAGAAAACTTCTAAAGATTCACTGTTGCTGCCAAAAAAGCCAACAAGATCCAGGAAGAGGGGTGGGGCCTCAGGGTGAGGAGCCCCGAGGTCTGGTGGGTCCAAGCAGTACTCAAAGTCCACAGGTGCCCCTACCCCCACCTGCCTACCAGGTGGGAGGGGCCAGACTGCCCCCTGAAGCCAAGCGGGAGGGTTACCTTGTTGAGTGCTGCAAACTGCAGCCAGAACTGCAGCTGGGACATGGCGTGGCCGCCAGTGGGTCCCTTGAAAGGAGCGCTCCCTCCTCATGACCTTGGGTGCTGGGCCGGCTGATGGCTCTGCTTTCAGCCCTCAGCAGGGCTGCATTTGCATGTTGGTTTAGTCACCACCAGCGCATACTTCCCCTAAGGCCGCTGACTTTCAGGAAATGATGCCTGCCTGGTAAGTCAGGGTGATTACTGGCAGAGCAGGGACAATTACTGTACAGGGCGGAATCTAGCCGCAGATGCTGTCAACAACACACCACCCCGCCAGGTCGCACCCTACCATCCCTGAGTGCTCCTCTATAGGCCCTCAGGGTTCAGATGGGACACGGGGGGGACACAGCTGGATGTGCAAGCAGCCCCTCCCAGCCCTACCTCAGTTTCCCCAGACTGTTGACACACTGGGTTCTGTTCTACCTGGCTCCTCTCGTTGCCGATTGGGCCTAGCAGGGTCCCTCTGCTGCTCCTGAGATGCCCACAGCAGTAATTCCAAGAGGCATAGGCCCCCAAGGTGCAGGGAGGAAACTAAGGTCCATCCTACTCCTCCATGTCCTGCCACCCTCCCAGGACCAGCCCCCAGCTTCTCAGTCAGGACCCAGGTCCATGGCCTTCACCTGCCACCCTAGAGCTATCTTCAGTACCTCCTGGGCACACCAGGGTCTTTGCCCATGCTGGAACTCCACCTGGAGCTCCTCCTCTTGGGCACCTAGGCCCAACCTACTCATACTCCAGCCTTGCCAACAGTTTTGCCTTCCCTAGAAGCCCCGTTTCTTCCCATTCCATCTGCCCCTGCCTGACCAGGCGGTGGCGCAGTGGATAGAGTGTTGGACTGGGATGTGGAGAACCCAGGTTCAAGATCCTGAGGTAGCCAGCTTGAGCATGGGCTCATCTGGTTTGAGCAAAGCTCACCAACTTCAACCCATTTGCCCCTGCCTCCCTCAGTCCAGCATGGGAGTAGGGCTTGAAAGGGCTGGTGGGCAGGGTATGCAAAACATCATGCCCTGTGAGCTCTGAGCCCTAGGCATAAATACCCATCCTGTGGGAATGACTCTTTTAGAGCAACCCTCACAGGCTGAGAAGAAGGACCCTGGGCTACCCACTGAGTCAGGAAGAATGAGCAGTCACGGAATCCAATCGTGCAGTCCAACAGGCTACTGTAGCAGCCCCTGTCCTGTCTCCCAACACAGCCTGGGGGCAACATGCACCCCAACAATGAAGTGAGTTGCTGTGGGCTAGCCCACCAGGCCATGATCACCATAAACAGGAGTAAAAGTATATATATGGCAGTAAGTTCGTAAAAAGACACTAGATACCACAAGGCAACAGGGAAAGGCAAGTCACAAGTGAGATACACAGTACACCCGAAGGACTGCCAGACTCAGACAGATGACAGTGATAAGTACTGGTGAGGACACAGAAGAGTCAGAATCTCCAGCACACTGGTGAGAATGGGCAACAGGCATCTCTCTGTAAAAGACTGAGCAGTTCCTCCAAAGGTCACACTGTCACCACATGACCCTGCAGTGACACTGCTAGGTGTCCACCCAAGAGAAATGCAAACACACCCACATAGAAACCAGTACATGCATGTCCACTGAAGCAGGATTCACAACAGCCACAGGTTAAAAACAATCCAAATATCCACCAACAGACGAATGTGGTCCAACTACTCAGCCATGAAAAGAAGTGAAGCGCTAATGCTACAATGTGGATGGACCTTGAAAACACGATTCTCAGTGAGAGAAGCCAGACATAAAAGACCACACAATGTGTGATTCCATTTATGTGAAATGTCCAGAACAGGTATATCCACAGGGACAGGAAGTGGTTCGTGGTTGTCAGGGGCTGGGGGTGACTTCTAAGGGGTACTCCCACATGTGCTCCAACCAGGATCCAACCGGCAACCCCTGTCTGAGGCCGACGGTCAAACCAATTGAGCCACTGGCTGTCAGAAGGAAAGAGGGAGAGAAGGATAGGAAGAGGAACACATGAAACATGGTTGCTTCTCATGTGTGCCCTGACCAGGGATCAAACCCAGATGTCCGCACACCAAGCCAACCAGCCAGGGTCAGAATGTTCTAGAACAAGACAGAGGTAATGATTACACAGCATTGCAAATATTCTTCAAATTTTTATTTATTCATGCCTGACCAGGCGGTGGTGCAGTGGGTAGAGCGTTGGACTAGGATGCAGAGGACCCAGGTTCGAGACCCCGAGGTCACCAGCTTGAGCGTGGGCTCATCTGGTTTGAGCAAAAAGCTCACCAGCTTGGACCCAAGGTCACTGGCTTGAGCAAGGGGTTACTCGGTCTGCTGAAGGCCCACAGTCAAGGCACATATGAGAAAGCAATCAATGAACAACTAAGGTGTCGCAACGAAAAACTGATGATTGATGCTCCTCATCTCTCTCCATTCCTGTCTGTCTGTCCCTATCTATCCCTCTCTCTGACTCTCTCTCTGTCTCTGTAAAAAATAAAAATAAATTATTTATTCATTTTAGAGAGGAGAGATAAAAAGAGAGAGAGAAGGTGGAGAGGAGCAGAAAGCATCAACTCCCATATGTGCCTTGACCAGGCAAGCCCGGGGTTTCAAACTGGGGACTTTAGCATTCCAGGTCGACTCTTATTTTTTATTTATTTATTTATTTATTTTTACAGGGACAGAGGAAGAGTCAGAGAGAGGGATAGACAGGGTAGACAGGGACAGACAGACAGGAACAGAGAGAGATGAGAAGCATCAATCATCAGTTTTTCGTTGCGAGACCTTAGTTCAAGGGTCCTTAAACTTTTTACACAGGGGGCCAGTTCACTGTCCCTCAGACTGTTGGAGGGCTGGTCTATAAAAAAAACTATGAACAGCGTGACCAGGTGGTGGCGCAGTGGATAGAGCACCAGACTGGGATGCAGAAGGACCCAGGTTCGAGACCCCGAGGTCGCCAGCTTGAGCGTGGGCTCATCTAGGTTGAGCAAAAAGCTCACCAGCTTGGACCCAAGGTCGCTGGCTTGAGCATGGGGTTACTCGGTCTGCTGTAGCCCCACAGTCAAGGCACATATGAGAAAGCAATCAGTGAACAACTAAGGTGTCGCAACAAAAAGTCTGATGATTGATGCTTCTGATTTCTCTCCGTTCCTGTCTGTCGATCCCTCTCTCTGACTCTCTCTGTTTACCTGTAAAAAAAATAAAATAAATAAATTAAAAAAAGAAACTATGAACAAATCCCTATGCACACTGCACATATCTTATTTTAAAGTAAAAAAACAAAATGGGAACAAATACAATATTTAAAATAAAGAACAAGTAAATTTAAATCAACAAACTGACCAGTATTTCAATGGGAACTATGGGCCTGCTTTTGGCTAATGAAATGGTCAATGTGCTCCTCTCACTGACCACCAATGAAAGAGGTGCCCCTTCCGGAAGTGCGGTGGGGGCCGGATAAATGGCCTCAGGGGGCCACATGCGGCACGCGGGCCATAGTTTGGGGACCCCTGCCTTAGTTGTTCATCGATTGCTTTCTAATATGTGCCTTGACCGTGGGCCTTCAGCAGACCAAGTAACCCCTTGCTCGAGCCAGCGACCTTGGGTCCAAACTGGTGAACTTTTGCTCAAACCAGATGAGCCCGCACTCAAGCTGGTGACCTCGGGGGTCTCAAACCTGGGTCCTCTGCATCCCAGTCCGACGCTCTATACACTGTGTCACCGCCTGGTCAGGCCAGGTCGACTCTTTATCCACTGTGCCACCACAGATCAGGCTGAGTATACTTTAAAGGGTTCATTTTAAGGTGTGTGAATTCTGTCTCAATTTTAAAAAGAATTAGTTGGAATCTAAAGTGAAAGGAAAACATAATAAAATAATAAATTTTTAAAAAGCAAACTTTTTATTGTTTAATGAGCATAAAATTTGTCAAGTTGCCTGACCAGGCAGTGGCACAGTGGAAAGAGTGTCGGCCTGGGAGGCTGAGGACCCAGGTTTGAAATCCCGAGGTCACCGGCTGGAGCACGAGCTCATCTGGCTTGAGCGCAGGCTCACCAGCTTGAGCGCGGAGTTGGCAGCTTGAGCCCAAAGGTTGTTGGCTTGAGCCTAAGGTCGCTGCCTTGAGTAAAGGGTCACTGGCTCAGCTGCAGCCTCCCCCCCAGTCAAGGCACATATGAGAAAGCAATCAATGAACAGCTAAGGCACTGCAATAAGCTGATGCTTCTTATCTCTCTCCCTTCCTGTCTGTCTCTCCCTGTCTTTCTGTGTCTCTCTCTCACTAAAAAAATTGTCAGATTGAAAAAAAAAATTGCCAGGTTGAAAAAAAAAAATTGTCAGGTTGCCAGAAAAATTTGTAAACTCTTGACTCTCTGTCCCTAGTACCTCATCACCAGATGGTTGGCCAACTGGCAAAAGTGACCCTAAGGAAACAGGGAAGCCCATGGTGTGGTTGGGGGGATCCCAGGACAGGGAGGGGCCCCTACTTGGAGAAGTCATCACCCACTGGGCACCTAGCCACCTTACCCACTCCTAGTCTGGTCGGCCAATGGCCCTGCCATCCTGACAACCATGGAATATGGGTCTGCAATAGGACTGGATGTGTGAATGGGGGCGGGGAGCAGAGTTGGGTCTGGGCAGACACCCTGGTGGAGGTGAAATGGTTGACCTGGGTGCTAGTCTGTGGGTGGAAGCCATAGCCAAAGCCATAGATGGCCATGAATATAGCTTCATAAGCGCAGCTGATGTGGCTATGGGGCCGCCCAGCTGGCAGGACCCTCTCTGGTCCCAAGGCTGACCCTCCATCATGTGGCGGAGTATTGAGGAATGGGCATGGCCAGCTGTCCCAGAATTCCTGAGAACCTCACAATCTGTTCTTCAGTCTCTAACTCCTAAACTTATCCAGCTGCCTCACCAGTTTCTTTACACACACTCGAGGGCTTGGGCAACCACTGGCTTGGGTAACAAGTGGCTTGTATGTCCAGTTGCAATGAGTGAAACTGAAGCTGGGAAGTAGGCAGCACTCACTGAACAGAACAGTGGGAAGAGCACTGCAAGTCCCCCTCAGGCATACCTCCCTCCTAGAATGTTCCAGTAGAGGGTTCAGTTGTATCCCCTAAAATGACAGGTTCGAGTCCTAATCTATGAATGTCTTTATTTGGAAATAGTCTTTACAGGTATAATTAGCTAAGATGGGATCACACTGGAGTAGGGTGGCCTAGTGCAATGACTGATGTCTTTATTATTTATTTAATTTTTTTGTGGCAGAGATAGAGTCGGAGAAAGGGAACAGATAGGGACAAACAGGAAGGGAGAGAGATGAGAACCATCAATTCTTTGTTGTGGTTCCTTAGTTGTCCATTGATTGGTTTCTCATATGTGCCTTGACCGGGGGGCTACAGCAGACTGAGTGACCCCTTGCTCGAGCCAGCAACCTTGGGTTCAAGCTGGTGAGCCTTGCTCAAACCCAATGAGCCTGTGCTCAAGCTGGTGACCTCGGGGTCTCGAACTCGGCTCCTCTGCGTTCCAGTCCAAGGTTCTATCCACTGCGCCACCGCCTGGTCAGGCAATGACTGATGTCTTTATAAGAAGAGGGAAATTTGGACACTGACAGGGAGAGGCAACATGAAGACAGAGGCAGACAGACACTACAGTGATATAGCCACAAGCTCAGGATGCCTCGAGTGCTCAGAAGCTGAAAGGACCCTCTTCCTGAAGCTTCCAGAGGGAGGGCAGCCCTGCAACACCTTGATCTCAGACAGCTGTCTCCAGAACAGAGAGGGTAAAAATCTCCATGATTTCAAACTGCCCAGTTTGTGGTACTTTGGTGGGGTAGCTCCAGGACATTCCTACAATCACACAGAAAGCTCTGCTCTATCACCCCATCATGGGGCCAGCTGCCTCATGGGGACGCAGGGTCCTCAGCAGCACAACACCCTGACCGCTTTCCAGCACTGTAATCAGGAGTGGCTGGACCCTGGCAAAGGGCTTCTACAAGGTCCCTTCTAAGAATCTTTGGGACAGCCTCTGACCTCCTAAACCTTCCTCACCTTCTTCCCTGGTGCCTGGGTGCCCTGACTCCTACACAGGGACCCTCCAGAGATACCCACACTCCTGCTCCCACAGGATCCTGGCACTTGACAAAGACCACAGGGGGATTCCTGGCTGTGGTCCTCAGCACCGACCTTGGAGGGCTACCTGGCCATGGTCGGGTGTGAACCAATAGGTTCCTCAGAGAAGAAACCTCACACTCTCTTTTTCTAATATTGGAACTGCTAAGAACTTGCTGGCAAGCCAAGACCCCCTGACCCTGTTAAATCTACTTACCTAGAGGTTGATGCCACCTGCCGCACACCCAGCAGGGAGCTGCTGAGAGTTTGCAAAGCACTTTTTTTTTTTTTTTTTTTAAGCTGGAAACGGGGAGAGACAGTCAGACAGACTCCCGCATGTGCCCGACCGGGATCCACCCGGCACACCCACCAGGGGCGACGCTCTGCCCACCAGGGGGCGATGCTCTGCCCCTCCGGGGCGTCGCTCTGCCGAGACCAGAGCCACTCTAGCACCTGGGGCAGAGGCCAAGGAGCCATCCCCAGCGCCCGGGCCATCTTTGCTCCAATGGAGCCTTGGCTGCGGGAGGGGAAGAGAGAGACAGAGAGGAAGGAGGGGAGGAGGGTGGAGAAGCAAATGGGTGCTTCTCCTATGTGCCCTGGCCGGGAATCGAACCCGGGTCCCCCGCACGCCAGGCCGACGCTCTACCACTGAGCCAACCGGCCAGGGCCTGCAAAGCACTTTTCTGAGCCATGACCTCACCCTGGCTTTCCAGAAGTCCTGAGCTGGTAAATGGAAAATGTCCTCACCAGGTAGACAGAGGGCCCACCCGAGACACCATGCTGCCTGTATGAGGTACCTCATACAGTACCTAGAAAAGAACTGTCCCCAGAGCCTGGCCTAGATGTTGGGGGTCTAGGGAGCCTTGGGAGGAGGTGCCAGGGCAGTACCTGCTCCAGGGAATGAGCATGTGGGGCAGACAATGGGATGGAATGCCGAGTCCTTCACCCCCAACCCTGACCAAGCATGTCCCCAAATATACCCCCAAATTAGATTCAGCCATGTCTGGAACACATGCCCACACAAAGACCTGTACACTATATTCACAGCAGCAGGATTCACAACAGCCAATAGGCAGACACAGCCCAAGTGTCCACCAATAGGTGGACAAACACCATGTGGTCTATTCATACAGTGGAGTATTACTCAGTTATAAAAAGGAAAGCACTGATAGTCAATACAACGTGAATGAACCCTGAAATCATGAAGCTCAGTGAGAGAAGCCAAACACAAAACACAAAAGGCCATAGTATATGATTCCATTTATGTGAAATACCCAGGACAGGGAAATCCGGAGACAGGAAGTGGATTCATGGTTCTCAGGTGCTGGGGAAGGGGACTAGGATACAGGGTGATTGCTGATGGGGATGTGGTTTCTTTTTGGAGTGATAAAATGTTCTGATAGAAGGCAGAGGTAATGGGTCCTGGCCAGGTAGCTCTGTTGGTTAGAGCATCGTCCTGATACACCAAGGTTGCGATTTCAATCCCAGGTTAGGGCACGTACAAAAATCAACCAATGAATGCATAAATAAGTGAAACAACATATCAATGTTTCTCTATCTTTCTCTACATTCTTCTCTAAAATCAATCAATAAATAAAAAAATAAACAAACAACAAAAGAAAAGACGCATGTCCATACTCCCTAGTGCTCAGCACACCCTGGTGTGAAAACTCATGTGGGTCCCCTTGAGCTGTTCAGATCACCAAACAGGGACTTGGAGCCTGAGTGGTTCTATGCCAACCAGAGCTAGAAGGAGAGGAGTCCAGCCTGACCAGGTGGTGGCGCAGTGGATAGAGCATTGGACTGGGACACGAAGAATCTAGGTTTGAAACCCCAAGGTCGCCAGCTTGAGCATGGGCTCGTCTGGCTTGAGCACAGGGTCGCTAGCTTGAACGTGGGATCACAGACATGACCCCATGGTTACTGGCTTGAGCCCAAGGTCGCTGGCTTAAGCAAAGGGTCACTCACTTTGCTGTAGCCCCCCAGTCAAGACACATAAAAAAAGCAATCAAATGAACAACTAAGGAGCCGCAACGAAGAACTAATGCTTCTCATCCCTCTCCCTTCCTGCCTGTCTGTCTCTATCTGTCCCTCTCTCTGTCACCAAAAAAAAAAAAAGAAAAAGAAAAAAGGAGAGGAGAGGAGTCCCTTCCTCAGAGTGGTGGGTGATGCAAGGGTCAAGACAGGAAAGGCAGTGTGAGCCTGGGATGGCTCAAGTGGCTACAAGGGAGGAAGTGCTCCAATGGGGACACAGAGGAACATAGGAAATCCTGAGCAGACATTCCTGATGGCACCTGATCATAGCCTACATTGATTTAATTAATGACTAAATAGCTAAGGGGAGAAGGGAGTTGTTCCTACAGAACACAAGCTGATCAGCAGCAGTGAGGACAACAATCTCTGAGAGAATGATGCTTTGGTCACAACTGCTGTAACCAACAACCACCGACAAATGATAAGGCCGTCCCCTCCCCCACCACAAGGAGCCAGGACATCTGTATGGCCTTGTGTGCCTCTCCCAGGATAACAGGGACAATTATCGGCCTGACAGTGGGCAGTGGAGGGACTCAATGGAGGCCGCCCCAACCAGGGTCAAGTTCAATCCCATTAGCAATGAGACACATCAATACCAGCACCTTAGAGACAATGCACTGAGGAGGACACGGGTCTCATCTGTGAGGCTCCTGCCATGAACTTAGAGCCCCAGTCTCAGCAAGAGGCCCCCAGGCAAACCCATGACTGACCAACACTCTTCAGAGGCCTCAGTGCCCACCTGGCATAGGGTATGTCATTGGCACTGCAGCAGGCTCATCTCTGCCCTGTGACATGTGGGCTGCAGTTATGTAGGATGATGATATGCACAGAAGATGGATGGATGAATGAGGGTGGTCAGGAACTCTCAGAACTGTTTTTGCATCTTTTCTGTAAATTTTAAATTCATTTTGTTGTGAAAACATTTACATACAGAAAAAGGTATCAGTTTAAATTTCAGAGTCCTGGGTGCATGAACCCTTACCATGTTGGAACCTGGGTGTTAGGCCCTGGTCAGGGCAGGGTGATGAGAGAGGCCACAGCTAGCACAGCTGCCTCAGAGAGGCATCCGGACTGCAGAATCCCCTAGGCCAAAGGCCCCCTGGGATCTAGTACGGGCTTACAAAGGGCATGTCCCACATGCCCCTATGTTCCTGGGCCTGGGTTGGCTCATGTACGGAATCAAGGGAGGAATCCAGTACCCTTGGGGTTCCATAATCCATCCCAGGAGACAAGAGAAGAGCAAAGACCTCAGACAGCAAAGCCAGGGCCAAGGCTAACCACGGGCTAGAGAACCACAGATCCAGATGCATTCCCTGTGGAGGTGGGGGCAGAATGCTGACCCCAGGGGAATCGCTCTGTGCCACAAAGGGAAACTGGGAGCTTTTTCCTTGCAGGTAACAGGAGTCACACAGCCCATATCGTTGCTCTTTTTGCTTTGGTTGCCAGGGGAGTCGAGGATCAAGTTTAGTTACCAGGAGGTATATTAAGGCCTCTGAGTTTATATTTACTCCCCACCCCCAGCCTGGCTCTAGATTTTCTATTCCAATTCCTTCTGATTTATGGAAGAGTGGTGGACATTTCTAGAGTGTATCATGGGCCACATGAAGGCTTTGCATGGTCTACCAGTTTCCTTTCATTGCTGTAATGAATTACCCTGAACCTCCTGGCTTAAAACAACACACATTTATTAACTTGTGGCTGCGGAGGTCAAGAGTTAACATATGGCCTGACCTGTGGTGGCGCAGTGGATAAAGCGTCGACCGGGAAATGATGAGGTCACCGGTTCGAAACCCTGGGCTTGCCTGGTCAAGGCACATACGGGAGTTGATGCATCCAGCTCCTCCCCCTTCTCTCTCTCTGTCTTTCTCTTTCTCTCTGTCTCTCCCTCTCCTCTCTAAAATGAATAAATAAATTAAAAAAAAAAAAATTAAAAAAAGGAAAAAAAAAAAGAGTTAACATATGTCTCACAGAACTAAACCCAGATGTAGGCAGGGCTGGTCCTTCCAGAGGCTCTGGGGAGAATGGTTTCTGGCCTTTTGTACCTTTTAGGGGCATGCATCCCTAGCTTGTGGCCCCTTCCTCCATCTTCATAGCCAGCAGCACAGACTCTTCCATCTCTGACTCTAACCCTCTTGCCTCCCTCTTTGAGGACCCTGTGATGACATCCTACTCCTGCCCAGGGAATCCAGGGTTGCCTCCATCTCAGGGTCGTTGACTTAATCCCATCTGAAAAGTCCCTTTACCATGTGAAGTGATACCCACAGATCCTAGGACCAGGATGGGGACATCTTTGGGGCTATGTTCTAACATAGCCATTCAGTGAAATGCATTCTTTCTTTCATTTGGGCTCCCCCATCTCCCATATCTGGGCTCTAAAACAGACTTGTATAAACAGGTTTTTAAAAGCTGGGTGTTGCCTGACCAGGAAGTGGTGCAGTGGATAGAGCATTGAACTGGGATGCGAAAGGCATCTGGTTTGAGCAAGGCTCACCAGCTTGAACCCAAGGTTGTTGGCTTGAGCAAGGGGTTACTCGGTCTGCTAAAGGCCCGTGGTCAAGGCACATATGAAAAAACAATCAATGAACAACTAAGGTGTCACAACGAAAAACTGATGATTGATGCTCTCATCTCTCTCCATTCCTGTCTGTCTGTCCCTATTTATCCCTCTCTCTGATTCTGTCTCTGTAAAAAAAAAAAAAAAAAAGAGCTGGGTGTGTCAGAAGTGTCTAGGGAGCACTTGGTTTGGCCAAGGGACAGACACAGAGAAACTTTCCAGCCCTAAGCCTCCTCCAGGGTCTCAGACAGTGGCCCAGATGCCTCAGAGGGGAGGGTCCTGGGCTGCCTGAGTAATTCAGGCTCATCCAGATCTCCGGATCCTTGACTTAATCTCATCTGCAAACTCCCTCTGCCACATGAGGCAACGTGTCCACAGGTCCTAGGAGCTGTTTCTAAGTGAGTACCAGGGTGATGTCACTTAGTCTTAATCAGGAGCAGACGGTACCTGTGGTGGGCCCAGTAAGCTGGGGTAGGCTATAAAGGGCCTCAAATACCAGGCTCGGTCTAGACTCCTTCCTAGCTTGGCCTGCAGACCCAGGGATCATAGGAAAGATACAGGATGCTAACTGATAGGGCCTTGGGAACCCTCACTTGAAGCAAACTTTGATCTCATGTCTGTCTAATCCCATACTCAGCACGGGGGTGAGAATTTGCTGGAAAAAGGTTCTGTTGCTTTAAAAGAAAGATTTGGCCTGACCTGTGGTGGCTCAGTGCATAAAGCATCGACTTAGAACACTGAAGTTGTTGGTTCAAAACCCTGGGCTTGCCCAGTCAAAGCATATATGGGAGTTAATGCTTCCTGAACTTCCCCCACACCTCTCTCCCTCCTTTCTCTCTAAAAATGAAAAAAAAAAAAAGTAAAAAAAAAAAAGATGTGGGCCCAAGGTACCCTAGCAAGGTGGCTGGAGGGGGGGTGGATGTGCCACTATGCATTCAGCAGACGCTCAATAAACATCTGTGGGATGGATACATGAACTCTGAGTGCTAAGAGGCGGCTGTGGCGCCCCAAGGGGTTCTCAGCTGAGAAACCACGTCGATTCTTGGCAGAGCACGGGAGACAGCGGGAACCAAATGCATTAGAGAGAGACTGATGGGGGAGTAAGGCCGGATAGGTGGCCACAGGGGTTGGGAGGCTTCCAAGGGCCCTGGACTCCACCCACCCCATGCCTAAGTTTCCTTCTTCACACATCAGGTGATGCCACAGCTGGGAAAATAGCATCAGGAGATAACAAGACTGGATGTGAAGTTGTGTCCAAGATAGGGGGAGAGGAACTTAATCAGAGCTCTGAGAAGACCACAACTCTGTGGGACAAGCCAATGCCCAGAGATGCAGCAGATGGGAAAGGGTCTTGAGCCTACAGCCAGGGTGCCCTGAGAGGCTGATCCCCACTGGACCTTCCTTTCTGAACATTGGCACCTCCCAAAGCTGGGCAATAGCACCTGCCAAACCACAGACGTTCAGGGTGTCCACATGCGCTGAAGCTCAGGGAAGAAACTATAAATGTGCCTGGAAAGGCTGGCAGGCCATGTCCACAGGGCCTCTCATCTGTCATATTGCTGCCTTTATCCTGGAGACTAGGGGCCCAAATTTCTCCTGCATAACCAAGGGGCAGGTAAGCCCTGTGCTCCCATCTCCATAAGGCCCAACTTGACCATTTCCTAGCTGGGCTTGGAGGGTAAACGTCCCAACAGAGTTCCCCTGCCTCTCTCAGTTCCTGGTGTCTTTGGCTATGGACACATGGCACAGTCTCTGCCTCCATGATCATGTGTGCTTTGTCCTGTGTCTGTGTTCCCTCTTCTGTCTAAGGAAGTGCCAGGTTTAGGGCCAGCCAGATAACAAGAGCCCTCTCACCTCCATGCTTAGCTAATTACTCCTACAAAGACCCTAGTTCTACTCCCATCTCCACATTAACCTAATTGCTCCTGCAAAGATACTAGTTCCAACCTGACCACGTGGTGGCGCAGTGGACAGAGCGTTGGACTGGGATGCGGAGGACCCAGGTTCGAGACTCCGAAGTTGCCAGCTTGAGCACGGGCTCATCTGGTTTGAGCAAAGCTCACCAGCTTGGAGCAAGGGGTGACTCAGTCTGCTGAAGGCCCACGGTCAAGGCACATATGAGAAAGCAATCAATGAACACACGGTCAAGGTACATATGAGAAAGCAATCAATGAACAACTAAGGTGTCGCAACAAAAAACTGATGATTGATGCTTCTTATCTCTCTCCGTTCCTGTCTGTCTGTCCCTATCTATCCCTCTCTCCGACTCTCTCTCTGTTTCTGTAAAAAAAAAAAAAAAAAAAGATGCTAGTTCCAAAGATGGACCCATTTTGAGAATCCAGGCAGATGTGGATTTGCATATATCCCTCTGTCCAGCTCTCTGCCTGGTTTTACTTGAAGGCCCAAGTGCAGAGAACAGTGTGTTCTGGTGGTTATGAAGCAGCCAAATGGCCTGTCTGGATCCAAGCGAGTCTAGTGGGTTTGAACTGTGTGGCTTGTGCTGCATCCCTCCACAGCCTGTCTCCTCATGAGCCTCACATGTCCCCACTTTCCAGAGGGAAACCGAGGCCAGGAGCTAAGTGCCTGCCACCACCTCACTCCTTGATTGACCTTGGCACTGTCACATGTGGGCACTTTCCAAACTGTATGTTCGGGTCCCCCACTGCAGAGAATAGGTTCCCTCTGTAGAGAACAGGCTCAGGCCGAGTATTTGAAGTTTCTGAGGTTAAACAGCAGCACCCTCGCTCTGGCAGCCCAGGGTGATTGATCACATTAGAGCAATGGTGCCAGCATTAGATCACACGTGGGCTTCTTCCTGTGAATCATCTCCATGGAGCTCGGTGTTCCAGAGCTGCCATAAGGAGGCAGGGCACCATGCAAAAACCCTGAGGGTGAGGCCATGAGGGCAGGGTCCACCTGATTCCTGGTGGGGGCTGAGCTGTCCCATGTCCCCACAGATAAACCAAACATTATGTTCAACTAGTGTGTCACATTTTCAAATGGCCACTAGGTTTGGGGATACAGACACCATGGTGTTTGCACTTGATGGGCATCCTTGGCCTGAGGGCATAGGGATCGTGGCCCCTCCTCTAGACACTAAGGTAAGCACAGGGCCTCCACTGGGAGGGGGAGGATGGCACCAAGGCTTGGGGAAAGCAAATCAGGCATTCTGAGAGGCTGTCCCACCAACCATATATGGAGCGTGAGCAAAGGGGTGACCAGGACAGCCCTATCCTTCATTACATAACTTCTGACCCAGCTTTGCACTGCTGTGAAATTGCCTCTGACAGATTGGAACAGCTGGGCTGCGGTGCAGGCCAGCAGAGCCGAGGGGTACTGCCATTCCCCAGAATAAGCCATATTTCCACAAGGCACGTGGCTCAGCAGAGGTTTGTTGGCACCGACCAAGAAAGCAGCTGGTTTCCCATAGGCAAGTGATGGGCCAGTGGGAACTTGAGTCACCTACCTGAGGAAAGTCGCTCTTTGGCAGGAAGCTAGGGGTGGTGGCGGCGGGGCCATAGCTGGTGTCCATGCAGGGTTGGCCCACAAGGAAAGAAGCAGAGTTCATAAACTGGCTGAAGAGAGAAAGGAAATAAGGTGAGCTGTCAGTGTGGTGAGGGTACTGTCCTCCCCACTTTGAGTGCAGGACAGGAATGAAGCCACCTGCCAAGAGGAAAAATTCTGGCCTCTCAGAAACTCAGCTCAGAGGAGGGCCCATGCACCCATGTCCCAGGACACAGTGCCCTAGAAAAAGAGGGTCCAGCTGCACATGCTTCCATGCCCTGTGCACAGGCCATTATTTGGCCTGGTTCCAGGTAAGCTCCCCTGTAAACTCCTATTTACCCTATAAAACCCAGCTCCTATTGCCCTCTATAGGAAGATGCCCTCCTGGTTCCTTCCACCCCCTCCATCTGTTGTCATTCCCCCACAGAGTAGAGCTCTCCCTGACTTTTGTCACTACTACTTCTGTCCTTTTTCCTGGTGGGTTCTCACTAAAACAGATCATAGCTGGTTGATCTCAAATGTCTCTTAACAGTCAAGGCCAGGCCCACAACCCACTTGGCAGAAGGTTAAAGCCCCCTGGCTGTGAGTTCTAGTTTTAATTTGTGACTGTAGAACAGGAAAGCAGATGAAACCCCCATGGGCAGTGTGGCCATAGGACATGGTGGGGCTGTCTTGAACCCGGGCTGTGGAACTTACTGGCTTTCACTGAAGGCTGGATATGGCGCAGGCGGGAAGGTGTTCCACCACGGGTAATGCAACACAGCACTCTGCAACAGAGCGAGCACGTCAGAAAGGGACCAAAGAGGATAAGAGAAGAGGGACTCTGCTCTACTTACGAGGCTGACCTAGAGCCAAGCGCTCTGAGGTCATGGTAACAAGCCCCAACCCTGGCTCCTAACTGGGCCACTTGAGAGTCACTTAACTGCTATGTGCCTTAGTTACTCCACATGCATGGGAAAACCCACTGAGGGTTGCAGTAAAGAGGAAAGTATTAATCAATAAATGTGCTGGACCAGGTGGGGATGGGTGGGTATTGTCCCAGAATCCCAGAGGCCTGAGGAGCCAAGACTGCCCGCTACCTCAGGTTCTGACACCCAGACTTGGGGTCCAGAAACCTGCATTTCACAAGGACCCATGAGCTGGTAGCGCAGGACCCTACTATAAGACCAGACGCCAAGCAAGACGGTGCAAGTCCCTACAGGGCTAGGCCCCATTAGGGAGATGTGCGAACTTCCCAGAGAGAGAGGGGACTTCTCAGAGGGGTAGGGTCCAAGGCCAGGGCAAGGGGCTCCAACCAGCACCATGAATTGGCCCCTGCCCTAGCAGGGCCCTCATTGCTCAACCCTTCCTAGGCAGGTTGGAAGGTCACCCTTCTCAGAACCCCCATGGGCCAAGGGGGCTACCAACATCAGCTAACTGAAGCCCAAGAACACAGCAAGGGCAGGGATCCCAAGGAACTTGCTTCGGGGAATACCAGTGGGTAGCTGGAAGGGTAAGCCTGAGGTCAGTGGGGGACATAAGGGGCCTTGCACTGGGATCTGACAGGACCAGCTTGGGGTTATGGGACCGTGAACACTCTAGTCCCTCTGTACAATGGGAATGACATGTCCCACCTTTACACATGGGTCAATTTGGCAGGAAGTCCTTTTCCCTAAAACAAGCAACAGCCCCACTAGCAATAAAGCCTACATAGGGCCCCATCAGGGACGTTGCCCTCTGCGGAAAGGACTACTGGCTGGGGTCATGATCTCTGCTTCTTTCAGCTGACCCAGATGGATGGCAAGTCTGAGTCAGGAGCCCAGCAGCTAGCAGACTCCCACTTACTGGCCCACCCAGGTCCTGGTGCTCAGTAACGCAGCTGTATGTACCTCCTCAGGCTGCCATGTCTTCTTTCTCTGAGAGCCTAACCCAGATTTGGCCTAGAACCAGCCCAGATGGCTGAAACCACCATGGTGCCATTTTCCTGTGCCCCTCTATGCCAAGAGGAGAAGCCAGCCGTGAATTCCCATCACTGTACTCTACCCCTGACCTCTAAAGAGGCCTAACAGTGTCCAGAGGATCCCAGAGAATTGACACAGGAAGGGAAGAGAAACACCTCGAAACATTATCACCTGAAAGAGACCCCAGGAGTCCTGCCCATTCTCAGATTTTGCAAAGGCTACAAAATAAAGAATTGGAGAAGGCCCTGGTCAGGTGAATAAAGCATCAACCCAGTGCGCGAGAGGTCACAGGTTCAACCTCTGGTCAGGGCACAAAAAAGAAGCAATCAATAAGTACAAAACTAAATGGAACAACTAACTAAAACAAAACTAAGTAAAACAATGAATTGACGCTACTCTCTCTGTTTTTCTCTCTCTCAAATCAATGGAAAAAAATTTTTCTTCATTAAAAAGCAAAACAAAACCAGAATTGGGTGAAAAAGCAGCACAGGGCTTCTCCCCAGCATGAAGGCCAACGGCGCAAACACTCTTACAAGAGTCACATGCCCTCTGTGGCCCCTATTTGAGAAGAGAAATACAGCTCCAGAAGGATGTGAACTTCCTAAGGTCACAGGCACTTTCGGAACATTCCATTTCAGATTGTGCTTACCTTCCTTAGGTGAATTAGCATAAATGGTCTTGGGACATATGGATAGTGCCTGGACGAGGCCAGTCTAGGATGTGGGTGCCTACACTGTGGGCCCACAAGGGGCACAGCTGGCCTGCAAGCTGTGGGTGTCTGGAATGGGGAGGACCAAGAAGTTGTTCACTTGCCTGACCTTCTCCACCTACACCTAGATCAGAGCTGGGGGAGCCCTGGTAGAGCTCCTAGGCCAGGAAACCCATAGGTCCTTGAGGATCTCAGGCTTCAGCTGGGGAGGCAGGATGGTAGGGAACATTCCTGGCTTAGTCTACTCAGTAACCCCAACCTCCTCCCCCAAGACCCAGGTCTAGTAAGGCTGTTAGCCAAGAACTCCCCAGCCTGACCAGGCGGTGGTGCAGTGGATAGAGCATCGGACTGGTATGTGGAAAGCCCAGGTTCAAAACTCTGAGTTCACCAGCTTGAGCACGGGCTCATCCGGCCTGAATAGGCTCACCAGCTTGAGCATGGGGTCACTAGCTTGACCCCAAGGTTGCTGCCTTGAGCAAGGTGTCACTCGCTCTGCTGTAGACCCCCCCCACCCCTGGTCAAGGCACATATGAGAAAGCAATCAATGAACAATTAAGGCGCCACAACTGATGCTTCTCATCTCTCTCCCTTCCTGTCTGTTCCTAGCTGTTCCTCTCTCTGACTCTCTGTCAAAAAAAAAAGAACACCACAGTCCTGCCCGACAGAGGTGGCACTACAAAGTCAGCCACTCAGAGCCTTCCTAGGGATTTTCCAGTGCAGCTAGAAGCGGTAGCTTCACCTTCAGAGGGCCGACCCTTGGGATGTGATTGGTCCAGAAATAGGTACCTGACTCCAGCCAGCCATTCACAGCCTGCCTGGGGATTCTCCACATGGAGACAAAGGCTAGCCCTTTCCTGGGGAGGGACAGGACCTGGGTCATCATCAGCCCCAGTTGCCCAGGCCACCTATAAGCTGATTAGAAAGATGAACGCCTTCTAGAAAGGCAGATAAAATACCGGACATCTAGTGAAATCGGGTTTTTTGTTTGTTTGTTTTTTAAGTGAGAGAGAGACAGACACAAACAGACAAGAAGGAAAAGAAATGAAAAACATCAACTCATAGTTGTGGCACTTTAGTTGTTCATTGGTTGCTTTCTCATATGTGCCTTGATGGGTGGGCGGGGGGCCTCCAACTGAGCCAGTGACCCCTTGCTCAAGTCAGTGACCTTGGGCTTCAAGCCAGTGACTTTAGTCTCAAGCCAGTGACCATGGGGTTCATGTCTATGATCCCATGCTCAAGCTGGCAACCCCGCACTCAAGCTGGTGAGCCAATGCTCAAGCCGATGAGCCCGTGCTCAAGCTGGCGACCTCGGGGTTTTGAACCTGGGTTCTCTATATCCAAGGTTGACACTCTATCCACTGTGCTACCACCTGGTCAGGAAAATTGGAATTTCTAATAAGCAACAAGTAATCTTTAGTGTTGGTATTGATGGGACACACATAGCAAAAACTTATGTGTTTATGTGAAACTTAAATTTCACTGGATGGCTATGTTTTCATTTGCTAAATCTGGCCACTTTAGCGACACTGAAACTCCTAAGGCCAGCTCCATCTCCGACCCGGTCCACTCTGGTTCTTCTTCCTGAGCCTGGTTCTGCCCACCTAGGAGGCAAAAATAAGGAGCATGTTGCCCACATCGACCCCGCACAAAGCCACAGTCTGCACAGGCTGCAGGGGTTAAAGAGTCTGCTGGTAGCCCCTGGTCAGACCTGCTATGGCCTGAGAGGCAACTCCTACAATCAGTGGCCCAAGGGGAACAGCCTGAGTGCACAGCCTGGGGAAGGGCGGCCAAGCCTTGGTCAGCCAGGCTGTGACTGCCCAGAGAAGTGCCTAGAGCCAAAGCCGCGGCTCAACCAGAACTTTCTTTGCACCAAGATCCTTATCACTGCCCAACATCCCAGTTTCTGAGCCTGTCAGGTCCTCATAAGCTGTTCAGGTACAGCTTACATCCTGGCCCTCAACTGGCTTCCTGGGTCACCACAAAAGGGATGTAGCAGGAACACACATTTCTGTCCTAGGCTACCCACTCAATGCACATTCTGACCTAGGAATTGTATTCCAGAAAGGGGTGGGGGGTGAGTAGGGGAATCCATAGGGGGAAGTAAACATGAAGTGCTATTTATAGCAGCAGAAAATTGGAACCACCCCAAAGGCCCAACACTATAGAAATATTTAAGCAAATTATGAGATGCTGAGAAGGAAGAATCCTGTGTTATAACAATGGCAAGTTCGTGCTTTGAGCTTGAGAAACAGGTACAATGGAACCCCAGGAACAAACACGTTGCCACTCACGGGATGGCACAGAGGGACAGTGAAGGCGACAGAGGTGCAACAGGAAGGTATCAGCTGTGACAACTTGAGTGGAAGTCGGAGAGCTTCAAAAGAAAGGAGAGAGGAGGCTGGACCAGCTCATGGTGGAGCCTGGACCCTGCTGAAGGCCCTGCTGGATCTCAGCCAGGCTTGAGCTACAGGCAGTATCTCAAATCAGTGCTGACTCACTGCCTGCCCAGTGTTCAAGACCAATTCTAAGTTCACATTCCGTGTTCTGCCATGTTAGGACACCATATGGGCATAGATGGGCGTGGAGGGAATTTGGGTTCCAAGTCCTCCCAGCTCTTTCTGATGCTCCAGTTATGAGCCTAGTGCCTCCTGATGGTTCCCAGGAACCTGAGATCTGCCTGACCTGTAGCCCATTTCCTAGCTCTTCTTAATCCTGAGCACCCAGCCTTTTACCCATTCCTGCTGATTCCTAGCCTGTTCTCAGCATCAAGCATCTCACCTGTTCTTCTCCCAGCCCCCAGAAGCTCCAGTCTCCCCACCATAGTTTTTCTTCCTACAATGGAAGAAGAGCTCCACTTTCACCTAGGAAAGGAGGTACTATGTCTGACCCACTGGAGAATTCTGGACCCTTCTCTTCCTGGGGCTGCTTGTGGCTCTGTGACATTAGAGTCCGGCCTACACCCGTGGTAGTTTTGTTACTTAGGATACTTATTTCAGTTGTCAAAACCTGGGAGCAGGCCCTGGCTGGTTGGCTCAGTGGTAGAGCGTCGGCCTGGCGTGCAGGAGTCCCGGGTTCGATTACCGGCCAGGGCACACAGGAGAAGCGCCCATCTGCTTCTCCACCCCTCCCCCTCTCCTTCCTCTGTCTCTCTCTTCCCCTCCCGCAGCCAAGGCTCCATTGGAGCAAAGATGGCCCGGGCGCTGGGGATGGCTCATGGCCTCTGCCTCAGGCGCTAGAGTGGCTCTGGTCCCAACAGAGCAACGCCCCAGATGGGCAGAGCATCGCCCCCTGGTGGGCATGCCGGGTGGATCCTGGTTGGGCACATGCGGGAGTCTGTCTGACTGCCTCCCTGTTTCCAACTTCAGAAAAATACAAAAAATAAATAAATAAATAAAAAATGTTAAATTAAATATAAAAAACAAAACAAAACAAAAAAACAACCTGGGAGCAACCAAAATGCCCTTAGAAAGTGATGGATAAACTGTGGTCCATCCAGACTACAGGATGTCACTCTGCACTGAAAAGAATTAGCTACTGCCTGACCAGGCCGTGGCACAGTGGATAGAGCATCAGACTGGGACACAGGAGACCCAGGTTCGAAACCCCGAGGTCGCCAGCTTGAGAGCGGGATCATCTGGTTTAAGCAAGGCTTGCCAGCTTGAGCTCAAGGTTGCTGGCTCAAGCAAGGGTTCACTCAGTCTGCTGTAGCCACCCCCCCCCCCAATCAAAGCACATATGAGAAAGCAATCGATGAACAACTATGGTGCCACAAAGAAGAATTGACGTTTCTCATCTATCTTCCTTCCTGTCTGTCCCTACTTGTCTTTCTGTCACACACAAAAAAGAATTAGCTACTGAGCCTGACCAGGCAGTGGCACAGTGCATAGTGTCAGACTGGGACACAGAGGACCCAGGTTTGAAACTCAGAGGTTACCAGCTTGAGCATGGGATCATATCTTGAGCATGGGATCATAGACATGAACCCATAGTTTCTGGCTGGAGCCCAAAGGTCGCTGGCTTGAAGCCCAAGGTCGCTGGTTTGAGCAAGGGGTCATTCTGCTGTAGGTCCCCCACCCCCCCGTCAAGGCACATATGAGAAAGCAATCAATGAACTAAGGTGTCGCACGAAGAATTGATGTTTCTCATCTCTCTCCCTTCCTGTCAGTCTGTCCCTCTCTGTCAAAATAAAAAAAAAAAAAAAACAAAGAAAAAAGAAAAAAAAAGGAATTAGCTATCGTGTCATGAAAAGACATGGGGGAACCTTAAAGGCATATTACTGAGTGAAGGAAGTCAATCTGAAAAGCCTGCATACTGTATGATCCCAACTCTAGGACATTCTGAAAAAGGCAAATCTGTGGAGACAAGGAAAAGGTGCCAGGGTAGGAGAGGGACATACAGGCAGAGCACAGAGGGTTTCAGGACAGTGACACTACTCTGCAGACACTGTAACAGTAGATACATGTCATTATACATTTGGTGTTCAATACCAAAAGAGAATTCTGATGTCCACTGTGGAATAATAATGCATCAATCAGTATTGGCTCCTCTGTTGTAACAACATAGCTCACTCATTAACCAACACTGAAACAGGGAATGTGGGAACTTTCTGTATAATTTTCCTATAAATCTAAAACCACTTAAGAAATAAGTCTAGGCCCTGGCCGGTTGGCTCAGCTGTAGAGCGTCGGCCTGGCGTGTGGGGGACCTGGGTTCGAGTCCCGGCCAGGGCACATAGGAGAATCGCCCATTTGCTTCTCCACCCCCCCCTTCCTCTCTGTCTCTCTCTTACCCTCCCGCAGCCAAGGCTCCATTGGAGCAAGGATGGCCCGGGCGCTGGGGATGGCTCCTTGGCCTCTGCCCCAGGGGCTAGAGTGGCTCTGGTCGCGGCAAAGCGAGGCCCTGGAGGGGCAGAGCATCGCCCCATGGTGGGTGTGCCGGGTGGATCCCGGTCAGGCGCATGCGGGAGTCTGTCTGACTGTCTCTCCCCGTTTCCAGCTTCAGAAAAAAAAAGGAAAAAAAAAAAGAAAGAAATAAGTCTAGCCTGACCAGGCAGTGGCACAGTAGATAGAGCATCGGACTGGGATGCGGAAGACCCAGGTTTGAGACCCCGAGGTCGCCAGCTTGAGTGAGAGCTCATCTGGTTTGAGCAAAAAAAAAAGCTCACCAGCTTGGACCCAAGGTCGCTGGCTTGAGCAAGGGGTTAGTTGGTCTGCTGAAGGCCCACGGTCAAGGCACATATGAGAAAGCAATCAATGAGCAACTAAGGAGCTGCAACAAAAAACTGATGATTGCCTGACCTGTGGTGGTGCAGTGGATAAAGTGACGACCTGGAAATGCTAAGGTCGCTGGTTCGAAACCCTGGGCTTGCCTGGTCAAGGCACATATGGGAGTTGATGCTTCCAGCTCCTCCCCCTATCTCTCTCTCTGTCTCTCTCTCCCTCTCTGTCTCTCTCTCTCCTCTCTAAAAATGAATAAATAAAATAAATAAATTAAAAAAAAAAATTTGGATTAAAAAAAAAACAAAAAAAACACTGATGATTGATGCATCTCATCTCTCTCTGTTCCTGTCTGTCTGTCCCTCTCTATCCCTCTCTCTAACTCTCTCTTTGTCTCTGTAAAAAAAAAAAGAAAAAGAAATGAGTCTCTTGCCTGACCAGGCGGTGGTGCAGTGGATAGAGTGTCGGCCTGGGATGCAGAGGACCTATGTTTAAAACCCTGAGGTGACCAGCTTGAGCTTGGGGTTGCCGGCTTGAGCATGGAATCATCAACATGACCCCATGGTCGCTGGCTTGAGCCCAAAGACAACTGGCTTGAGCCTGGGGTCACTGGTTCAGCTGGAGCCCCCTCCCCCCTAGTCAGGGCACCTATGAGAAGTAATCAACAAACTAAAGTGCTGCAACTACAAGTTGATGCTTCTCATCTTCCTTCCTCTCTCTCTCTTTCCCTCTCTCTAAAAAAAAAAAAAGTCTGTTAAATTACAAAGAAAAAATATTGAAGAAAAATAAACAGCCATGACCCACTGCAGGGGTCCCAGTCCTGCAGGTGAAGGCAGCAGCCAGGCCCCAAGTGGCTCCCCAAGTGCCAGTCATGACCTTTGTAAAAAAGTAAACCTAGTGGCTCGTGGTTAAAAAAATTGGTGGCAGCTAGGATTCCCTCGTGGGCAGCATCCCACTCCAAGGCTGACCCAGGGGTGGGGGGTGCGGGAAGACTTACCTGGACACTGGACCCGCACAGTGGGCTCGGCAGGGGGCGTGGGCTGTACAGGACACTGCCAGCTGGTGGGGCCTCATGCTGTGGGAACTCCCCATCCATGGCGGGCCCCACTGACAGCATCAGGCAACACCTTGACTGGGGCCACAGGGGCGTCTATCTGGGCTTCTTGCTCCGAGGTGGAGGCATCATGACCTAGGGAGAGACAAGACTGGTCACCCTCTGACCCTAATAGGCAAAGATTTCCCCCAGATCCCTGAGGACAAAGGACAGTAGGCATGGGACAGGTAGGCCAGGTGAACACAGAGGGAGTGGGTCAAGGTTCCCTCTCAGGCTCTGCCTCAGCAATAGGACCCCATGGTCCATTCACCATACCAGCCACACACCCTGACTGCCCCACTTCAATGGGGGAGGGGGGAATGTGAGCTGAAGCTCCCAAACACCCTTTCCCCAGCAGCTATTCTGGGGATACAACCCTCACTTGGCCTCCATGCTCCAAATCCACAGGAGGCCCCCCCTACTGCCCTGGGCCCCTCCTGGGGACATTGGTTCTGGACCTTCAGGAGGGCTGCCGACCCCGCCTCATTCCCTCCCTGCTGGTTACAGCAGTGTCTCAGGCCACCTGGTCCACTGAGTAACAAATAATGTGGCCCCAAAGGAGCCATGAGCTATGGGATCCTCGGTGTGAGGAGCATCCCCTGGGCACCTGGCTTTGTGACTGGTACATCTGGCTAGGAGGCAGAGTCCAATTGTCCAACACCTCTGAGTTGAGGGCGCCCACCCAGGCCACAGGCCAGCCCTGCCCCTCTGCAGCCAGGAGAGGTATCTGGGGGAGTCAGGGCCAATCTGAACCAGGAAGAGTCCCTAGACCTGGTTTGGGGTAAAGACACACAGCGTTCCCACTGAGAATGTCCTCATTCTCCAGGACCAGCGTAACTGGCCAGGAAAAGCCACAGGGTGACTCCAACCCCCCATGATTTTAATCTACCCTGTGCCCTGTGACTGAGCACCCTCATCTTGGGCCCCATCCTCACTAAACAGGGACCCCAGGTTTGCCAGCACGCTCCTCCAGGAGGAGGCCACGCCAGAACTTTAATCACCCAGGGAGGCAGGAAGGGGAGGCAGCCACCACTCCCAGCCAAGCCCTGAGTGAAGAAATCCTCAGGACTTCCAGTAATCACAGTCGCAAGAGCTGCTTGTGCAATCCTGCGGGGTAATGGGGGGGGGCCTTCACTCTGAGCCCTGCTGGCCGTGCACCCCTCATCCTATGGCCCAGCTCCAGCCTCCGCCTGTCTGCTCAGGCCTTCAAGCTTATGCCTGATGATGGGACAACCCTTCCCACGCCCCCACAAAGGCCTGGACTCTTGGAAATGCTGGTCACCTCCTAAATGCACCCCATAGGTTCCAGCAGGACAGACCTGATGAGAAGGCCTAGAAGCTGCAAGTGGAGACCCTGGGGTCAACCACGATGAGCACAAAGCTACTGTGGTCTTGGCTGGTCCTTATAAAAATTTTGGGATCAGGCAGACAGGTCAAAGATTTGAATGGTTAGATAATTAAACAGCTCATGGCACCTTAGCTCCTAGAGCCTCCATTTGTTTATTTGTTTATCTGGAGAATGAGTTTGGTCAGGGCTTTGTGGACAAGGCTCCTCAAGCCTTTAGCAGACTGCTACCTTCACTGAGGTCCCAGGAAGTGCCTCAATTCAGGAACACCCCTTGAGGAAGGTCTACTCCCAGCACCTGGGACAGAAGGCAGATGCAAACCACCTCTATGCAATGAGGAAAGCTCATGGAGCTGACTGCAGGCTCACTCTCATCCCTTCTCTGTAGCAAATGCTCAGAACAGAATGTGTTCCCCTGCCTGAGACCCTCCCCACCACAACTCCCCCTTGCGGCAGCTACATCCTAAATAAAGCCGACCTTGCCTGACCAGGCAGTGGCTCAGTGGATAGAGCATCAAACTGGGATGTAGAGGACACAGGTTCAAAACCCCAAGGTTGCTGGCTTGAGCACAGGCTCATCTGGTTTGAGCAAGGCTCACCAGCTTGAGCACAAGGTCGCTGGCTTGAGCAAAGGGTCACTCAGTCTGCTGTAGTCCCCCCCTTCCCAGTCAAGGCACATATGAGAAAGCCATCAATGAACAACTAAGGTGCCTCAATAAAGAATTGATGCTTCTCGTCTCTCTCCCTTACTGTCTGTCCCTATCTCTCCCTCTCTCTGTCTCTCTGTCACAAAATAAATAAATAAGCAAGCTGACCCTGTCCCACACAGGGTACTTCTAGGATCTGAGGCTACAGAGCCTGGCTGCTTTTTTGGAAAGCACCATCCAGAGCCTGTGAACAGGCATGGGGCAGAATCCTGAGCTATCCTTGGGGTACACTGTGCCCAGAGTACCCCCACCAGCAGGTCCATCCCCACACTCAACCCTCGTCCATGTCCCTCTGGCCTGCACAGCCCCTCCTGCCCCCTCCAGAGCCCCAGAAGCCCCTGTCCCAGGAACCACAGTTGGCCTGGCCATGTCCACAAACCCCCTATGGAGCATGTTCTGAGTGGCAGCCCCAGAAGGCCCAGTTAGGTATTTTGTCTTTACCTGCAGGCCAGCCATCACATTCCTTTAGAGAAAGTGGTTTGTCTACCACCGCGGAGGGCTGCAGATTCCTCTGGAAGCTAAAACCCAGAGGGCTGAGGTTGAGGAAGCTAAGACTGTGGAGCATGTGCATCCTCTCTGTGAAGACATGCGGGAGGAGGAGAGGCTGTGCCTTGGAAGCCAGGGTTAGGGCCCACGGATCACAGTAGATGGGAGTATGAAGTAGTATGTCTGCTTGGACGTCAACAGTTTCCCAAACCATTAAATACAGTTGCTACAGATCTAGTAATTCTGCTCCTAGGTGTTCACCTAGGAAAAAGGAAGACTCTTGACCTGTAGTGGCGCAGTGGATAAAGCGTCGACCTGGAAATGCTGAGGTCGCCGGTTCAAAACCCTGGGCTTGCCTGGTCAAGGCACATATGGGAGTTGATGCTTCCAGCTCCTCCCCCTTCTTTCTCTCTGTCTCTCTGTCTCTCTCCCTCTCTCTCCTCTCTAAAAATGAATTAAAAAAATTAAAAAAAAAAAATACTTGTAAAAAAAAACAAACAGATCAAAAAATAAAAAAAAGATACGAGCTTCAACTCAGTCCATATTTAAAAAAAAAAAAAAAAAAAAAAAAAAGAAAAAGGAAGACTCGTGTCCACATAAAACCTGTACCTGATGTCCACAGCAGCATAATTAAAACAGCCAAAAAGCGGAAACAACTAAAGGGTCCACCAGCTAATGAATGAACAAACATGCCCATCCACACACTAAAAAAAGCAATTTTCGCCTGACCTGTGGTGGCGCAGTGGGTAAAAGCGTCGACCTGGAACACTGAGGTCGCCAGTTCAAAACCCCAGGCTTGCCTGGTCAAGGCACATATGGGAGTTGATGCTTCCTGCTCCTCCCTCTGTTCTTTCTATCTCTTTCCTCTCTCTGTCTCTTTCTCTCTCTGTGTCTCCTCTCTCTAAAAAGATGAATAAAGTGTAAAATAAATAAATTGTAAAAAAAAAAAAAAATTAAAAAAAAAAAGCAATTTTCTTTTTCTTTCTCCTTTTTTTAATTTTATTTTGGGAGTATGTTTATTAAAGCTGAGGACAGTGAAACAAGGAGGGACTTACGATATATGAAGCAACAGGAGAAAGAACAGGTACGGTTACTTTGGCTCTCTAGAAATGTTATAGGAAAAATTGAGTCTAGGCAGGGCTGCTTTGGCTCACTGAAAAATCAGAGGAAAGAGGGCCTTGAAGACAGGTTCGCGGGGTGAACCTGGGACAAGCTGCCACTGCCCGCTGCTTCCCTGGTTGCAAGTCTCATGGGGACCCTTTGAGTTTAGGAGATGCATGCCTGAGAAGGAAAAAGGCATGGGTGTGCTCCTGGGAAGGACAGCATTAGAACAGCAATTTTCATGGCACACTAGTATGCCGCAAGAATTTCATTTATTTATTTATTTATCTATTTATTTTTGAGAAAGACAGGAAAGAGAGATGGGAACATGGAGCTGCTCTTGTATGTGCCTTGACCAGGGAATCAAACCAGCCACTTCCATGCTCTGCGATGATGCTCCAACTGAGCTATCCAGCCAGGGCTTAATATCTTTTTAATTTTCAGAGACAGAGAGAGGAAGGCAGAGAAGCACTCATCCATTGCTCCACTCAGTTGTGCACTCATTAGGGGCTTCCTGTGTGTGTCCTGACCAGGGACTGAACCTGCAACCTACCTTGTTGTTTCAGTAAGATGCTCTTAAATGACTGAGCTAACTGGCCAGGGCCAAGAATTTTTAAAACATGCAAAACCTGACTATTTATTCAAAGGTATTGATCTCTTTTTTCTTAAATTGTCAAAAAAAATGACAACAGCCAACACAACACTAACCGTCCAGTGTGAATGAATCAAAAGTATACCCATTTTGTCAGATTGACAAAAATTTATTTTTTGGTATGCCACAGAATTTTAGTAATTAATTTTATGTGTGCCATGAGATGAAAAAATTCGCTGTACTAGAATATTACTCAGCCATGAAAAGAAGTAAAACACTGTTACTCACAACAACATGGATGAACCTTAAACACATGATGGTCAGTGAGAAGCCAGACACAAAAGGCTACACAGTCTGTGATTCCATTTATGCGAAATGTCTAGAACAGGGAAACCCACAGAGACAGGAAGTGGGTTAGTGGGTGCCAGGGTGTGTGGGACAGAAGGCTGGGAAGAAGGGAGGGACACTATGCTCACTACCATCCTCACTCCTGCAGAGGCCACCCTTATGGTGCCCCCTTCCTCTAACAGCCAGGTGCCCTGGTGCCTCCACGGCCTCAGGCTTCTTGCTCTCTGTCCCCCAAACACAACCTGTACCATCCCCTCACATTCTGGCCTCTGCTGACTGCCCTTCAGTCCTAAGCTCTGGACCCTGCCCCAGCCCCTGAGCTCCAGAGTGTGAACATGTCATGTGCCAGATGGGGTATACCCGAGGCACAGTGCAGGATCTTGGGCACAAAGGTCAGAGTCAGATGGGTGTGCAGTGGGCCCAGTGAGTATTTTTAGAGTGAGTCTCATGACGAAAGAAGAGTGGGTGCTCCTAGCAAATAGGGGCCTACAGTCACCATTATGGTTTATGTTCACAAGATTTCCTTTTGAGATCAGGTTTTCAAATAAGTCATCACAGAAGACAAAGATCAAGGAATTAGTGGCCTGGACAGGACCATTGGAGGTGAAAGGTTTGGTACAGCTTTACCCCCAGGACAGGTCACAGGTCTCACCCCACACTGAGCTCTCTGCTAGCTTGGCCCCCAAACACTCTGAGCTGGCTGCCTGGACCCTCATCTGGACCCTGCGGGCTCATTACCTCTTCACATCCTTCAAAGCTAGAACAAAGCTGTCACCTTGGCGTGGCATCAGTGGGCAGCAGGGATCTGCTGGCCTCCCACAGGGTACAGGACAGCAGCTATTCTAGCCATCTCTCTCTGTCTCCAGGTGAAGGGCCCTGGAGTCCAGACAGGGGTGGAACGGGGCTGGCTAGGGCTTCATGAGGCTCAGCTATTAGGGCAGAAGCCCTGACATGAGGCTTAGCTGGGCCTGACTTGGCTGACCAAGATGGTCTGGGAAGGAGGGCTGTCTGAAAAGTCCACAGAGCCGGATATGGGCAGCCCTTCCTCACCTCACAGGTCAGGGCCAGTCTAGAGTCAGTCTCTAGTGAGAGACTTAGGAAGGGAAAGGAGTACGTATATCCTGGAGAGGTTGCTCTGTTCCTAAAACGAAATGCTGGGCAGAGACGGGCAGCTGCGGGCAGAGAAGTCAAGCCAACGGAGCTCAGTATGGGTAAGACCCAGCAGCCTATCTTGGGGGCACCAGCTCTACACTAAGGTCCTGCCTGGGCTTAGGGGCACAGCTCAGTTCTTGAAGGGCACCCAAGGGGGCACTTGCCCCTGGACAGCCACCTCCATGGGTGGAACTAGATCCAAGGATAAAAGAAAGTTGTGAGGGCAGGGTCTTGAGGGACATGGCAGCTCTGGCTCTCTTCTTTCCAAAAGCCTTGGTAACCTATTGCTCTCCTACTGACCAATGAGGCCAGGGGGTACTCAGGTGGGATGCATGGGGACAAGACAGCAAAGGGGGAACACAGGGCCAGGGTGAGATCCCCAGGCCCAAGTGCCAACAGGGGGATGGATGCCAGCTGAGGACAATGGGGAACTGGGAATTTGGGAAGAAAAGTGGTTCAGGGGAATATAGGAGAATAGAGAAGGTATGCTAAAGTGACCAGTGACCCCCCAAACTTTACATCCACTGGGAACCTGTGAATGGGTCCTCATTAGGAAATTGGGTCTTTGTAGATGAAATAGTTAGAATGGGGTCATGCTGAATCAGAGTGGGCCTAATACAAACTGTTATCTTGTCCTCCTCCCCAGATCTGGACACATACAAATGGGAGAAAAGCCATGTGAAGACAGAGGTGAAGACTGGAGTGATGTGGCCACAAGCCAAGGGATGCCTAGAGCACTCAGAAGCTGGAAGAGGCAGGAAAGGCCCTCTACTATGGCCTTCAGTGTGAGCCTGACCCTGCTTCACCTTGATTGGACTTCTGGTTTCCAGAACTGGGAGAACACAAATCTCTCAGTTTCAGCTTCTAATGTATAGTCAGTACAGCTGTGCCAAGATACTTGGACAGGAGCAGGAGGCAAACCCCAGCTGGAGCCACCCTGACCCTCAGCCTGAATCCCTGTGATGCCTGGAGACCAGGGCCAGGCTGGCACCAAACATGTAACCTCAAATTTCTACAAAGCCCCCAAGAAGTATCTGGAAATCAGCAGCCCAGAGATGCCAAACATGGCAGGGCCCCATGTGGGGCATGAATTGGGAGCTCAATCATCTGAGATAAGGATGGGGTAGGCCACTTGGAAGCCCCATCTGAGAGTGTAGGTGGCCAAGGGTCAAACTTCCAGTTCTGCACTCAATGTGGTAAAAGATGGTCTGCAGGCCGTGGCCAGACAGGTCGGTTGGTTAGAGTGTTGACCTGATATGCCACGGTTCCAGGTTCAATCCCTGGTCAGGGCACATACAAGAATCAACCAATGACTGTATAAATAAATGGAAAAACAGGCACTGGCCGGTTGGCTCAGTGATAGAGCGTCGGCCTGGTGTGCAGGAGTCCCGGGTTTGATTCCGGGCCAGGGCACACAGGAGAAGCACCCATCTGCTTCTCCACCCCTCCCCCTCTCCTTCCTCTCTGTCTCTCTCTTCCCCTCCTGCAGCCGAGGCTCCACTGGAGCAAAGTTGGCCCGGGCACTGAGGATGGCTCTGTGGCCTCTGCCTCAGGCGCTAGAATGGCTCTGGTTGCAGCAGAGCGACGCCCCAGATGGGCAGAGCACCGCCCCCTGGTGGGCATGCCGGGTGGATCCCGGTCGGATGCATGAGGGAGTCTGTCTGACTGCCTCCCCATTTCCAACTTCAGAAAAATACAAAAACAAAAACAAAAAAAACCCAAAAAAACCCCTGGGCTTGCCTGACCAGGCGGTGCGCAGTGGATAGAGCGTCGGACTGGGATGCAGAGGAACCAGGTTTGAGACCCTGAGGTCGCCAGCTTGAGCACAGGCTCATCTGGTTCAAGCAAAAGCTCACCAGCTTAGACCCAAGGTCTCTGGCTTGAGCAAGGGGTTACTCGGTCTGCTGAAGGCCCGCGGTCAAGGCACATATGAGAAAGCAATCAATGAACAACTAAGGTGTGGCAACGAAAAACTGATGACTGATGCTTCTCATCTCTCTCCATTCCTGTCTGTCACTTTCTCTAACTCTCTCTCTGTCTCTGTAAAAAAAACAACAACCAAAAACAAACAAACAAACAAAAAACCCTGGTCTTGCCTGGTCAGGGCACATATGAGATTAAATGCTTCCTGTTTCTCACCCCATTCTCTCTCTCTCTCTCTCTCTCTCTCTCTAAAAATGAATAAATAAAAACTAAAAAAAACAAACAAACCCAAAAAACACACAAATGCAGATCTGCCTCACCTGTGGTGGCACAGTGGCTAAAGTGTCGACCTGGAACACTGATGTAGTCAGTTCAAAATCCTGGGCTTGTCCAGTCAAGCCGTATACAAGAAGGAACTATGAGTTGATGCTTCCTGCTCACCCCCTCCCTTTCTCTCTCTCTCCTCTCTCTAAAATCAATAAATGAAAACTTAAAAAATATAATAAGAACACACAAAGTTATACAGCCTTCAGAAGGCCGAGCATCTTCTATGTGGGTGTCCTCTTCTGGAAAGTGCCTGCTCAGGTCTTGTGCTTATTTGTGGTCTTTAAAAAGCTTTAGACACACTAAGCTTATGTTTTTCTCTGACTCCTAGGTCTTCTTTCCCTGAGCGAATGTTGAACCAAATCCTCCTAATTTCCTGATCTTTTGACACCAACTTGTGCAATCTCTCTGGTTTCCATGTGAGGGCTGGATCGTCCCTCCTGGTACTTGTTACTCTCCCTATTTGACGTGTGGCAGATCTCCCAAACCAACCCGTCAGAGAGCCCCAAGCAGGAAAGCAGCTGGTGCTGCCCACAACCAGGTCACACAGTCCTAGGTCAGTGGCCTAAGCAGTCAGCATCCTCCTCAGGCTCCTTCTATCCAGCATGGTGCCAAGAACATCATGCAGGCCCTTTGCCCCAGCCTGAAGGGCATCAATGTCCTGCAGGAAGGGAAGGCCCTTCCTTGCTTTGGGCTGGGCTAGACCCTGTGCCCACTCTGGGAAATAAGCAGACCTCCAAATCATAGTAGCAAGAACACCAAGACCTGCCAACAGAACCTAGACCCATTTCTCCTGCTTTGACAAATGACCACAAACTTGGCAGCTTAAAATGGCATAGTGGGCCCTCCCACAGTTCTGTGGGCTGAAAATTCAGGCCAGCCCACCACCTTGGCCTTGGAGCTCCCAAACCACCCGTACACTGCGCCCTCTGGGGAGAAGCTATTTCTTTTTCTTTTTTTATTTTGTGTGTATGTGTATGTGTGACAGAGACAGAGAGAGAGACACAGAGAGAGGGACAGATAGGGACAGACAGAAGGGAGAGGTGAGAAGCATCAATTCTTTGTTGGAGCACCTTAGTTGTTCATTGATTGCTTTCTCATATGTGCCTTGACCAGGAAGCTACAACAGACTGAGTGACCCCTTGCTCAAGCCAGTGACCTCAGGGTTTTTGTTTGTTTGTATTTTTCTGAAGTTGGAAACGGGGAGGCAGTCAGACAGACTCCCGCATGCGCCCGACCGGGATCCACCCAGCATGCCCACCAGGGGGCGATGCTCTGCCCATCTGGGGCGTCGCTCTGCTGCAACCAGAGCCATTCTAGCACCTGAGTCAGAGGCCACAGAGCCATCCCCAGTGCCCGGGCCAACTTTGCTCCAATGGAGCCTAGGCTGGGCTGCGGGAGGGGAAGAGAGAGACAGAGAGGAAGGAGAGGGGGAGGGGTGGAGAAGCAGATGGGTGCTTCTCCTGTGTGCCCTGGCTGGGAATCGAAGCCGGGACTCCTGCACGCCAGGCCGACGCTCTACCACTGAGCCAACCGGCCAGGGCCGACCTCAGGGTTTTGAAGCTGGGTCCTCTGTGTCCCAGTCCGATGCTCTATCCACTGCGCCGTCACCTGGGCAGCCAGGAGAAGCTATTTCTGAGCTCATACAACTGCTGGCAGGACTGGATCTTGACTTCTAGAGGCCGCCTGCCCGTGTTCCCGTCATGTTCTGCCCATCTTCACAGCTAGCAGTAACATGCATGTCTCCTCAAACTTCTAGTATCTCACTTCCCTTCAGCCTCAAGTAGAAAAAGTTCTTACAAGGAACCTGTGATGACACTAGGCCTCCTGGGAATCCATGATCACTACCATCTCAGGATTCTCAACTTAATCCCATCTGCAAAACCCCTCTACCACATGAGGTGACATGTCCACAGGTCCTGGAACCAGGACAGGGATGGGTCTGGGGCTGTTACTGAGATAGTAACAGCTGGTGAATGGACTACTAGGCAGCAAGGCCCCCAGCCCCAGTCAGTGACAGGCTATGGGGATGCAAGCCATGCTCCCCATAGATCTCTGGAGTAGCAAAGCCCAACCCTCTCTCTGGGGCACCTTCCTCCAGATTCTCATGGTGCTGAGAGCAAAGCTGCTCAGCTCGTTAACATTTAGCACCCCCCAGCTGTCCCTGACAGCTCCCACATACACCTAGGGTCTCATTCACCCTGAGTCCCCCTAAAGCAGTGGGCCAAGTTCCCAAGGGCCAGAATCTGATGAAAAACCTCCCAAAATGCCACTGGCCAGGCCAGCTCACGTATTCACTGGTGACATCAAGAGAGGTTCCCATGCCCTGAGTCACTAGCACCAAGCTCAGACTCACCCTGGGCCAGCTGGGGGTGAGAATGGACTTTATACCCCCACTTCACAGCTTCTAGGGTAGAACTATACCCCCAAACCACCAAGACCACTCTGGACCCTGCAGCAAGCCCTGCTGAGAGGTCTGGCCATACAGACCTGGCCACAGAAAAAAAACAAGGTCATGAGGGGTTCTGAGCGCAACTTCCCCTCCTGACACCTGTACTGTCCCACTCCCCAGGTGTGAGCCTTTCCTTGGTTTACCTCATGTGCAGAAGAAGGAGTCTTCTTACTATCCCAGACCCAGAGCCATGGGCTGCAGGTCACGAGTGAGAGAGGACACTCCTGCCGTCTGTGGGCTATCTCTGCTGCAGAGACTGCAGGTGAGTCAGGGCCATAAAAATTTACTGCCCCTTGGGACCCCAGCTGGACCCCTCCTTCTTCCCGCTATCCCAACTTCCTGTGTCAGCAACCTTTCAACCTTGGAGTGGACTCCCAGGAAATGGGTGACAGCTTTCTAGGCTTGGACGCATTGCTTCCAGAACCTGGGAGCAAAAGAATCGAGGCCTCTTTCAGTTTCATTTGAGATTTACCCTAAGGGGATGGAGACCAATATGACGGGACTCTGGGGGCCTGCTCTACATGACAATTGAGAAGGGTGCAACATGGCTGGAGGTTATTGCCTGAGCATGTTCTGGAAGTCAAGGGAACCCTATGTCTAGTACATAGCCTGGAGAGGTTCCTGCTGCAGGTGACAGGCTCAGAAGAGACTTCAGAAACATCAGAGATTGCAAGTGGGCCTTTTCTTTTTTTTTTTTTTGCAAGTGGGCCTTTTCTTAACAGCCTCCTTGGCTTCTCTGGGCTGTGTCTCCTGTCGTCCATCCTGGGAACACTCTTTATGCACTGTGGTCAGCACAGGAGGAGGGAACCCCCCACAAACTAACCCAGGAAGAGTTACATATAAATGGGTGAATTTGGGTGAGCACTCGGCATGACTCTGAGTTTACTATCCTCCCTGCTTTCACCTGACCTCAGTGGGGAGGGGAAGTTCCAGTCAACCAGGAAAACCTACAGGAGGCCAGGGAAGTGCCAGCCCCCAGACCACCGCTTCACACCAAGTCAGCTTCAAAAAGGAGCTGCTCTCAGGACCCCCTACCCCTAGATCTCCATCCACTCATGTTCCAACCAAGGAGACCCTGCACCAGGAGACCAGATCCCCTAGGAGCACCTCTTATAGGATGCACTGGTCAGGGGCAGAGCGGGGGCTTAACCCTAACCCTAACATTCTACAAAATGGGAGATGACACCTCCTCTGCCCTCTCCATGGGGCCGAGGGAAGATGCCTGACAAACCACCCAGTGCCCACATGTGAGCTGGCAGTGAGGAGTCACTCAGACCACTCCCAGAGCCCACCCACCCCGTGGCCACAGCATGTGGGCATTGGAGGGGTGATAACAGGCCCTGCTTTTCATTTTTTAACACTTTGTTTAAAGAAGACACAATTCACATGCGGGAATTGTGACACAATTCACATCACTTCACCCATTACAGTGCATACCTCAGTGGTTTCTAGTACATTCACAGGGTTGTACAACCAACATCATTATCTTTTTTTTATGTGTTTTTTAAAGATTTTATTTATTGATTTTAGAGAGAGAAAGGCAGAGAAGAGGAAGGAACAGGAAGCACCAACTGGCAGTTGCTTCTCATATATGCCTTGACTGGGCAAGCCCAGGGTCTTGAACTGGCAACCTCAGCCTTCCAGGTCGACACCTTATCCACTGCACCACCACAGGTCAGGCCAGCATCACTATCTAGTTTCAGAACATTCCATCACCCCAAAAAAGAAGCCTCATCCCCATCCACAGTTACCCCATCCTTTTCCTAGTCCCTGACAACCATGAACCTACTTCCTGTCTATGTGGATTTGCCTACTCTGAATAGTCACTTAAATGAGATCACTCATTGTATGATCTTTTGTGTCTGGCTTCTCACTGAGCATCATTCCGAAGGTTCATCCAGATTTTAGAACATTAGTAAAAGGTCTTGCCTCTGCTACCCCAGTGGTTCTGGTAGTCCCAGGACAGATGATGGAGCCCCAGCAGCAAAAACCACAGTTCATCCCCTTGCCAGGTAACTCAGTTGGTACCTCAGATGGCAGGTATCTCAGATGGTTAGAGTGTCATCCTGATACACCAAGGTTGTGGTTTGATTCCCAGTCAGGGCACGTAAAAAAATCAACCAATGGCCTGACCAGGTGGTGGCACAATGGATAGAGCGTCAGTCTGGGATGCAGAGGACCCAAACTTGAAACCTCGAGGTTGCTGGCTTGAGTGCAGGGTCAATGGCTTGAGTGTGGGGTCACAGACAAGACCTCATGGTCACTGGCTTGAGCAAGGGATCACTGGCTTAGCTGAAGCCCCTCAGTCAAGGCACATATGAGAAAACAATCACTGAACAACTAAGGGGCCACAATGAAGATTTGATGCTTCCCATCTCTTCCTTCCTGCCTGTCTGTCCCTGTCTGTCTCTCTCTCTAAAAAAAATAATAAAAAAAAACAACAACCAATGAACGCATAAATAAGTAAAACAAGTCAATGTTTCTCTGTCTCTCTCTCTTTTCCTTTTCTTCACTAAAATGAAGGAAGGAAGGAAGGAAGGAAGGAAGGAAGGAAGGAAGGAAGGAAGGAAAGAAGGAAGGGAGGAAGGGAGGAAGGGAGGGAGGGAGGGAGGGAGGGAGGGAGGGAGGGAGGACAGGTCAAGCCTTCACCTGAGTTACCTGCCTGCCAGCAGGGCAGCCAAACCTCCCAGCAAGAGAAGCAGGAGACCTCAGGGCAGTTGTCACCATCAGCAGGACAATAAAAGAAGTTTGCTTTCCGTCTCAGCCCTTCTCAGGCCACTCTTGTGGGACTGACTTGCCAGTGGCAGGAGGAAGAGGGTAGTCCCAAAGGACAGGCACTGGGGATTCCACTCAGGAGAGAGGAGCCCCAGGGACACCAACACTTGAAGTCACACCTGAGCACAGGCAGAAGGGGAAGATGGGGTCAAGCAGTACCCATGCCAGGCCTAGACTAGGTCTGGATGACCACATTCTCTGGCTACACCCAGTGGCCTGCCATGCCCAGTTTCCCTGCAGTTTGACCACACTACTCTGTGCCGAGAAAAAAGAGGCTGGAGATGTGCCAAGCCTGTCTACTACAAACTGCACACACACAACACATGCATGCATACTCACACATGACATACATGGTCATGTACCCTCTCAAATGTACACATGTAATTCACATGCACTCACACACATGAAAGCCCACTTACATATATATAACACAACAGACAGTCGTAGACATACATGCACTCATGAACACAACACACATGCTCACGCACAACATGCACATAGGTTCACATGTACTCGTGTGTACATGCATGTACCACACACATCTTCAAACAAAACCTTCACTTGTACACTTATGCACAGACACACATGCAGACCCTGGGACTGTGTTGGCACCATAGGAAGCTGCCTCTGCATTTAGCAGTGTCAGCCTTGTGCTTTGTTTACACTCTGAAATTGTGACCCCCGCCATGCTAGCAGTAAAGATTTCATCAAGCAGAGGCCATCGTAGGGGGGGAGGCAGCCTCTGGTGACTGGACACAGTTGCCTCTTTATTCCTGAGCAAGCTCACTCACATGGCCAGAGCCCTGTGCTGGGTCAGCGTTTCCGGCCAGCCGGACAGGATGGGCATCGGAGACTTTGCTAGAACTGAGCTGGGCCCGCCCAGATTGGTCACACCCTGGTGGGGGACAAGAGTGTGGACTTTAGGGGTCTGGTTGCAGTTCCCTCCAGGTGGGGCCAGTGACTGGCCCAAGGTCACACAGCTGGAGAACTATAACCCTGGGCTGCCCCAACCTCTCCCTGCCCACCTGTGGCCAGCCTCACCAGCATCAACTTCAAAACCAATTGCCTCCCCTGGAAAGTCACTCATCTGACCCCAGGGCTCCCCCACCCCTCTGCCAGAGCACAGATGTCTACACACACACACTAGAAGGAGGTGTGAACAGATATCTCCGCAGAAATTCAAGAACTAAACAAAAGCGCCCTCATGCCTTCTGAAACCCCAGAGCACCTTCCCCTAGGTCCTGGCACTGCTTTGTCCTTGCAGACAGTGTCTTGCACTCAGGGAGCTCCTTAGGCCACCTGCCTGTGTCTCTCCCACCGTAGGGGACTCTGGGCCCCTCCCCTCTCCTGCCCTTCCCCGGCCAACCCACCCAGCAGCCCAGACTTCACACTCAGTGTTCTCCACAAGGACTTGAGGTAGATGACACTAAGGTGACAGTGGCCCCAAGCAGATAGCCCTGAGCAGCCATCACCCACTTCTGGGACCTCCCCTGGGAAAATCCAGGGTGCTTGGAAAAAAGGACACACATGGGCTGGCCAATGGGGCCCCAGGTCAGTCTCAGGCTCAAAGAAAGCACCATTCCTCTGCTCAGGGGGTCCACAGGACATACTGCCTCCCAGCAACCAGACACTCAGTGCTCAAGGCAGAGAAAAATCACTGCAGGGTCAGTTTCAGCCCTGGACTACCCAGGTTGGAAGGAAGGGCCAGCTTCACATCTATTGACTGAGACCAGCCTCTGACCCATCTCTGGTGTTTCAATGCCTATGTTAGGCAGCCTTTCTTTCCTCCAGCGTCTGAAGACCCCAGGGCTCTAGCCCTTTTTTCCTTGAACCTTTCCGAAGCACCTACAAGACAGACTCATCCTGCCCTGCAGCAGGTAGGCAGGTTCCCAACTAAACTCAGTCCAACACCAGCTCTCTTTTCACACCCTGAAACTACCCCCTACCAAAGTGCCAGCAAGTTTTATCACAGCCAG
Source organism: Saccopteryx leptura (assembly GCF_036850995.1). Classification (NCBI taxonomy): domain Eukaryota; kingdom Metazoa; phylum Chordata; class Mammalia; order Chiroptera; family Emballonuridae; genus Saccopteryx; species Saccopteryx leptura. The sequence goes on from NC_089503.1 coordinate 244,150,480, forward strand.
CTTCCAGCACTCTCCTGTACTAAGTGCAAACAGAGGGCACTAAACCTAGTGGGGGTGAGGGGTGGGGTGGGGGGGTGGACCAGCAGGACATCAGAGCAGGTGGGTTTAAGGCATATTCCAGGAAACAGAAGCAGGGATTGCCCCAGACACACCTCTACTCAGTTCTTTTTCCCTTTGTAGAAGCTTAATAATGTTATGCAGAGAGACAGACACCCACCCACCGCTTCCCTGGCTGCTGCCTCGCTGCCCACGCCCAGTCTCTGCAGGCCCCACCAGCCTCCTGTTCTGGAGTTCTGGGCTGCTGGAAAGAAGCTCTGATAGGCAGGACCTGCCTGGCAGCCTTACTTTCCCCATCCACCCACACAAACTGCTCCTCTGCTCATCTCTGGGGTGGGGGACATCTCTGCACCCCCACCCACCCACCCACCCCTGTCTCTCCTTGGCTGCCAGGTTTCACTGCCAGTTCTGGGTGACACTCCCACCTCATCAAGCTCTGCCAGGTCAACTGATACTAGCAAAGAAGGCCCTATCCCAAAGCCAAGGGTGTCTGCCCTTCTTGGAGCGCTGGGGACAGGAGCCAGAAAAGGAGGGGTCCTCGGGAGAGGGACACTGAGGAAAAACGTGAAGGAAACCCCAAGGAGTCTGGGGTCAGTAGTCACCAAGATGGGAGAGCTCAAGGGCCCCCCAGAAAGAGAGGGGCTAGGTCACGGAGGTTGAGGGTCACAAGGAGGAAGGGGTCACGGAATCGCGGAGGAGCGGTCAGAAGGTCAGAAGGTGGGGTATCACAATGTTCGCCGATAAATGCGAAGTCAAGGGTCGCCAAAGAAGTAAAGTTCAGGGTCAGCAAGAAGTGCGGGGTAGGGGGTCACCAAAAAGGAAGAGATCAGGGAATCACCGATGAGCTGGGTAGGAGCTCGCTACGGAGGCGCGTCGGACAGGGGTCACAGAGCAGCGCATGGTCGGGGGTCGCCAGGAAGGGCGGGGACAAGCAGCCGCGCTCCCCCCGCCCGCGGCCCTGGAATCCCGGAAACCCGGCCCGGCATGCCCGGGCCCACGCGGGCTAGGGAGCGAGGCTTCGACCGAGCTAGGGTGGCGGAGTCAGGGCGGGGGTCTGGCCGGCCGCGCCTCACCTCGTACCCGGGTCCGGCCGCCTCCGTTTCTCTGAGAACGCCGCGGCGGCACTCACTTCCGGGTTTCAGGCGCCATCTTGGGGACCTCGCGCACTTCCGGCCATGCCGCGGGGCGGGGCCTCTGGTGGGCGGACCGTGGGCGTGGTGCCGACCTTGGCTCTTGAGCCGGGTGAGGGGCTGGGACTTCTGGGCTCTGGATTTGAATTCTAACCCCGCCACCTACTGATGAGACCCTGGCACGTAGCTTATCTTTGGGAGTCTCAGTTTCCTTCTCTACAACCTGAGTATAGAACCAACCACTCTGACCTCCAGGCGTTTGCACGGGCTGTGCCCTCCCCTGATGCACTCTCACCCCGACCTTAAACCACTGGGGTTCTTGTACAACCCAGATCTTGCCTCTAAAGCCCACTCCTCAGAGACTTCCTTACAACCTTCTGAAGCGTCCCCTGGCCACACAGTCATGCTCCCTCACTTGATTGTCTCCCCACCAATAGTAATTGGCTCATTAATCTGTCTTCCTACCCGAATAGGCCTTCTAGGACCCTGGAACCCCCAACATGGAGCCTGGCACTTGCTGGACAGGGGCGGTGGCGGGGTGGGGTGGGGTGGGGGCTAGAAAGTCCCAGGGGCCCTCCGGAGCCTTCCCAGATAGAGAGCCGATTTCTCTTGTGTGGAGTGCTGGGCCACGGGGACCTGAGTGGCTCCCTGTTGGCTCCCTTCCCATTAGGGCTTCCAGAGGCCTGATACAGACAGGACTTTTGGCACTGCCAGGAAGAAGGTGGAGCCAGGCTCTGGCAGGGAATGCAGTTTTCCTGTCTTGAGTCCACTGGACCCGCCATGAGGTGGGCTGACCAGTTCAGGCAGATCTAGTGCAGGAGGCACAACTCCCTCCCGGACTGGGTTATCAGCAATGAAGGTGCTGCCTCCCTTTCCCTGGACCCACCTCACCACCAGCCAGTCCAGTCCAACACCCTGATATTACAAGTCACCTCTCCATGTGCTTGTTTATTCATTCAGTGAAGTGTGTGAGTGTGTGTGTGTGTGTGTGTGTGTGTGTGTGTGTGTGTGACAGAAACATAGGGACAGACAGAAAGGGAGAGAGATAAGAAGCATCAATTCTTCATTGTGGCACCTTAGTTGTTCATTGATTGCTTTCTCATATGTGCCTTGATGGGGTGGGGGCTACCGCAGAGTGAGTGACCCCTTGCTCATGTCAGTGACCTTGGACTCAAGCCCAAGGGTTCGACCTCCGGGTTTCGAACCTAGGTCCTCTGTGTCCACCACCTGGTCAGGCCACTATCCACTGCACCACCACCTGGTCAGGCCATTCAGTGAACTCTTATGGATGCTGCTTTGTGCCTGAGCGTTGAGCTGAGCAAAGCTGGGGTCCCAGAGAGAACTCAGTTCTCAGCCCTGCCCTCAGAAAGCTCCCAGTCTAGGAGAGACAGACAGTACCAGGCCTCGTCAGGCCTGGGGCCCAGGGAAGGGTGATGTCTCTGCCTAAGGTATCATGGAGGGCTACAGGAAGGAGGGCATGCTGACACTGGGGCTTTGAAGTTTAGGAGTTTGCCAGACAGACAAGAGAAAGAATAGTAGTCTAGGCAAAGTATAAAAGCTGTTCAAAGGACTGGTCTGATAGGGAAAAGAGTATGTTTAAAATCTATCGGCTAGTGCCTGACCAGGTGGTGGCGCAGTGGATAGAGCGTCGGACTGGGATGCGGAAGGACCCAGGTTCGAGACCCCGAGCTCACCAGCTTGAGCGCGGGCTCATCTGGCTTGAGCAAAGAGCTCACCAGCTTGGACCCAAGGTCCCTGGCCCCAGCAGGGGGTTACTCGGTCTGCTGAAGGCCCACGGTCAAGGCACATGTGAGAAAGCAATCAATGAACAACTAAGAAGTCGCAACGCGCAACGAGAAACTGATGATTGATGCTTCTCATCTCTCTCAGTTCCTGTCTGTCTGTCCCTGTCTATCTCTGCCTCTGTAAAAAAAAAAAAAAAATCTATCTGCTAGCCTGACCAGGCGGTGGCGCAGTGGAGCAGTGGATAGAGCGTCGGACTGGGATACCCAGGACCCAGGTTCAAGACCCCGAGGTCGCCAGCTTGAGTGCGGGCTCATCTGGTTTGAGCAAAAGCTCACCAGCTTGGACCCAAGGTCACTGGCTTGAGCATGGGGTTACTCAGTCTGCTGAAGGCCCGTCCGTGGTCAAGGCACATATGAGAAAGCTGTCAATGAACACACGGTCAAGGTACATATGAGAAAGCAATCAGTGAACAACTAAGGTGTCGCAATGAAAAACTGATGATTGATGCTTCTCATCTCTCCGTTCCTGTCTGTCTGTCCCTATTTATCCCTCTCTCTGTCTCTGTAAACAAAAAAAACCAAAAAAAACTATTTGACCAGGCTGTGCCAGGTTCAAAACCCCGAGGTCGCCAGCTTGAGCACCAGCTCATCAGCTTGAATGAGGGGTCCCTGGCTTGAGCGTGGGATCATAGACATGACCCCAAGGTTATTGGCTTGAGCAAGTGCTGTAGTTGCCTCCCCCCACCCAAAGCACATATAAGGAAAGCAATCAATGAACAACTAAGGAGTTGCAATGAAGAATTGATGCTTATCATTTCTCTCCCTTCCTATCTGTCCCTCTCTCTGTCTTCATCACACACACACATATAAAATTTAGGCCAACCCCCTTTACCCAAACGTATGGGGAAACTTGAGACCAAACATATGGGGAAACTGAGACCCAGAGAGAAGTGGTTTATCCAAAATGAGCATTGGTTTGGCAATCTGGATGTAACTTTGACTTTGACACTATTTTTCAGAACAAATGAAAAGGAATCAAATTGCCCTAGTTAGAGTGTTGTCTCAATAGGCCAGGTCAAGGCACATACAGGAGTCAACAAATCGATGTTTTTCTCTCTCTTCCTTCCTTTCTCTTTAAAATCAATTAAAAATTAAAAATAAGCCCTGGCCAGTTGGCTCCGTGGTAGAGCATCAGCTTGGTGTGTGGATGTCCCAGGTTCAACTCATGGTCAGGGCACACAGGAGAGGCACCCATCTGCTTCTTCACCCCTTCCCCTCCACCTCCCACTTCTCTCTCTCTCTCTCTTTCTTTCTCTCTCTCTCTCTTCCCCCTCCTGTAGCCAAGGCTCAATTAGAGCAAATTGGCCCCAGGTGCTGAGGATGGCTTCATGGCCTTCGCCTCAGGTGCTAAAATGGCTCCAGTTGCAATGGAACAAGGGTCCCTGATGGGCAGAGCATCACCCATTAGTGGGCTTGCTGGTTAGATCCCAGTCGGGGCGCACGTGGCAGTCTGTCTCTGTCTCCCTTCCTCTCACTAAAATAAAAATATTTTTCAAAATTAAAAATAAATATTTTTTTAGCCTGATCTGTAGTGGTGCAGTGGATAAAGCATCGACCTGGAATGCTGAGGTCGCCGGTTTGAAATCCTGGTCTTGCTTAGTCAAGGGGCATATGGGAGTTGATTCTTCCTGTTCCTCTGCTCCTTCCCCCTTCTCTCTCTCTTTCTCCCCTTTCTAAAATGAATTAAAATTTTTTTTTAATTATAAAAAAATAAAAAAAAATTTAATTTAAAAATTAAAAAAATATCAAATTGAGAAACAGACGTTAAAGAATCAAAGGGGTGAACAAGCCAGTTTGGAATAGGGAGGGCATCTGATTGCATTTTCCCAGTTCCTCCCACACACCACCAGCCATATAATTTTCAGGGACCAATGAAAAAGGACAAAACAGGGTCCCTTGTTCAAAAAGAGTTCAGAATTTCAAGGTGGCAACAGCAGAGATTAAATCAAGTAGGGGCTCCTGAACCCTGAACACAGAGCCTGGGCAAAGCCCAAGTCACAATGCACAAGACCAGCCATGCTCCCACCATGACCTTTGGAGGCAGGGACTGGTGTTACCTGCATTTTGCTGGTGAGGAGACCAAGGCGCAGGACTGAAGTTACCATGAGTGGTGAGCAGACATGGACTTGACCTCTGCCATGTCCACCTTGGAAAACCACAAGGTGTTTATGGGTAATTTTGTCTGGAGTGGGGGCAGCAGAGGGTGGGTCCAGCCATCTCAGCATAGGAGAATCTGCCAAGTCTGGGGATGTCTAGGGAATTAGTCAGATTCGGGGATTTCCAGGGAATCACAAGAGGCAGCCTAGGAGAGCAGAAGGGACATGGTTCTGGAATTTCAGACCTAGCCCTGGTGCAGTGGGTTCGCATGCTCTGAAACCCTAGAAAGTTATTTTATGTCTCTGGGCCTATTCTCCACCTGTAAAATGGGAATGGTGATGATAATAATAGCTGCCTTTAAAGATGTTCAAACAGCCTGACAAGGTGGTGGTGCAGTGGATAGAGTATCAGACTGGGACGCGGAGGACCCAGATTCGAAACACCAAGGTCTCTGGCTTGAGCGCAGACTTATCTGGTTTGAGCAAGGCTCACCAGCTTGAGCCCAAGGTCGCTGGATTGAGCAAGTGGTCCCTCGGTCTTCTGTAGCCCCCCAGTCAAGGCACATGTGAGAAAGCAATTAATGAACAACTAAGGTGCCACAACAAAGAACTGATGTTTCTCATCTCTTTCCCTTCCTGTCTTTCTGTCCCTCTCTCTCTCTCTTTCTGTCTCTGTCACAAAAAAAAAAAAGGAAAAAAAAAAAGATGTTCAAACAGCTAAGTAAGCGTGCCTAGTATTTAGCCATTAGCATGTCTGCGGGTGATGCTTCTAGACCACAGGGTCACCTATGTGAACACTCAACAGTTACACGTGCTCAAGGCTCTATCTGCCAGTGGGGACAATGCTCACAGAAGGCCAGAGCTCCCCCCAGGCACCGGTCCGTGGAAGTAAGGTTGCCAGATAAAACACAAGATGCCCAGTTATATTTAAACTGCGGGTACACGAAGAGTAATTTTTTAGTGTAAGTACATCGCAGATAATATTTGGGACATACTTAAATAGCCTCCGAAATTCACAACAACCCAGGAGTGCTGTTTTTTTTTGTTTGTTTGTTTTTTTGTATTTTTCTGAAGCTGGAAACGGGGAGAGACAGTCAGACAGACTCCCGCATGCGCCCGACTGGGATCCACCCAGCAGGCCCACCAGGGGCGATGCTCTGCCCACCAGGGGGCGATGCTCTGCCCCTCCGGGGGCGTTGCTCTGCCGCGACCAGAGCCACTCTAGCCCCTGGGGCAGAGGCCAAGGAGCCATCCCCAGCGCCCGGGCCATCTTTGCTCCAATGGAGCCTTGGCTGCAGGAGGGGAAGAGAGAGACAGAGAGGAAGGGGGGGGGGGTGGAGAAGCAAATGGGTGCTTTTCCTATGTGCCCTGGCCGGGAATCGAACCCGGGTCCCCCGCACGCCAGACCGACGCTCTACCGCTGAGCCAACCGGCCAGGGCCAGGAGTGCTGTTTTTTATTGGTGAAATTGGGAGACCCAACATGGGGAGACCACAGACAGAAATGGGGTCCCAGAGCCAGGCCAGGAGAGACCTGGGGAAGCAGCTGCTTCTCTCTGAGTCTCAGTGTCCCCGGTGCTAAACAGATATGATCAGAAGAGCCAACACATAGACAGGAGAGGATGTATAGTGGGCTCGTGTTGCAGGTCAGCTGTTTTAATTACTTCAAACACCAGAAAACTTCAGATAGACCTGAAGGTTGGCTCTCTGGGGGCTTCCCTGTGAACCCACAAGATTCCCTCAATTTCCCCATCTGGGAGCTGCCACTGATTAGATTCCCCAGCCTCAGTTTCCCTTCTGAGAAGTGCTGCCCTGTAGCTCCCCCTATTATCAGCCTCAGTTTCCCTCCTGGGATGGACTCCAGGGCTATGCCCATCTTTAAGTCAAGGAGACAGAGGCAGCATAGCACAGGCCCAGGGAGTCAGGGAGTCGGGACTATTAGACTTGGGCAGGTGAGGCGGGGCCTGAGCTGGGGGCAGGGACAAAGCTACTTCCTGTTTCTCCACATTCTGGAAAGTCCCGGGCGTTCCTGGTCAGTGGGAGCACCTCCCTCCCGGCTGCTCCCGGGCCTGGGTACCTCACCACTTCTCCTTTCCACACCCACTTCCCTTCGTTGTCCCCCTTACCCCGGCCAGCATCTCCATTCCTGCCCACCCGTTCCCGCTCCTCCTCCTCTTCTTCTTTCCCATCCTTTCTCCCATGCCCCTCTTTTCTCTTCCTCTCTAGCATCAGTCACACCCTTCTCATGGTGCAGAAGAGGAGACTGAGGCAAGAACAGCAGGGACTGCCCAGGTCACACAAGCCATTCTGTGGCTCTTGTCTTCACCCCTCTCTTTCCTTCTTTCTCTCTCCCTCTCTGTCTTTTTATCCATCTCTGTCAGTTTGTGCAACCTCTATCTCTGTCTCTGGCTACCCTCTCTCCCCTTCCCTAGCTGAGCCTGTCCCACCTGGTTGAGCCACCACACCCTCCCCGTATCCTGGCCCACCTGCCACTTGCCCTGAGGTGTCCGCAGGTGGCTCTGGCTGGCGGGTTGCTGCTCCCTTGGCGCTGTCCTGGCCTTGTCTGAGCCCCGAGCACGATCCTGCCAGGCCTGGCCAAGGCTGCCTCTAAGCCAGGACAACTTCAGGGAACAGCGAACCCGTCTGACAGGTTTGAGATCCGCCCCTGACAGGCCTTCCTGCCTCTGGCTGAGGCTGGGCCACTCTGGCTGCAGGAGGTTAAATGTGACACCTGACAGAGCACCCCCCAGGCTGGGTGAGGGCTGGGCCCTGAGGGTGGGGTGCAGGCAGGAAAGAGAAGGAAGATCAGCTGTCTACCAGTCAAACCCAAAGGGGAAGGAGTGTTAGGAAGAGGGCAAAGGCCTGGGGTGTGGGGGGTGAGCATCAGGGAGCAGGGTAGTGAGGCTGCAAAGGAAGTGATGGGGTCATGGGGCTCCCAGAGATAGGGTGAGGCCTTTATCCTGGGGGCAGTAGGGAGCCACGGAAGGTTATGGGGCAATGGAGTGGTATGATCAGGTTGGGTCTGGAGATCACTGGCTCTGCCCACATGGTCTTGACAAGGTAGGGCTAAGGGGCCACATCTCTGAAGCTCATCTGGTGGCAAGACCAAGACTGTGGAGGTTAATCTGCTGCCTGAAACCAAGAAAAGGAGTCAGACTTTTGATTTCTTTCTATTAAGGGCCTATGATGAGCCAGGCTGGAGCTAAAGAAGAGTTCAGGTTGGGGAGGGGTGAGTACCCTCAGGATGCACCCTCACTCCTCAACACCACACCAAAGGGACTCAGCTTGGCCTTGTCCCTGTATGATGGGGAGTTATGGGGGATTTGAAGCCCAGAAGAGCTGCAGCTAAGGTGTGTGTGTGGGGGGGGGGGGTGTGTGTGCAGGTGATCACAGGAGGAGGTGGGCCAAAAGGTGGGGGAGGCCACACATCCATCTGAGAAGCATTTACTGGGTGCCTTTTGGGGTCAGGCGCCAGGAACACAATAGAAAACAGAGCCTACCCCATGATGTTCCCTGGCCACAAGGGAGTGGGACATCCCTACAGGACAGGGCATTGATGTATTAATCCTTCCTGGTCCTTCCATTGATGTGTTGGCTAGTTTCTGTAACATGACTACCAGGTGAGGGTCTGAGAAGTTGAATAGAGCCCCCCCCCCCAGCACTGATGTCACCTGCACTGGGACTTCCTGAACCTTCACCTTGGATCTGCCTAGCCCCACAGGGAAATTCCAGGACAGCCAGGCTGGGTGACTCAGATTCTGGCCTTTCCTCTGCAGATTGTGATGGGGATGCCCTAACTGGGGCTGGGGAATCCGGCTTCTTCTATAGCCACTGGGACACCTGACAGAGCACCCCCCAGTCTGGGTGTGACTGGCAGAGTGGAACTTTAGCAGCAGAGCACCAGAAATTAAGACTTGCAGGGTTCAAATCCCAGCTCTACCACCCAGTAGCGGTGTGACCCCAAGCAAGTTACTTAATCTCCCTGTGCCTCGTTTTCCATCTACCAAATGTGAACAATCATAATAACTCCCTTGGAGGGTTTTTGTGAGAATTTGGTGAGGATCAGCATGTGTTCAGTGTTTGGAGCAGGGCTTGGGATGTGGTGTGGACTTTATGATAAAATGTTTAAAAAGACAAATTCAGCCTGACCAGGCAGTGGCGCAGTGGATAGAGCATCGGACTAGGAAGCGGAGGACCCAGGTTCGAAACCCTGAAGTTACCAGCTTAAGCTCGGGGTCGCTGGCTTGAAGCCCAAGGTCGCTGGTTTAAACTCAAGGTCACTGGCTTGAACAAGGGATAATTTGCTCTGCTGGAGCCCCCAGTCAAGGCACACGTGAGCAGGCAGTCAACGAATAACTAAGGAGCTGCAACGAAGAATTGATGCTTATCATCTCTCTCCCTTCCCATCTGTCCCTATCTGTCCCTCTTTCTGACTCTGTCTCTGTCAATAAATAAATAAATAATAAAGTATAGGGCCTGACCCATGTCCTCCCACCCTGTTATTGATTCAATCCAGGGTGCTCTGCTTCATGAAGGAGGAGCCCCCCAAGGCCAGCCATCTGCAGCTCCTGTCTCCCTAACCCCATGTATGTCTTACCTCCCAAATTGGTTCGAGTCTTGGTTGCAACTTACAGAAACTGAAACTAGTTTTATTTTTTTTTTAACTTTTTTTCTTTTTAGATTTTACTTATTCATTTTAGAGAGAGGAGAGAGAGAGAGACAGAGAGAGAGAAGGGGGGGAGGAGCAGGAAGCATCAACTCCCATATGTGCCTTGATCAGGCAAACCCGAGGCTTCAAACCAGCCTTGTCAGTGTTCAAGGTTGATGCTTTATCCACTGCACTACCACAGGTCAGGCCTTTTTTTTCCAATGGGAGGTTTTTGCTCCTGGAACTGAAAGGTCCCGGGAGAGATGTAACTCAGAGTTTTCCCTCTCAGCACAACTGACATTTGGGATCAGATGTTTCTTTGTGTTGAGCAGCATCCCTGGCCCCCACTCACTCAATGCCAGGAAAACCTCCAGTCGTGACAACCACAAATGTCCCCAGACATCACCCAGTAAGTGTTCTTTAGGAGTAGAACTGCCCCGTTTGAGACACATACTCCAGCTAGTTTCATGCTGGACTGGATCCAGGACTTTCAAACAGTGCCACAAAGATCTATTTATCTCTATTTCTTGTCTCTGTCATCTTCTCTTTTGGCTTTTTACCTCAACAGTCTCACTTCTTGTGGGGACAAAGATAGTGCCAGCAGCTCCAGGACAACTTAACAACCCCAGCAAGTCAGCACCTCTTCCCCAAGAAAGGCAGCAAAAGTTCAAGGATGCCCTGGCCAGATAGCTCGGTTCATCAGAGCATCATCTTGAAGTGCAGAGGTTGCGGGTTCGATCCCCGGTCAGGGCACATATAGGAACAGGTGGATGTTCCTGTCTTTTGCTCATTTGCTCTCTCTCTCCCCTTTCCTCTCTCACTTAAATCAATCAGTTAAAAAAAATTTTTTTTAAGTTTAAGGAAAGGTTTTGATTGATCCAAGCTTTGTCACATGTCCTTGTTCAATCAATTGTTGTAACCAAGAAATGGAAAGCCCTGATTGGCTAAGGTGGAGAGGGGTCACATGATGTCAGCCAGTGGATTGGAAGCATGGGGAATAGCACTGGGTAAAAGTCTGGCAGTTGCTCAAAACGTTAAACATAGAATCACCATTTGATCCAGCAGCCCCACTCCTTTCAAATCCAGAAAATTGAAAACAGGCATCACATATATACCTACCTATACGTGACTATCCACAAGCAGCAGAATTCACAACAGCCAAAGATGGAAACAACAGCTGTGTCCATGGACAAATTAATGAACAAACGAAACACGATCCATCCACACACAAATATTATTCAACTTTCAAAAGGAGGGACATTCTGACATCTACTACGTGAATGTACATGATGAGTGACATAAGCCAGACATAAAAAGACAAATACTGTGTGATTCCATTCATAGGAAGTCCTCAGAAAGTAGTGGGAGCCAGGGGCTGGGGTAGGGGATAGGAAGTTAGGTTTTTTTTTTTGTTTTTTTTTTTTTTCATTTTTCTGAAGCTGGAAACAGGGAGAGAGTCAGACAGACTCCCGCATGCGCCCGACTGGGATCCACCCGGCACGCCCACCAGGGGCGAAGCTCTGCCCACCAGGGGGCGATGCTCTGCCCATCCTGGGCGTCGCCATATTGCGACCAGAGCCACTCTAGCGCCTGAGGCAGAGGCCACAGAGCCATCCCCAGTGCCCGGGCCATCTTTGCTCCAATGGAGCCTCGGCTGCGGGAGGGGAAGAGAGAGACAGAGAGGAAAGCGCAGCGGAGGGGTGGAGAAGCAAATGGGCGCTTCTCCTATGTGCCCTGGCCGGGAATCGAACCCGGGTCCTCTGCACGCTAGGCCGACGCTCTACCGCTGAGCCAACCAGCCAGGGCAGGAAGTTAGTTTTTAATGGATGGTCATGATGGTTGCACAACAATGAATGTACTTGATGCCACTGCACCATGCACTTAACAATAGTTAAGATGATAAATTTTATGTTACCTGTGGTGTTTTTTTGTTTTTTGACAGAGACAGAGAGAGAGAGAGTCAGATAGAAGGATAGATAGGGACAGACAGGTAGGGAGAGATATGATAAGCATCAATTTTTCATTGCGGCACCTTAGTTGTTCATTGATTGCTTTCTCGTATGTGCCTTGACCGTGGGGCTACAGCAGACCAAGTAACCCCTTGCTCAAGCCAGTGACCTTGGGCTCAAGCTGGTGAGCTTTGCTCAAACCAGATGAACCCACGCTCAAGCCAGTGACTTCGGGACTTCGCATCCCAGTTTGACACTCTATCCACTGCGCCACCACCTAGTCAGACATGTTACCCGTGTTTTACCACAATAAAATCTGTATCCAGATTTATTTATTTAGTTAAAGAGGAGATAGTGAGACAGTTTCCCACATGTGCCCCAACCAGGATCCATCTGGCAACCTCATCCGGGGCTGATGCTCAAATTAACCAAGCTATTTTTAGTACCTGAAGCCAATGTTTGGTCCAACCAACCTATCCTCAGTGCCCAGGTCAACTCTTTTTTTTTTTTTTTAATTATTTTTATTCATTTATTCATTTTAGAGAGAGAGAGAGAGAGAAGGGGGGAGGAGCAGGAAGCAGCTTTGACTCCCATATGAGCCTTGACCAGGCAAGCCCAGGGTTTTGAACCGGCAACCTCAGCATTCCAGGTCGACGCTTTATCCACTGTGCCACCACAGGTCAGGCTCAGGTCAACTCTTGAACCAATTGAGCCACTGGTTGTGGGAGGAGAAGAGAGGGAAAAGGGGGAGAGGGAAGGAGAGAGAAATAGATGGTCACTTCTCCTGTGTGCCTTGACCTGGAATTGAATCCTGGACATCTATACACCAGGTGATGCTCTAGCCACTGAGCCATTGGCCAAGGCCTTTACCCAGATTAAAATCTCCCCCACAGTGCCCTGGCCCTGATGACTAGTTCCTTGAGTGTCCTTCCAGGGCAATTTCTGTGAGACAATGCCCTGACCTACACACACACACACACACACACACACACACACACACACACACACACACACACTTGTCACACAGTCTGTGGCACAGTCTACATTTTGCCTCCACTCTGCCTAACATATGCTGGAGTTTGTTGTATACAAATTCATAAAGGGTGTCAGTTCTTGTTGCTACCAGGCTCTCTTGCTGGCTCTGATGGGGCACGTTGTCACATTGGAGAGGCTCACATGACCAGGAACTGAATGCTGCCAACAACCAGTGAATGAGCTTGGGAAGGTACCTTCCCTGTCTGAACCTTCAGATGAGGCCTCAGCACCAGAGGCACCATGACCACAGCCTGTGAGACAGAGGACGCACCTGGGCTGCACCTGGATTCCTGACCCGTAGAAATTGAGATCATAAATATGCCTTGTTTAGTGGCTACATTTGGGATGACTTGTTACATAGCAAGTGTTAATGAATACAGCCCCCCTCTCTGGTCTCAAGTAGGCGTTTCAGGTTGTCCCTTGTTGGGTGACATTTAGTGAGTGTCACCTGTTTACACAGATGCACAAGGGAGCATCCTGGGCCATGTCTCTGGGGCAGCCCAAGGATGTTAGGATACAAGCCCACAAAGTGTCCGTCACAGTGCTCATGATGGAATCTGGCGGTAGAGAAACCAGACCAAATGGACTCACATGAGGTAGAAAACAGTGTGAGACCAACCCAGGTGTCTAATGACATCTATTCATCCTGCCCCTTCCTAAAATTCTTGTGAAATCAGTGCCAGCACATTCAGACTGCATTTGATCCAAATGTGTGCTCAGAATTTATCATGAAGGCACTTTTTATGCACCAAGCCCATCAGACAGACAATAGAGCCATGAAGAAATAAATACCTTCAGTTAGTGAAACGCCAAGGAAAAGGGCTCAAAGATAAAACAGCCTGGGAGGTGTGGGATAAGGCATGAAGCCACACTAGGTCAGCTGAAAGAAGCTGTCCAAGCCAAGTAAAGGCCCCAGGACAGGAGGGACACAGGCACTCTGCTGGTGAAAGGAGGATAATAAAGAACTCACTGCAGCATCTGTGAAAATTGAATGATTTTTAAAATTTAATGCACTTCCAATAGCTGCGGGAAAATCATTAGATCTTCCCACCCCAGCAAGGAAGTCGGGCTTTTTGCGTTGGTTACATATTGGAAAACCGAGGCAGGAAAATGAAAGGGCGAGGATCTGGAACCTAAGGGCTCCCTGATGCTTGTACCCGTTTCGCAGATAAGGCACTGGAGGCTCAGAGAGAAGTGGGTCGGACCCACATTACACCGTCTTCGGCTCCGCGGCCGCTAGAGGCCACTCGAACCTCCTAGTTGTCCGCTCGCAGATGCTGGCTGCTGCCTCAACTAAGTCCCGCCCTCGGCCACGCCCCCTCTAGTTCTGGTCTTACAGCCCCGGCCCAGAAGGCCCTGCAGCGACCAGCTCTGTCCGTCTGGAGCCTCGTCTGGGACATCGGTCAACCCACAGCATGAGCGACTCCGCTGCAACCGCCATCTTCGCGCCTGGCGAGAACTGCGGGCCCGCGTGGCAGGCGGCGCCCGCGTCCTACGACGCGTTGGACACACACCTGCAAATACTTGGCAAGCCTGTGATGGAGCGCTGGGAGACCCCCTACATGCACGCGCTGGCGGCCGCTGCAGCCTCCAGAGGTAGCTCTGCATCCGGCCACCTTGTAGCCGCTGGGGCGATCAGACCCTGTACCAGCCTGTTCTCTGGCTGATGCACCTCTGAGCCTCTCCGTGCCTCTTTCCTAGCCTGGAAAATACGGCTGCTAACGGGGGGCGACGACAGGGAAATAAAAGGGGTGCTGCAAACACGGGGTATGCACCCAGTAGATGCTCCCTGAGAACTGGGAACTTCCTTTCCAGGGGAAATGAGGCCTTGGCCCCCGAGATGGGTCTTCAGCTACAGGGCCTCTGGTGGAACTCAGCCTGCCCCTCGCCTGAGGTCGGAACAGGGGGTGGCGGTAGGCGCTGCCTAGGCGCACATGGGGAGCCTTACTGCGCAGGAGACCCCACCTACCCCAGCTAAGAATAGCTCCGGGAAAGCTGAGGCAGAAACACAGCTGTGGCAGGGAGATCCTGTGCTCCGGTGTCAGAGCCCAAGGGTTGCCCAGGTCTCCCAAGGGGGCTGGGTGTGTGGCGTTGAGGCCGCTGTGATGCAGTGGGTACCTCCACCCTTAGATGTTCCAGTCCCGGCCTGGAATCCTTGTCCTCCCTTGCCCTTCCCTTATGAACTTCATTGTGGGGAGAGTGGAAGGAGGAGTGAAAAGTAGCCAAGAGATAAGCTGCATTGGTGGCATGCCACCAGTGCCACTAGTTTACACAGCCAGACCAGGCTCAAAGTCCAGGATCTGACCACCCCTCCAGGACTGGGCCCAAAAGCCATTCTGCCACCTCCCTGGCAGGCCATCCCTTTTGGGCCACTGGCCAGGATCCATGCTGTTCCCTTTCAGGGCCACTGTGTCCCTATGCCTATTGTGACTTCCTGTCCTAGTTTCTGTGCCAAGGTACCATCCCTGCACCTCCTCCTCCCATTAGCTTCCTCAGCCTGGGCCTTTTGTGTGTACAGGGGGCCGGATCCTGGAGGTGGGCTTCGGCATGGCCATCGCAGCCACCAAGGTGCAGGAAGCCGCCATCGATGAGCACTGGATCATTGAGTGCAATGATGGAGTCTTCCAGCGGCTCCAGGACTGGGCCCAGCGGCAGCCACACAAGGTGCCACCTCTGCCTGCACACCCCCCACCCAACTCCTGGGGCCATCTCAGGCACTGGGATTGGAGAGGTAGAAAGGTGCCCTCCCTTGGGAGTTCCTCTGCCTCCTCATAGTGGATTAGCCCTGGGGACCCTTCACCTTCTTTTTCTCTTCTAGGTGGTTCCCTTGAAAGGCCTGTGGGAAGAGGTGGTGCCCACCCTGCCAGATGGTCACTTTGATGGTGAGAGGGGCTGTGGGTGCTGGTGTTAGGTGGAGCCTCTACCTGAATCTCCTCCTCACTTGCGGAGGGACCTTCTAAAGAACACACTTGCTGCCCTGGCCAGATAGCTCAGTTGGTTAGACCTTAGAGCAGCGATTCTCAACCTGTGGGTCGCGACCCCGGCGGGGGTCGAACGACCGAAACACAGGGGTCGCCTGCTTTAGGCGGGGTCGCGACCCACAGGTTGAGAACCGCTGCGTTAGAGCATTATCTTGAAGCAGAGGCTACCAGTTTGATCCCCAGTCAGGGCACATACAGGAACCGATTGATGTTCCTGTCTCTCTCTCTCTGAAATCCATAAACATTTTAAAAAAATTAAAGGACACATGTGCTGACATGTCACTGGACAACAGAGCCCAGGTGGGGAGCACAGATACACATGAAACCTGGTACCCAATAGGAATGTGGTGATACCTTAAATGACCGAATTGGACATGATACCTAGAGGAGGTGGCAGCATAGTGAACCTGGGGTACAGCTGCCAGAATTCCTGGGTTGTGTTCATATTCCACCCCCATGGGTAGTCAGCTGTCCTGGTGTGGCTACCGCCAGCCCTGACCATGTAGCTTCTGTCCTCCCATGCAGGGATCCTGTACGACACATACCCGCTGTCTGAGGAAACCTGGCATACACATCAGTTCAACTTCATCAGGGTAAGACCTCACAGAGGGATGGGGTCTGCACCCCCCAGAATAGGGTATCAGTAGGATGGGGGCATCTGCCGTCCACACACAGCATCCCCTCCTTCTACTCAGTTCTCTGTTCTGCCTCCTGACTTCTGTCTCCCTCCCAGGGCCACGCTTTTCGTCTGCTGAAGCCGGGGGGTGTCCTCACCTACTGCAACCTCACCTCCTGGGGGGAGCTGATGAAGTCCAAGTACTCCAACATCAGAACCATGTTTGAGGTACAGCAGCCACAACTGCCAGGCTCACCCACACCCTTCACCCAGGCAGGCTGAGGAGGCAGATGCAGTCATCTGTAATGTGGGAGGGTCCCTTGCCCCTGGGCTGCTTTATTGGGTGGATTGTGCATTCTGTTGGAAATTAGGGAAGGTACCTCCCCAGTGCCCTTGGGACAAAGGGATTCAGCCCAAGTTCCCCACTTGGTGGACAGGTGACACACCCTTCACTTGGCTGACCTCCACCCAAAGTGTACTGCTGGTTCAGCCATGCTTGTCTCAGGGCCTTTGACCAAGTTCTTCCCTCTGCCTGCAAGGAGGAGCAGCTAGGCTGCCTGGTGACAGGCTGTGACAGACAGGAAGCCGCTGCCTGAGTTTAGATACCTGAATATCATCAGACCTGGGCATCCATGTTGTCTCAGCAGTTGGGTTTGGGGTGGGGGCTGCTGCAGCCCCTGGGGTCCTTGGCACTAGCAACGCTATGCAAGGAATGATAGGTACCAGGTGTGTGTGTGTACGTGCACATGCGTGTGCATGTATCATGAGGCTCCAGAATCTAGACATGACCTGGTGCTTCCCCGTCACAGGAGACACAGGTGCCCGCGCTGCTGGAGGCAGGTTTCCAGCAGGAGAACATCCACACGCAAGTGATGGAGCTGGTCCCACCAGCCAACTGCCGCTACTACACCTTCCCGCAGATGATCACACCCTTGGTCATTAAGCACTAAGCCTGGTGGACACAGGTTTAGCCACCCATATACCTTCCTCCCCCCTCAGTGCCTTCATATCTGGGAGCTTAGGCTCTAGCCTCACAGCCCAGGTTCTAGTTGAGGCAGCATCAGCTGTGTGACCCCGGTCATCTTCCCTAATCTATTCAAGGGGACCAGAACCAGCCTCATTCAGGGGTCACGGGGATGAAATAAATGCCAACACTGGGCTGGCTAATTAGTAGCATGATGCAAAAGTCCTCTGATTTCTCCCATCCGTCCAAAAAGAAAAAGAAATCTGTTAAGTGGACCTTCAGGGAGCCAGTGGACAAACTATCTGTTCCACAGTGTCTGAACCTGTGAACCCCATCCTGCCAATGGGAGATATGCCAATCAATCACCTATGGCCCCTTCTCTCAACCAGCCAGGGTGGCTGCCCCTCTCTTCCCTGTGGTTGGCAGCTGGGTCCAGGGGGGTGCAGAAGTAGGTCAGGTCTAAGAAGGGTAGCAGCCCCAGTCCCAGGTCTTCAGACTACTGAGAGGGTCTCTGGTCCCACCAAGTCAGACTGAGCCTGAAAACAGAGAAACTTTATGGCTGGAGTCTCACAGGACCCTACCACCCACTCGAGAGGTGCAGTGTCATTTGCTGAAGTCTGATTCTCCCACTGTCCTGTTTCCTCTGACTCCAGACCCTTTATAGTCCCAGTGCAGGGGGAGCCCAGTCATCACCTGGCTCAAGGGGATGCTCTGGCTCCCCTCCTTCACAGTGGGGACTGGAGTAGATCAAGAGCAGGGCCCCAAAGAAGGGCTGGCATAAACTGAACCATCTGCCTCCAGGGCCTCATCATCTCTAAGGGCTGATCCTGCCCAAGGCAGCACTCATCCACCTACCTCTGGCAAAGGGGGTGCTTTCAGCCCTGTGGGCACCTCCCTACCTCCAACAGCCCTTTGCCCATACGCGACAAAGGCAAGCTTCAGTCCAGGTGGGTTTCGTGGATTTATTGACGATCACTTGGGATGACGAAGAGATCACAGGGTGGCAGTTGGGTGGCACTACCTGCGGTACCAGATCTTGAGTCTCTTTTCCCGCTTGATTTTCTTCTGCAGCTGCAGGATGCCATAGAGTAGGGCCTCGGCCGTGGGTGGGCAGCCTGAGGGTGGGACTTTGCCTCAGTATCTGCCCATGGGGAGGGGGCCCATAGCCCTGGCTTAAACAGGAGACCTTGACTGGTTTCTGGGTCCTGCTGGAGCACTACCCTGCCCTCTGCTGCCTGACAAAGGGCATGTGAACCTCAAACGTCCCAACTGGGGGCAGTAATTACAAGCCACATTAAGCAGGAAAGGCCTGAGCCACTCAGGGCCATGGGAAGAATGACCTAGGAGCTGCAGGTAGACTGAGGGTCACTTCCCAGTATGGGGAGGGTTGAGACAGGCCCCCACCCCATTGTCCCTTGAGTCTGCACCAAAGAGGCTGGGCAGTTTGGCCCATCATGGGGAGGAGCCAGTAAGGTGGGCAGGGCAGGGAGGCCCAGACTGAAAAGGGAACCCCCAGAGAAAGAATCCTCATAGTCCCTGGCCTCAGTATCTCGGGTGGAAGAAACAGGAACAGGTTGCCACCTGGAGGACTTCCCAGGACCTGATAGGCCCGTCATCTTGAGTGGCTGGATAAAGAACTGTCATGGTTACTTACTTCCAGCTGACTCTGGTGCTCAGTGCCTGGTAGTATGATCACAATGGCCCACTTAGTGGATGGGGAAACTGAGGCTCAGAAAGGAGACTTGCCTGACGTCATGTATCAAGCAATAATCGTCTAAGGGTCTGGCTTCTTGTCAAGGTTAACAAGCCTCCAGGGTAGATTCCTATGCATCTTTTGAAGCCCCACCCACTGTACCCTCTGTCATCCACTAGGCAGGGTTGGATGCATCTCTGTCAGGCTCAATCCCCCCCTAACCTCAGGGGTTCCCCAGGGCCTGTCCCAGTGCTGAGGCCTCTTTAGAGCCCAGCACTGCCTAAGGCAAGCCCAGGCCTAGAAAAAGCACTCAATAAATATTTGCGGAATGCTAAACGAATCAACCCCATTTTCCATTGAGCTCTAATCTAATGTGAAAACCTGTTTCTCTGCCTTTGGGAGGTGCCAGCACATGCCCATGAGGCCACCCTTGCTGATCAGCCAGGGGAAGAGGCGTAAGAGTCCCGCAGGGCAGCCAGATAAAATGCACCAGTACTTTTTTTAGTATAAGTATATTCTGAATATCCTGGTGGACATACTTAAAATGAAAAAGATTATTCATTGTTTTTCTGACATTCAAATTTAACTGGGCACCCTGCATTTTGATTTGCTGAACCTGACCACCTGGGTGATCCTGGGTCCAAGAGGTAGCCCCCTAGTCAAGGCACATATGAGAAAGCAATGAACGACTAAGGTGCCGCAACATGGCCTGACCTGTAGTGGCGCAGTGGATAAAGCATTGACCTAGAATGCTGAGGTTGCCAGTTCAAAACCCTGGGCTTGCCTGGTCATGGCACATATGGGAGCTGAAACTTCCTGCTCCTCCCCCTTCTCTCTCTCTCTCTCTCCTCTAAAATAAATAAATAAATAAATAAAAATAATTTAAAAATAAATAAATAAATAAGGTGCCGCAACAAAGAATTGATGCTTCTCATCTCTCTCCCTTCCTGTCTGCCTGTCCCTATCCATCCCTCTCTCTCTGTCTCTGTCACACAAAAACCAGGGAAAGCCCACTGTGTCTGCAGGGGCGTGGGGACTCCTTTGTGAGGACCTGAAGGCCTGGTTCCAAGAGACATGGGCAGTGGACTTACCTGGGACGTAGATGTCCACAGGCACGATGCGGTCACAGCCTCTCACGACAGAGTATGAGTAGTGGTAGTAACCTCCTCCGTTTGCGCAGCTGGAGGGGGAGGAGTGATGTAAGGGCTTCTTTGGCCAACCAGACCTTACTCCCTCCTTGGGGCCCTGCGCCTAACCCACACCTGCCTTCAACTGTAAGCAGGTGCCCAGAGCGCCAAAAAGAACAAGAATGGGATGTGAAGTCATAGGAAAGATATCAGTCACCTGAGACCAGGTAGACCTAATGGATGGATCCTGAAAACGATGCTTAGTGAGAGGCCAAATACAAAAGGCTACAGTGTGTGATTCCATTTATGTGAAATGTCCAGAACAGGCACAGGACAGAAAATGGGTTCATGAGTTGCCAGTGGTACAGAATTGCATACTTTATTTTTTTAGAGAGAGAAGAAGGGAAAGAGAAACATTGAATTGTTGTTCCACTTATTCATGACATCACTGGTTGACTCTAGTGGGTGTCCTGACTGGGGATTGAACCTGCAACCTCAGCTTGTTGGGAAGATGCTCTTAACAACTGAGCTACCCAGCCAGGGCTGAACTGCAGTTTAGAAGGGCAAACTTTCACAGTGGTTGGAAAATCATCCCAATACACGAAGGTTGTAGGTTCAGTCCCTGGTCAGGGCACATACAAAAGTCAACCAATGACCTAACCTGTGGTGGCGCAGTGGATAAAGCATCAACCTAGAATATTGAGGTTGCCGGTTTGAAACCCTGGGCTAGCCTGGTCAAGGCACATATGGGAGTTGATGCTTCCTGCTCCTCCCCCACTTCTCTCTCTCTCTTCTCTCTAAAAATGAATAAATTTTAAAAAATTAAAAAAAAAGTCAACCAATGAATGCATAAATGAGTGGAACAACAAAATCGATATTTCTCTCTTCCTCTCTTGCTTTAAAAAAAAGTAAAAGGGGGCTATGTGAATTTTATCTAAACCAACAAAAAAATTAAGTGATTAAACAGGTTTTAACAATGTGGGGAAATGACAAGTTAAAAAGGCAAAGAGAATGTAAACGTGACAGAGGGGGATGTCATTTATGTATTCATAAAGCAGAGAAACAGAAATAAGATGGGCTCTTGGGGTGGGGGAGTGATGATAACCCACAAGAAGGGAACACTCTGGGGAGGGGGCAGTTTGTATGTTTGTACAGCAGAAGTGTGAGAGTCACTCTCCTGCTCCCAGCAGCTCTGGGGTTTCCCTGAGTAAATTATACCTCCTTGACCTCAATCAGACAGAAGCCCATTTAAAGACTGGGAGGAAACACGCCAGTGTGTCACAAGTATGTCTCATTGCTGGAGCCAGCTTATGGCCACCAACCCCACCAGCACTCACCTCCCCATGGACACAACATAACGAGGCTCTGGCATCTGGTCATAGACCTGGAAGAGACAACAGGGTCTATGTTTGGCTCAACTGGGTGAAAGATGGGAGGGGGCTGAGGCCAGGGCCAGGCCTACCTTACGAAGTGCAGGGGCCATTTTGTTGGTGAGAGTCCCAGCCACAATCATGACGTCTGACTGGCGTGGGCTGGCTCGAAAGACTACACCGAAGCGGTCCATGTCATAGCGGGGTGCTGCCATGTGCATCATCTCCACAGCACAGCAAGCCAGGCCAAAGGTCATGGGCCACAGGGAGCTCTAAGGTGGTCAACCCGTGAGTAGACAGTTGGCTCGCAGTGTTTAAAGAAATGGGAGATTTCACATAGGAAACCCTAGATTCCTAGCCTTTCTTGAAAAATGACACATCAGCCATGTCCCCATGTGGCCTCCAAGCCCTTCAAATGCTTGTCACAAGCCTGAGCTTACTGCCCCAGCCCAGGGCTGCCCAACAGGAAGGTCAACTGAGCTAATCTTGTGGGTCAACACTTGCCAGTAGCTGCATTATCGGGGGGGGGGGGGGGATACACACACACACACACACACACACACACATATGTATTTTGTGTGTGTGACAAAGATAGAGAGAGGGACAGACAGAGACAGACAGAAAGGGAGAGAGATAAGAAGCATCAATTCGTTGTGGCTCCTTAGTTGTTCATTGATTGCTTTCTCACATGTGCCTTGACTGGGGTGGGGGCTACAGCAGAGCGAAGGACCCCTTGCCTTCAAGCCAGTGACCTTTGGGCTTGAGCCAGCGACCATGGGGTCATGTCTGTGATCCCATGCTCAAGCTGGTGGGCCCACGCTCAAGCCAGCAACCGTGGGGTTTTGAACCTGAGTCCTCTGCATCCCAGTCCAACGCTCTATCCACTGTGCCACTGCCTGGTCAGTGGAGAAAAGAAAGAAAGAAAGAAAGAAAAAGAGAGAGAGAAAGAAAGGAAAGAAAGGAAGAAAGAAAGAGAGAGAGAGAGAGAGAAAGAAAAATATATATAAAACTGGTAAAAAAATTTTAATACCACTAATGTAACCTAGTATATTCTAAGCCCCATCCTTCCAATATGGCCACCTGCTACTTCAATTACCCAGCAGCCACATGTAGCACAGACCTAATGCTACAGATTTTGTTCTGGATACCTCCTTGTATCCAAGGACTCCAAATGCCAGTTCCTCCAGAGAGCCCTCCTGGAGGCCCTCGGCCGCCCTTTGACTCCTTTATGTTTGGTGCCTGATTTCCCCACAACTGTGCTCCTCAGCCGTACCTTTCTCTGCTCCTCTGCATCTAATCTGGGACCAGGAAGTGGCTTCCACTGCCCCACTGATGCTAGTTAGTGCAGGTGACAGTCCAAGGGATGCTCAACATGGCAGGGCGACCTGACTGACCAGCACCTGAACTAGCTGACTCTGACCTGTCTCTGGGTCAGAATCAAGGCTGCAGTGGACACCTCTGTCCTGGAGCTGGAAGTCTTGGTAGGGTGTTCACTGTGATGCTGTGTGTGACACAAAGACACACAAAAGACCAAGCCAGCATACAAGCCATCAATTGGGGATTGTTAACATGGCCTGTCCTGTCTCAGCACTGAAAGGAGCCTCTGTCTTGGGAGAGAGGACATGTGTCTCTTGGGAGACATGCCATGCACATGACTTAAAGGAGGGGATAAAAGACAAAAACTGTTTCATGGCTGACTCTGGGAACAGTACAGCTTTTAAAATTTTTTGTCAGAAAGGAGCCAATGTTTTCAGTACATATTACTTATCTTGATAAAAAGGTTACTTTTAGCCTGATTAGGCAGTGGCACAGTGGATAAAGGGTTGGACTGGATGCAGAGGATTCAGGTTCAAAACCCCAAGGTTGCCAGCTTGAGTGTGGGCTCACTTGGCTTGAGCATGGGATCACAGACATGACGCCATGGTCGCTGGCTTGAGCAGGGGGTCACTTGCTCAAGGCACATATGAGATGCAATCAATGAACAACTAATGAGTTGCAATGAAGAACTGATGCTTCTCATCTCTCTCTCTGTCACAAAAAAAAAGGGTTACTTTTACATTAAGAGAAAAAAGGTCTATGAACAGAAAACAGAACTACAGAAAGATGGTGGGCCACCTTCACTAGAGGCTGAAGGTGAGACGAAAGGGTGGAACAGAGACACTGAGGGGATGTCAGGGCCAAGAGCTGGGGGTAGGGGTGTAGAGGATGAGTTCTGACATATCAAAAACCTCTGGGGGAGTCCAGCTGGCTCCCTGAACCACAGGGGTAAGTGTGTGTGCTTCCTATGTGCACATGTGCAAGTGTACATCAGAGGATGGAGGGACGGAGAAGGACTGGGGGCTCACCCGGCGGGCCCAGTTGACAAGGTCATCCAGCTTGGCCACCACGTACTCGCCCCGGCTGCTGGGAAGTGAGCTGGGTTTGGGGACCATGGCTCCAGCCTTGGACATGGCAGGTTGCGTGCTGGGCATAAGACACGGCATAGGGAGGTGTTAGGCAGGCAGGAATCCCAGGAGATGAGCTCTGGACACCCCCACAACCTCTACACTGGGACCTAGCACACAGCAGTGTCTCAGAGCACAGGACAAAGCTGTGGTCACAGCTGGTCCCAAGGACAGTACTGGGAAGAGCCATGGGGGAATTACCTGGGGCTGCACAGTCCCAGTACCCAGGCCTGAGTCTGCTGAACAAGGGAATGAGAGATGCCATGGATGCACCTTGGCCTGCCTTGGTGTGACTCCAGAAGGCCCCCGTCTTCTTGGGAACTCAGTTTTCCCACTGGGAAAACAGGGGCCAGCTGACACACTGTTTAGCAAAGGCCCTGCTGGTCTGGGGATGTCCAACCACTGGCCCAGATGCACAGGATGGTGCTGGGAAGGAGTCTGAGGCCAGGAATTGCATAGCCCTGCTTGGTGTGGAAGGGCGCTAGAGTCACCATGGCTACTGATATGCTAGGGGCTGATGTGCTCCAGGATGTGCAGGCTACCCAGAAGGCTGGCCTCACCTGCTCGGGCCATCGGCAGCCAAACTTGCATGGACACATCGTACCTGGAGAGCCGCACCCATGCCAGAGCTGTAGAGACAGAGCACACATGAAGAGAAGCCTAGGCCTGGCCTGTGATGGCGCAGGGATAAAGCACTGACCTAGAACACTGAGGTCACTGGTTTGAAACCCTGGGCTTGCCCAGTCAAGGCACATATGGGAAGCAACTACTATGAGTTGATGTTTCCCACTTATCCCCTCTCTTTCTTCTCTCTCTAAAAACGTTCTGAGATGCTATTACAGAAGCTACCCTAGAAGAGGGTTGGGGAAACTGCAGCCAGGGGCCAAATGCAGCCCTCTTCCTATTCTGTAAAAGTTTTATTGACACACAGCCACACCAATCTGTTTCTGTGCTGTCTGCTGCTGTTTTCACTAAGGCATAGCTGAGGTTGAGCAGTCTTGATAGAGACTGGCTTGCACCGCCAAAAACATTTACTATCTGGCCCTTCAGGGAAAAAGTCTGCTAACCTCTGGGCTATAAAGTGCCTAGTTTCCATTTTACACTACTCTCATTTTCCTCATTTTTTCTTTGTTTTATAGTGAATATGTATTTTATCCTTAGGAAAAAGATTTTATCAATAAAAAGGCTAACTCAGCCCTGGCCGGTTGGGCCAGTGGTAGAGCGTCGGCCTGGCGTGCAGGAGTCCCGGGTTCGATTCCCGGCCAGGGCACACAGGAGAAGTGCCCATCTGCTTCTCCACCCCTCCCCCTCTCCTTCCTCTCTGTCTCTCTTTTCCCCTCCCGCAGCCAAGGCTCCACTGGAGCAAAGTTGGCCTGGGTGCTGAGAATGGCTCCATGGCCTCTGCCTCAGGCGCTAGAATGGCTCTGGTTGCAACAGAGCAATGCCCCAGATGGGCAGAGCATTGCCCCCTGGTGGGCATGCTGGGTGGATCCCGGTCAGGTGCATGCGGGAGTCTGACTGCCTCCCCCTTTCCAACTTTGGAAAAATACAAAAAAAAAAAAAAAAAAAAAGAAAGAAACGGCTAACTCAACCTAAATCCATGCCTGCCTCAAAGCCCCCTGACTTCCCTCCATTAGGAAAACCATTTCCTTAGATCTGCCATGTCCCTGGTCCCGTGGTGCTGGGTATTTGATTTCTGGGCTCTGCTCTCAAAGAGGTCCCAGTGGCCACCTGCTTTCCTTTCCCAAGGAGGCCTCCATGGGGCTGCCATCTGAGCAAATGCAGATTGCTTTGCTGCAACAGGTAACAACTGAGTTCTCAGGGCAGCAGGGTTGGTGGACAAGGGTCTGAACCTAGGCTCTGCCACAACATGGACTGTTACCACTGAGGGGCCCACATACCACCTGCTGGAGAGTTGACTGCCAGCCCCAGTACTGACGCTGATTTGCTATGTGACCTTCAGGAGTCAGGATTCTGTCTGTAGTTGTTCAAACCCCTCCCAGCTCTAAGGTGCTCTGATTACATCCCCCCTTCCGGTCTGAGTCCTCCCTACAAAGGCCTCTGGATAGGTGGCCATGGCCAGGACCAGAGACTCAGGCACTCACCCCAGAGCAAGAATTGGGCGGAGCAGGCCGGGAGCTGCAGAGAGAAACATAGGGTGCGGGCAGTGAGTTTCAGATAGCATGAGAGGCCACAAATTCGGGCGCCTGGGTCAGCCACATCTTTGCCTATCAGGCTCCCTGACTGGTGCACACTCCCTCTACTCTCGGTCTACCAAAATTCTACTTTAATAAATGTTTGGTAAAGAGAGGTCTTTCATAATATGGACCAGCCTGACCTGTGGTGGAGCAGTGGATAAAGCATTGACCTGGAGTGCTGAGGTCACCAGTTTGAATCCCAAGGCATATATGAGAAGTGACTACTACAAGTTGATGCTTCCTGCTACTTCCCACCCCCTTCTCTTTTTCTCTCTCCTCTCTCTAAAAAATCAGTAAGTAAAATCTTAAAATATATATTTGTATATAAATGAACCAGAGGGTGCCATTCCCTTTCTTAAAACCTCATAGCCCCTGGAAGAAAAGCCATGCTCCACATCCTTCCTCACATATGTCAGTGTTGCTCCGCCTTAGCATCTTTGCATATGCTGTCCATCTGCTGTTCCCTGCCCTACATGTGCAAACAACTGACCTTTCTCACAGAGCAGGTTTCAGTTCCAACTGGATTCACAGCAGCCTCTCTAGGCTCTCTCAATTTGTGTGGTGCCTGCCTCCCCAGCAATTCTAGGGCCTCCCAGGGTTCCCCAGTGTCCTCTGTGCCTTGGCTGTAGGTAATGAATGTTGAGTAAACAAACCCACAGACACCAGCACAGAAGACAGGCTAACTGCCCAGCCCCAGACTCCTGTTGGTGCTGCCCCTTCCTGAGCCTCAGTTTCCCCACCTGAAAATTTAGAGCTTTGCATAAGCTCACAGCCCAGTAAATGCCCTTCACAGATCTGCAGACCCGTGAGCTTGCATGGGAGAGAAAATACTCTTTGTTGTCACTGTCATACTGAAAATTTACTTTTCTTTCAATTCTGAATGTTGCTAACAAACCAGAGACCCGCATTAGCAGGACCCGAGGTTCTCACCAACAGAAATCACACGTTTACCAACGATGTCACAAGGGCTGCAGAATCTCCACCCATCCTTCAAAACCACAGCAATCGGACCCGTTTCTAGATTGTGAGCATTAATAACCAAGCACCTAAATGAGGAACTCGCCTACCTGGTTTCAAGACAATATCCTGACAACTGTCTCGGGGTAACTCTTTTCCTTTGCAGCCCTGTGGATTTCACCTATGCGTTTAACCACTAATCTCAGGATGCAAGTTCCGGGAGCAGGCCACGTTGGGACGCCTGCTGAGCGAGTGATGTCACCTTCCCGGGGAGTCCTGGCTCCTCTCTGGACTTCAGTTTCCCCGCCGGTCGGGGCTGAAATCCAGACGCCACTTCTCTCTAGGGAACTCCTAGGTTAGCACCCCGGGCCGTCTTGGCCCCTGTCGGGCCCCGCCCTGGTGCCCCCTCCCAAGGCTGGAAGTCCCGCGTCGCAGCGGCCCTCAGTTTCCCCAAGGGTACCCTGCCCCCGGCGACCCGACCAGCTCACCCGACAGCGCCGCCATCTTGGCCTCGGCCTTCAGATAACCTCTTCGGTCCGTCCCCTTTACTATTCCGAGTTCCCGAGACCGTCGCCCAGAGCGGATAGGCGGGTTCGCGGAAACCGAAACCCAGACCTGGAATGTTCCGCCTCCGCGGATGTCCCCCGCGCCGTGGGCCCCGATGCCTCACGAGGGATGAAAAGACGTGGGAATCTGCCTCCAAAATGTAGGAGCACTGCCCCTTTTTTTTTTAAAGCGGAGAAACAAAAGAACTCACGTCCCTGGGTGGGCTCGAACCACCAACCTTTCGGTTAACAGCCGAACGCGCTAACCGATTGCGCCACAGAGACAGAACTGGAAGAGTGTTTTAGATGCGGCCCTACAAGGCATGCTTGGTCTGTAAGCACGGGGCGAGATACGCCTGCGCGCGGGCACCGCGAGATTGGATGGAAAGCGGCGTTAGCGTTACCTGCCACCCTTCCCGAAAAGCTCGGTTGAAAAAGCGCTCGACTACAGATAATGTATTATAAAACTGTACACTGGAAACCAATATAATTTTCTTTATATATTTTTATTTTTCTGAAGTTGGAAACGGGGAGGCAGTCAGACAGACTCCCGCATGCGCCCTACCGGGATCCACCTGGCATGCCCACCAGGGGGCGATGCTCTGTCCATCTGGGGCAGAAGCCACAGAGCCATCCTCAGTGCCCAGGTCAACTTTGCTCCAATGGAGTCTTGGCTGCGGGAAAGGAAGGGAGAGACAGAGAGGAAGGAGAGGGGGAGGGGTGGAGAAGCAGATGGGCGCTTCTCTTGTGTGCCCTGGCCCGGAATCAAACCTGGGACTCCTGCACGCCAGGCCTACGTGCACGCCAGGCCTACGCTCTACCACTGAGCCAACCGGCCAGGGCAAAACCCATATAATTTTATTAACCAATGTTACCCCAATAAGTTCAATTAAAAGTAAGTACTCAACAATTTTTAAAAAAGGAAAATCCTAAAGAGTCCATTAAGGAAAAAAAAAAAAAGCCTGTTAAAACTAATAAATTCAGTAAAGTTGGCAGGATGCAAAAATCAACATTACATAAATCAGTTGTATTTCTATTCACTAACAACAAAACATCTGAAAAAGAAGTAAAACAATTCTATTTACAATAGCAACAAAAATACTAAAAAGAAGACAAAGGTGTTGGACTGAAGATTTAAAAGGTCACCAATTGGACCCCAAGCTTCCCAAGCTTCCTCAAGCGTTTCAGCGCCCCAGCAAACATTATTATCCTTTCCTCACAAATTGTCCCAGTTTGGTCTGGTATCTCCCTTCACCGGAATGTGTTCTCATCCTGCAGATGAAGAGCAGGGCTGCCACTCATGCCAACTTGAACAGACAGAGCAGGATACTCAAACCCCTGCCCCGACCTCCAAGACTATATGTATATAACTTGAGCCTTAACGTCCCATTTTCCCAACCCAATTTGTTCAGGTGAATAGTTTGCAAGAACACTTTCCACCTGTATTTTCTTTTCTTTCTTTCTTTTCTTTATGTCTCTTTCCTTTTTTTACTTCCTTTTTCTATTTCTTCCTTTTTCTTTCTTTAATTGCTTTTAGAGAGACAGAAAGAAGAAGAGAGAGGGGTGGGAGAGAGAGAGAGAGAGAGAGAAAGCATTGATTAGTTGTAAGTAAATTTGCCTTACTTGTTCACTGGTCACTGCCCATAGGTGACCTGACTGGAGATCCAACCCTCAACCTTGGTGTCTTGGGAGGACACTGACTGAGTTACCTGCCACGACCTGTTGTTTCATTTTAACAATTCTGTGGGGTAGCTCTTCCACCCATTATATTTATGGGGAAACTGAGGCCCAAAAAGGCAAAGGCAGGTGAGTGACAGAGCTGGCCTCCTAGAGAGGACCACTCCTTTACTTGTGTTCGTGCTGAGCAAAGCCAAGCCTGGTTCCTGTTCTTAGGCAGCTCAAGTTCTCTTGGGAATGAGAGGCATGAGGTCAGTACCAGGCCTAATCTCCTAATCTCGCTGCTAAATGGGTGACACACAGGAGGAAAAAAGCTGATGAAAAGAGTGGCCAGCCTGACAGGTCTCTGAAATTCTTGTGGATGCAAAAATCCTCTTTAATGGTAGTTCCCACAGATTTTATTTTTATTTATTTATTTATTTTTGTATGGCAGAGACGGAGTCAGAGAGAGCGACAGCTAGGAACAGACAAACAGACAGGAAGGGAGAGAGATGAGAAATAGCTAGAGACAGACAGACAGGAAGGGAGAGAGATGAGAAACATCAATTTTTCATTGCGGTTCCTTAGTTGTTCATTAATTGATTTCTTATAGGGGGGGCAGGGACTACAGGAGACTGAGTAACCCCTTGATCAAGCCAGCGACCTTGGGCTCAAGCTGGTGAGCCTTGGTCAAACCAGATGAGCGCACGCTCAGGCTCGCGACCTCGGGGTCTCGAGCCTGGGTCCTCTGCATCCCAGTCCGACACTGCGCCACTGCCTGGTCAGGCCCCACAGATTTTTTTTTTTTTTTTAATTTAGGAACGTTCAGCATTTTCCTTTTTTTTTTCTTTTTTACAGAAACAGAGAGAGAGTCAGACAGGGACAGACAGACAGAAACGGAGAGATGAGAAACATCAATTATTAGTTTTTCATTGAGCATTGTGACACCTTAGTTGTTCATTGATTGATTTCTCATATGTGCCTTGACACGGGCCTTCAGCAGACCAAGTAACCTCTTACTCGAGCCAGCGACCTTGGGTCCAAGCTGGTGAGCTTTGCTCAAACCAGATGAGCCTGCACTCAAGCTGGTGACCTCGGGGTCTCGAACCTGTGTCCTCTGCATCCCAGTCCAACGCTCTATCCACTGCGCCCCACAGATTTTTTTAAAAAAAGATTTTATTTATTAATTTTAGAGAGAGAGAGAGAAAGGGGGAGGAGCAGGAAGCATCAACTCATAGTATTTGCTTCCTTTTCGTGCCTTGACTGAGCAAGCCCAGGGTTTCAAACCAGGGACCTCAGCGTTCATGACTCTATCCACTGTGCCACCACAGGTCAAGCATAGTTCCCACAGATTTTTTTTTTTTTTTTAAGTTTTTTTTTTTTTTTTAAATTTATTTATTCATTTTAGAGAGGAGAAGAAGAGACAGAGAGAGAGAAGGGGGGAGGACCTGGAAGCATCAACTCCCATATGTGCCTTGACCAGGCAAGCCCAGGGTTTTGAACCGGCGACCTCAGCATTTCCAGGTCGACGCTTTATCCACTGCGCCACCACAGGTCAGGCCAGATTTTTATATTTAAACTAATTTTGTATCTTAGAGTAATTTGATTTACAGAAGTTACAAAGATACAGTCCAGCTACCCCACACTTGTGGTTAACATGTTACCCTGATATGATACATTAGCACAACTCCTGAACCAGTGTGGATACACTGTTGATGGACACCCCCCTTTATTGGGTTTCCTGTTTCCCCCAAAGTTCCCACCCTGTGAGTGAAGCATCCCAGCAACTAAGCTCCCAGCCCAGGTCCATATCTGAGACCTTGGGATTTCAGAGCTACTCCTCCCAAGCTGCTCCTGAATTTCTGACCCACGGAAATCAGAATGTTCTTTCCAACTGCTGGATATAGTGTAATTTGTTACAGGAGAAGTAGTGTGTTACAAGGGAAGGAAGAGTCTGTTTTAGGAACCCCTGGCCTCCTGGGATGGTGAACAGGGGTGGGGGTTGGGGGGTGGGGGGTGGTAGAAGGACAAAGGTGGAGAAGAGGGGAAGCACAGGAAAGCAGCCTCAGCACAGGAAATGTGGAGAAGTAGAGGCTGTGAAATCTGGCAGGAGACCCATGTTCATTGTGCAGACATACTTCTTTTGGCTTGAGATTCTTACCCTGTGAATATTTTTATTGATTTTTTTAGAGAGAGAGAAAGGGAGAGACAGACAGAAACATCTATCTGTTCCTGTATGTGCCCTGACCGAGATCAAATCCACAACCTTTGTATATATATTGGGACACTCCAACCAACCAAACTATATATGGCCAGGGCAAGAATATGTTACTTTAAAACAAACAAAAACTATATATAATAAGAGACCTTCGCTGGTGGCTCAGTGCATAAAGTATTTGCTCGGCATATGGATGTCCTGGGTTTAATTCTTGGTCAGGGCACACTAGAAAGGTGACCATATGCTTCTCCCCCCTCCCTGCCCTCCCCTCCTTCTTTCCCTTCCACAGCCAGTGGCTTGATTGGTTCAAACATAGCCCCAGGCACTGAGGATAGCTCTGTTGATTGGAGCATTGGCTCAAGACAGAGGTTGCTGGGTGGATCCTGGCAGGGGTCAGGCAACATGCTGGAGTCTGCCTATCTCACTTTCTCTCACTGCCCCCCTGCCCCCCCCCCCCAAAAAAAAAGCAAAAGCAGCATCAATTTGTTTCTGTGTGTGCCCTGACTAGGGATTGAACCACCACTCCTTATATGTTGGGATCTCACTCTAACCAACGGAACTACCCAGCCAGGGCAAATATGCAGTGGATAGAGCGTCAGACTGGGATGCCGAGGACCCAGGTTCAAGACCCTGAGCTTGCCAGCTTGAGCGTGGGCTCATCTGGTTTGAGTAAAAAAAAAAAAAAAAGCTCACCAGCTTAGACCCAAGGTCGCTGGCTCGAGCAAGGGGTTATTCGGTCTGCTAAAGACCCACAGTTAAGACACATATGAGAAAGCAATCAATGAACAACTAGGGTGTCACAATGAAAAACTGATTATTGAAGCTTCTCATCTTTCTCCGTTCCTGTCTGTCTCGATCTATCCCTCTCTCTGTCTCTAAATTTTAAAAAAAATCAAGTATTTTTTAGATAAGTAACAGACTTGTAGAGGTGCTAACTATGCAATGAGAGTCCCCACTCCAAGAAGTGGTTCTGTAGAAATGAGCTACTTCCCTGTGGGTGGGTTTGACTACTCTGCTGTAGAGGTTGGTGCTGGGAGTCAACTGACCATAGGGAAGTTGTCTGTGTGGTCTCAGGGTCTCAGGGTCCAAATGAGGTTCAGTGGAGGGCTGGGCTGGGGAAGGTAGGGGTGGAGGAAAGGGCCTCAGGAGGTCCACAGGGCAGGACAAGGTGGCAGCATAAAGAGCCCACTGGAGGTGCTGGCAGCTTCAAGCATGTAGTAAGACAAAGCCCCAGGGGAAGCAGAAGAGGTAGGCAAGAGTCACTGCCTCCACGACGGTGATGGAAAGGCAGCAAGACCCACATCCGTTTATGGCGGTGCTCTTGGCAAGTGGCTGGGGCCAAGGATGCTGCTCAACAACCCTCCTCTCAAATACCTAGGACATCTCCCCACCCCCATCAAACATCAGAAGTGCAGAGGGGAGAGCATGATGTAAGGGAAAAGGCTCAGCTGCCAGAATACTTGAGAGAAGCCATCATCATGGAGAATGGGGGAGATGCAGGAGGGTGTGGATGGGTGGGGTGCCACAGCTGTGCCTTGCCTTGTGTTGGCATCTTCTCCATCCTTCAAAAGCAGCTGGAGTGGCACTGGCTTCTACAGTGGCAGTGGCCACCTCATAGGCCATCTAGGACATTCCTCACTTGACAGATAAGCTGGCTGTTACTTCCTGAACTACGACCACTACCCATTTAGAGGGAAAACAGACCCCCATTCACCTCACTCGCCACTGCTGCTACCGTGCCTCAGGATCAAGTGTGGAGACAAATTTTTAGAATCCACAAAAACACAGAGTGCACTGAGAACACCTGTTGCGTGTGGGACCAGGATGTGGGTTAGAAATATCCCCAGATGAGGTAGGGGTTGGACCCCACAAACTCAAGAAAGCTGTCAGAATTCCTAAATTGCATTTACTTCTCATCTGAATGGTTCAAGTCCACAAGCACAGCATTGGACCATAGTGAAGATTAGCAAATAAACAGGAATTTAAAAATACTTCACAGGGCCTGACCAGGGGTCAAGGCACATATGAGAAAGCAATCAATGAACAACTAAGGTGTTGCAATGCACAATGAAAAACTAATGATTGATGCTTCTCATCTCTCTCCGTTCCTGTCTGTCTGTCCCTGTCTATCCCTCTCTCTGACTCTCTCTCTGTCTCTGTAAAAAAAATAATAAATTAAAAAAAACAAAAAACTTCACAGGCCTGACCAGGCAGTGGCGCAGTGAATAGAGCATTGAACTGGGATGCGGAGGACCCAGGTTCGAGACCCCGAGGCCCCCAGCTTGAGTGCGGACTCAGCTGGTCTGAGCAAGGCTCACCAGCTTGAACCCAGGGTCACTGGCTCGAGCAAGGGGTTGCTTGGTCTGCTGTAGTCCCACGGTCAAGGCACATATGAGAAAGCAATCAATGAACAACTAAGGTCTCGCAACGAGAAACTAATGATTGATGCTTCTCATCTCTTTCTGTTCATATCTCTCTCTCTCTGTCTCTGTAAAAAAATAAATTAAAAATACTTCACAGTAACAGAATAGGTCCATGCAGGCCACAGGATTTCCACAGGGCTTCATGGACATTTGTCACCTGAGAGCAGCCAGTGTATTTGTACATCAGACTGTTCTGTCAGAAGACGGCACTGTCAAGACTTTCAGACTTTTCTGGAAGGGAGCCAGGCCCATTTTGATAGTACTGGCAAGGACTGTCTCCTGTGGAGACAGAGGACTCTATCCAGGAAGTGACCTGTGCAGGTGTGCAGGGCCAGGTTACTAGGCATCAGGAGCCTTCATATTGGATGCAGACCCCCCACTCACCATGGTTTTGGTTTTGGGCCACCAATCCCTCCCACTCAAGCCTGGCCCCTTTGGCCAACCTATGAGGGATGACAGCAGGGTCACCAGAGCCATGTAAAAGGATTTCCTGCTTAGATTTGAGCAAAATAAACTTGAGATAAATACCACCAGAAGGGTTCTGGGACCCTGACATCACACATCTCCCCAGTTGCATCCTAACCAACAAGAGGTGATTTCTGCAGCTCCCTGCTCTGACATCCCCTTGAGGCCCAGGCCACCCATCTTTAAGCATCCTATGAGAATCTCATGACTGCCCTCCACCGACATTCCTATCCAGTGATGGGGACATCAGAAGAAAGCATGCTGACCTCAGCCCAGGGTGACAATAAAGCAAGGGTCGTGTTGATGGGGTAGGGCCATCGTTAACATCACCAATGTTTATTGCCACATAGAGTTTTGCATCAACTTAGAATAAATAACACTGGTGTGCCGCTCTCACTGGAACCCATCCACGTTCAAGGCCTGGCCAAGTGAATATGAGGCATGGGCCTGCACACAGCTGAGGTCCCAAGCCAAGGGTCCCTTGAGGCCATGGGACCTGTCCCATGAGTCTGGCAGGAATGAGAGCCCAATTCTGCAGCTTCCAGACCAAGAGCCAGGGCCAGGGTGTGTATAAGATGACTGTAGATATCCATATGGGACTAGCAAACACACAGGAGCTTCATAGCTACCCATGCACTTACCAAGACCACAGGGTTGGCTGGGTGGTGACAATGCTCATCCCTGGACAGATGCTGTCACGCATGGAAATCCATAGGGGACAGGCAACCTCGACATCCATCTGGAGTACAGACTCACCCCTGCCCCCACAAGATGGAACAGAAACAGGCCACAGAAAGATTTATTTCTGTCTCATCCTGCACAATCAATGCAGCAAATGGTAAAGTGCGAGAAAGCAGCTGGTCTTTGATTCCACACTGGTTTTTCTGAAAAAATGTACAAGGAGGCACAGCAAACTCAGAAACCATCTTAAGAAACCATACAGAGGAGAAAAAATGGAAAAATATACATTTCTGGAGTGATACAATCATATCAGACTTTTTTTTTAAATTCCTGTTTAATATTGGATACAATGCTTTTTAACATAAAAAGACAAATGTGTACCTTAGTATTAAACTATTCCATACAGTCACAAGTAATAATATAAAGAAAAGAAGTCATTTTTGTCCTCTTAAAGACCCTTCAGGAACTGTACCTTCCTCAAAAAATCACAAGAAGAGAATCCACAAACAGATCTGATGTACACATATCCCCAGTTCTGTCTTCAGAAAACATGTGACCGAACAGGGACCTCTGCTAACTCTCACTATACATGATGGCGCCTTCCCATGTCAGCATCGCTGGTTCCTTTCTTCTAGAAGCTGGTTGTCAAATATTTCTTTTTCCCTTCAGAAAATAAAAGGTGACAATTTCATTTTATTAATTACTTGTGTTTTAAATAGTATGGAACACAGGAGTTAGTGTATGATGGGGACAGAGTTTCAGTTTGGGAAGATGAAAGTCCTAGAGACGATGGTGGAGATGGTTGTACAACAATGTGAATGAATTTTATGCTGAACTGTGCACTTAAAAATGGTTAAGACAAACAACTAAGGTGTTGCAATGCTCAACAAAAAACTAATGATTGATGTTTCTCATCTCTTCTTTCCTGTCTGTCTGTCCCTGTCTATCCCTCTCTGACTGTCTCTGTAAAAAAAAAAAAAAAAAAGGTTAAGACAACTCTGGCCTGTTGGCTCACTGGTAGAGCATTAGCCTGGCATGTGAATGTCCCAGGTTCAATTCCCAGCCAGGGCACACAGGAGAATCGCCCACCTGCTTCACCACCCCTCCCCTTCTCCTTTATCTCCATCTCTCTTTTCCTCTCCTGCAGCCAAGGTACCACTGGAACAAAGTTGGCCCAGGCACTGAAGATGGCTCCATGGCCTCCGCCTCAGGCACTAGAATGGCTCTGGCTGCATAGGAGCAATGCCCCAGATGGGTGGAGTAATGCCCCAGATGGGCACAGCATTGCCCTCTAGTGGGCTTGCCAAGTGGATCCCGGTCAGGCGCATGCAGAGATCTGTCTCTCTGCCTCCCCACTTCTTGCTTCAGAAAATAAATAAAATAAATAAAATAGTTAAGATGATAAAGTGTTATGTATATTTTATCACAATTAAATAAAAATAAATCTTAGAAGTATGAAATACCAAATTGTCCTAATTGTCCTTAAGTAACTGTTAAGAAAAATTGTGCTAACAATCACTTGGGTAGCCACCACATTCAGGATAGAGATAAACAAGGAACATCAATTCTTTTTATTTTAGAGAGAGGCAGAAAGAGAGAGAGACACAGGAACATATGTATGTGCCCTGTGCTTCAGGATGATGCTCCAATCAACCGAACTACCCAGCCAAGGCTTTTTTATTTATTGACTTTTAGAGGCACAGAGAGAGGGAGGGAGAGACAGGGAGAGGAAAGGGAAGCATTCATTTGTGTGTTTTCTTTTTTTTTTGAAAAAAATTTTTTAAATTTATTTATTCATTTTAGAGAGGAGAGAGAGAGAGAGAGAGAAAGGGAGGAGGAGCAGGAAGCATTAACTCCCATATGTGCCTTGACCAGACAAGTGCAGGTTTCGAACCGGCGACCTCAGCATTCCAGGTCGACGCTTTATCCACTACGCCACCACAGGTCAGGCAATTTGTTGTTCCACTCAGTCATGCATTCATTGGTTGCTTCCCGTGTGTGCCCTAACTAGGGATTGAACCTGCAACCTTGTCATTTAAGGATGACACTCTGAGCCAGGGGTCTCCAAACTGTGGCCCCTTGAGGCCATTTATCCGGCCCCCGCCGCACTTCCGGAAGGGGCACCTCTTTCATTGGTGGTCAGTGAGAGGAGCATAGTTCCCATTGAAATACTGGTCAGTTTGTTGATTTAAATTTACTTGTTCTTTATTTTAAATATTGTTATTTGTTCCCATTTTGTTTTTTTACTTTAAAATAAGATATGTGCAGGCCATGGCCGGTTGGCTCAGTGGTAGAGCATCGGCCTGGCGTGCAGAGGTCCCGGGTTCGATTCCCGGCCAGGGCACACAGGAGAGGCGCCCATGTGCTTCTCCACCCCTCCCCCTCTCCTTGCTCTCTGTCTCTCTCTTCCCCTCCTGCAGCGAGGCTCCATAGGAGCAAAGATGGCCTGGGCGCTGGGGATGGCTCCTTGGCCTCTGCCCCAGGCACTGGAGTGGCTCTGGTTGCAACAGAGCTACGCCCCGGTTGGGCGGAGCATCGCCCCCTGGTGGGCGTGCCGGGTGGATCCTGGTCGGGCGCATGCGGGAGTCTGTCTGACTGTCTCTCCCCGTTTCCAACTTCAGAAAAATAGAAAAAAAATTTAAATAAATAAAATATGTGCAGTGTGCATAGGGATTTGTTCATAGTTTTGTGTTTTTTTTTGTATTTTAGAAAAAAAATTTAAATAAAGTATGTGCAGTGTGCATAGGGATTTGTTCATAGTTTTTTTTTTTTTTTCTGTTTTTCACCAGGGCTTTCATTTCTTTTCTTTTTTTAAAGATTTGCCCTGGCCAGTTGGCTCAGCGGTAGAGCATCAGCCCGGGGTGTGGAAGTTCTGGGTTCAATTTACAGTCAGGCCTGACCAGGCAGTGGCGCAGTGGATAGAGCGTCGGACTGGGATGCAGAGGACCCAGGTTCGAGACCCTGAGGTCGCCAGCTTGAGCATGGGCTCATCTGGCTTAAGCAAAAAGCTCACCAGCTTGGACCCAAGGTCGCTGGCTCGAGCAAGGGGTTACTCGGTCTGCTGAAGGCCCGCAGTCAAGGCACATATGAGAAAGCAATCAATGAACAACTAAGGTGTTACAATGAAAACTGATAATTGATGCTTCTCATCTCTCTCTGTTCCTGTCTGTCTGTCCCTATCTATCCCTCTCTCTGACTCTCTCTCTGTCCCTGTAAAAAAAAAAAAAAAATTCCAGTCAGGGCACACAGGAGAAGCGACCATCTGCTTCTCAACCCCACCTCTGTTCCCCTCCCACAGCCACAGCTAGAATGCTTTGAAGAAGTTGGCCTTGAGTATCACGGATGGCTCCACAGCCTCGCCTCAGGCTCTAAAATAGCTTAGTTGTGAGCAACAGAGCAGCAACCCCAGATGGGCAGAGCATCACCCCACAGGCAGCTTACCGGGTGGATCTGGTCAGGGTGCATCGGGAATCTCTCTCTGCCTCCCTGCCTCTCACTTAATTAAAAAAAATATTAATTTTACAAGGGTGGATGGGAGCAAGATGTATTAACTCATTGTTCCTTCACTTTAGTTGTTCATTGGCTGCTTGTTGTATATGCCTTGACCTTGCGAGCCCAAGATTTCGAACCAGTGATCTCAATGCCCTATCCACTGTGTCACCACAGGCCAGGAAAGGAACATTGACTCTGAGGTGGCCCAGAGAAACAAGGGGCTCCACTGGAGCAAAGTTGGCCCGGGCGCTGGGGATGGCTCTATGGCCTCTGCCTCAGGCGCTAGAATGGCTCTGGTTGCAGCAGAGCTATGCCCCAGATGGGTGCTGGGGATGGCTCTATGGCCTCTGCCTCAGGCGCTAGGTAACATCAATAAGGTAAATGTGTGGGTCAGTTCAAAATAAGAGACATGGGCAGCCTGAAAACGAGCATGATGGAAACAGCACACACTGCTCAGAGCATACTCATCTTTCAGTACAGTTTGTTGGGCGTGTGCACAACCTCTTAACTAATAAGATGAGAGAGACACAGGTGGATGAACTCTATGACAGACCAACCATGTGGCTGAAAACTGGAACCAAAGGATAGAAGCAGAGGCCAACAACAGCAACTGTGTTTCTTAGACCAATGGTTTTCAACTGCCAGTTCTCAAAACAGTTACCCACTTCCTTTCCTGAAGTTACAGCTATGAAGATTACAGAGAAAAACAGTGCCTTAGACTATGTCCCTGAGGGAATAAAACAGGGTTGGGGTTTTTACCAACCTAATTTATTCATGTTAGCTAGTGAACCTCATTTACAGGAGGCATTTAACATGTTCACAGTAGGCAAAGGCAGCAAAGAACTCGTTTTCTTTTTTCCTAACACTTTTTTTTTTGTGTGTGTGTGTATGAAAGAAACAGAGAAAGGGACAGATAGGGACAGACAGGAAGGGAGAGAGAGGTGAAAAGCATCTATTCTTCGTTGCAGCACATTAGTTGTTTATTTATTGTTTTATTACATGTGCCTTGACTGAGGGACTCCAGCAGAGCAAGTGACCCCTTGCTCAAGCCAGAGACCTTGGGTTCCAGCTAGCGACCTTTGGGCTCAAAGCCAGCAACCTCAGGGTTTCAAACCTGGGTCCCCTGCATCCCAGTCCCACACTCTATCCACTGTACCTCCTGGTCAGGCTCCTAACACTCTTTTTTTTTTTGTATTTTTCGAAAGCTGGAAACAGGGAAAGACAGTCAGACAGACTCCTGCATGCGCCCGACCGGGATGCACCCGGCACGCCCACCAGGGGGCGACGCTCTTCCCACCAGGGGGTGATGCCCTGCCCCTCCGGGGCATCCCTCTGTTGTGACCAGAGCCACTCTAGCACCTGGGGCAGAGGCCAAGGAGCCATCCCCAGCGCCCGGGCCATCTTTGCTCCAATGGAGCCTCGGCTGTGGGAGGGGAAGAGAGAGACAGAGAGGAAGGAGAGGGGGAAGGGTGGAGAAGCAGATGGGCACTTCTCCTGTGTGCTCTGGCCGGGAATCGAACCTGGGACTTCTGCACGCCAGGCCGACGCTCTACCACTGAACCAAACGGCCAGGGCAGGCTCCTAACACTCTTAATGCTGGCAACCAAGCAGAGGAAGAGGGTAAAGATGAAGACATGTTCATGTGAGCATAAGGCTGAGCTCCCAGATGTCGTTGCTTTCTGCCCTCCTCTTCCCAGGACCCGTCTTTTTTTTTTTTTTTTTTTTTTGTATTTTTCTGAAGCTGGAAACGGGGAGGCAGTCAGACAGACTCCCACATGCGCCCTACCGGGATCCACCCAGCATGCCCACCAGGGGGCAATGCTCTGCCCATCTGGGGCGTCGCTCTGTTGCAACCAGAGCCATTCTGGCGCCTGAGGCAGAGGCCATAGAGCCATCCTCAGCGCCCGGGGCCAACTTTGCTCCAATGGAGCCTCGGCTGCAGGAGGGGAAGAGAGAGACAGAGAGGAAGGAGATGGGGAGGGGTGGAGAAGCAGATGGGCACTTCTCCTGTGTGCCCTGGCTGGGAATTGAACCCGGGACTCCTGCACGCCAGGCCGACGCTCTACCACTGAGCCAACAGGCCAGGGCAGGACCAGTCTTTTTTTTAAAATTGATTTTAGCAAGAGAGTGAGAGAGAGGAAGGGAGAGACAGGAACATCAATCTGTTCCTGTATGTGTCCTGACCAGGGATCAAACTGGCAACTTCTGCACTTCAGAATGATGCTTTAACTAACCAAGCTATGCCTGACTAGCTGGTGGCGCAGTGGATAGAGCATCGAACCAGGACACGGAAGACCCAGGTATGAGACTCTGAGGTCGCCAGCTTGAGCGCAGGCTTATCTGGTTTGAGCAAGGCTCACCAGCTTGAGCCCAAGGTCGCTGGCTTAGGCAAGGAGTCACTCAGTCTGCTGTAGTTCCCTGGTCAAGGCACATATGTATGAGAACGCAATCAATGAACAACTAGGATGCCGCAATGAAGAATTAATGCTTCTCATCTCTTTCCCTTCCTGTCTGTCCCTATCTGTCCCTCTCTCTGACTCTGTCTCTGTCACAAACAACAACAAAAATACTAACCAAGCAATCTGGCCAGGGCATTTTTTTCTCCTTTAATTGATTTTAGAGAAAGAGTAAGAGGAAGGGAAAGAGAGAAACATCAATTTGCTGTTCCACCCCTTTATGCGTTCATTGGTTGATTCTTTTTTTGTTTGTTTGTTTGTTTATTTATTTATTTTACAGGGACAGAGAGAGAGTCAGAGAGAGAGATAGATAGGGACAGACAGGAACAGAGAGAGATGAGAAGCATCAATCAGTTTTTCGTTGGGACACCTTAGTTGTTCATTGATTGGTTTCTCATATGTGCCTTGACTGCGGGCCTTCAGCAGACCGAGTAACCCCTTGCTGGAGCCAGCGACCTTGGGTCCAAGCTGGTGAGCTTTTTGCTCAAGCCAGATGAGTCCGCGCTCAAGCTGGCAACCTCGGGGTCTTGAACCTGGGTCCTCCACTTCCCAGTCCGACGCTCTATCCACTGTGCCACCGCCTGGTCAGGCCATTGGTTGATTCTTGTAATGTGCCCTGACCAGGGATGAAACCCACCACTACCTTGACATACTGGAACAACCCTCTATCAAACTGAACTACCCAATCAGGGATTAGGACCACTATCTTGACTCATGGATGAATTGCCCCAGGCCAGATTCCTGAGATCCGGGTAGAGAGATGCTAAGTTTCTGTTTCCAAAGGCTCTGTCTTATTAAGTCAGGCTGTATGCAGAGCCAAGTGGCCTTTCTGTGGGCAGCTACGCAGGAGACCTGTTATCCATCATGGCAAGCAAGCAGCCCTTCTATTCTCCTTGCACACAATGGTACTCCACCAAGGAAGAATGCCGAGCATCTTTACCCCAGAGTGTCCTATGAAGTGCCCAGTCAGCCTGGGACAGCACCCTGGCCTATGACTCTAGTTGAGTCTTCAGACTGTCAGTGGCAATAGCCATGCCTGTTCCCAGCAGGGCCTGGTAGCACGCCCAGATGGGATTAGGGGCTTTAGGGCCAGAACTTCATGGGCAGCTAACTATACCAATGTAAGAGAACATCTTGATCAGAGCCTTCTCTGACCAGTGAAGACTCATCAGGCCAAGTGCTGTCTGTTCTCCAACAGCCATGGAATTGCAGCAATAAGGAAGAGAGTTGGAAATAGAAACAGCAGCCCCCAACAACAGGAGATTAGGCAGAGGTCCGAATGTGTATCCAACAGTCACCCTGGCTGACCCTGTAGGCCACTATGTAGACCCTGGGACTGTGTCCAGTTCAGGGCTCAGGGCCACGGCCCAAACTTGCCAGAGGACAGAAACGTCCACTGCTGACTTCACTGAGATTGTCTAGCAATTTATCAGCCAGTACTAACGTGTATATTTCAAGTGTATGTGATTCATTTATCAAGTGGGCATCTCGTCCAACATGTCAAAAAGAGTGGCCTCAGTTCCCAGTTACTGGCATGTGAGAAAATACTAGCCTTAGAAGATAAGCTGAGCCTAATCTGTAGTGGCTCAGTGGATAAAGTGTTGACCTGGAATGCTAAGGTCACTGGTTTAAAACCGTGGGCTTGCCAGGTCAAGGAACATATAGGAATAGATGCTTCCTGCTCTGTCCCTCCCTTCTCTTTCTCTTTCCTCTCCCAAATGAATAAAATTAAAAAAAAAAAAAAAAGCTGCAAAATGGTTGGGGCAGGGCTCTATGTAGCCTACCGGTAGCTCAGCGAAGGTCCTTTGATGTACTTCTCCTCGGCCGTCTTGTAATCTACTGCATCCACTGCGGAGATCGCACAGATGATGGCCTGTAAGAGGGAACAGGTCAACCCCAAGCCAGGCCACTTGTGGCACTTGATCTCTTGAGGAATATGCCTAAAACCAGTTTTTGTTTGTTTGTTTGTTTTTTTGTATTTTTCTGAAACTGGAAACGGGGAGGCAGTCAGACAGACTCCCGCATGCACCCGACCGGGATCCACTCGGCATGCCCACCAGGGGGCGATGCTCTGCCCATCTGGGGCATCGCTCTGTTGCAACCACAGCCATTCTAGCGCCTGAGGCAGAGGCCATAGAGCCATCCCCAGCGCCGGGGCCATCTATGCTCCAATGGAGCCTTGGCTGCAGGAGGGGAAGAGAGAGACAGAGAGAAAGGAGTGGGGGAAGGGTGGAGAAGCAGATGGGCGCTTCTCCTGTGTGCCTTGGCAGGGAATCGAACCCGGGACTTCCGCACGCCAGGCTGACGCTCTACCACTGAGCCAACTGGCCAGGGCCCTAAAACCAGTTTTTATGGCTCAAAAGATACCTCGAGAACCTGTGACATCTCTGTAACAAAGTTTCTGAGTTAGGCCCTGGGGCCAGTTAGCTCAGAGGTAGAGTTGGCTGGTATTTGGAAGACCAGGGTTTGATTCCCGGTCAGGGCACACAGGAGAAGCATTTATCTGCTTCTCCACCCCTCTCCACCCCTCCCCCTCTTGCTTCTCTCTCTCTCTCTCTCTCTCTCTCTCTCTCCTCCTCCTCCTCTTCCTGCAGCCATGGCTCAATTGGAGCAAACTGGCCCCTGGCCAGAGCATTGCCACCTAGTGGGCTTGCCAGGTGTATCCTGGTGGGGACCCATTCAGGAGTCTGTCTCTCTGCTTCCTCTCCTCTTACTGAATAAAACAAACAAAAAGTTTCTGAAGTAAATAAGTAATGTTACCTTTTGGACTAGAGATGAGAGTTCCCATCATCAAAAGCAACACCCAAACCAAAAGGTGCATTTTTTAAAATTCTTAAAAAAAAAAGTACAAAGTGGTGATTTGAATGTATAATAGATATTGCATACCAAAAAATCACTGTCAATTTTCTTAGGTGAAATAATAATACTGTGGTTATAGCAAAAGACCCTAGGGCCAGGTCACTCTCTGTGGGGCAGCCTAGGCACTATGAGGTGCTAAACAACATCCCTGACCCCAACCCTCAATGCCAGGAGTACCCCTCCTGTGACAACCCCAGATATCCCCACGATGCAGGATCACCTCTTTTTAGAGATACACAAGGAAGTACTTATGAATAAAAATCTTGAAATTTCCCACCCCCCTAAAAAAAAACTAATCTGGGAGGAGGACTAGTGGCACATAGGGACTGAGGTCACTAGTCCAGCCAGCTAATGAGCACAAATGGTTCACGATGTTCTTGTGTTACTGTTATTTGAAACTTTCCACAATTATAAAGTCAACATTT
The DNA here is from genome assembly GCF_036850995.1 of Saccopteryx leptura. Classification (NCBI taxonomy): domain Eukaryota; kingdom Metazoa; phylum Chordata; class Mammalia; order Chiroptera; family Emballonuridae; genus Saccopteryx; species Saccopteryx leptura. The sequence continues at coordinate 244,194,768 of NC_089503.1, forward strand.
TTACATTTAATGTCTTGTCCACACTGTACATACACACCCAGCAGTGTCCTCTCTAAACTTTCACAGTAACTTAAGAACCATATCTGCTCCTCTTCCAGCCCTGCTCCAGCACTGAGAAAAGTTAAATCTCTCTTTTCACAAATAAGTTCTGGGAGTCACTACCTTTGCACCCAGATGAAGCCCACATCTCATTCCCCCAGGCCTGGTAATGAAATCGGATTACCTGGCCTGTGCTACTGTCCCCGGAGTGGCCAGGTGAGTGCTGGGCTCCATGATGCATGAGCCTCCAGATAGATTTTGAAAGGGTGACATCCCAGCACCAAACCACCCCATGCCCTATGCCCAGTACAGACCATGCCTGGGTAAGCCTAGACTGGGGCTCTGGTTGGGCTTGCACCAGAGACCCCCACCTCCCTCACACAGGATGCCCTGCTGGCCACTCACTTCAGGAAGAAGAACATCCAGGATGAAGCGGATTCTGTCGCCATTGATCTGCGTCAGCATCCTGCTGCCTGTTTCCTGGTAGACCCCCTGCAAGTATTTCACCACCCGGTCCAGCTGTTCCTCGTCCTCCAGGTACGTCTCCACGCATGTCATATATTGCCCCGAGTTCAGAAACGTCTTCAGCCACCTGGATGGCTTCCTGTTCTTCAAAATGGCCTGCAGGTGGCTCTCAGCGCCCCTCGCCTTCACGATGTACTCTACCAGCTTCTGATTGGCTCGGTCTCGGGCAGCTCGAGACCGGTCGGGCAGGACTTTTCTGCAGGGCTGCCTCCTGCCCCAAGGGCTCCCGGCCACAGGTATCTCGGGGTCCTCCTGACAGAGCTGAGGAAACTGGGTTCCCAAGACATCCTGCTGGATGGACTTGCGGACAGGATAGCCTGCAGAGGCAAGTGTCCATGGGATCACTGGCAGACGGGGATAGAGCAACCCCAGGCCCTGGGGACACTGGGGCAGCCATATTCCTAAAGGGCTCTCCTCTGGCAGGAGCCCTCATCTCTTTCCCAACTCAGCCTTTTAGCTAAAAATTTTTTTTTTTTTGTATTTTTTTTTTCTGAAGCTGTAAACAGGGAAAGACAGTCAGACAGACTCCCGCATGCGCCCGACCGGGATCCACCCGGCACGCCCACCAGGGGCAACGCTCTGCCCACCAGGGGGCGATGCTCTGCCCCTCCGGGGCGTCGCTCTGCCACGACCAGAGCCACTTTAGCGCCTGGGGCAGAGGCCAAGGAGCCATCCCCAGCGCCTGGGCCATCTTTGCTCCAATGGAGCCTTGGCTGCGGGAGGGGAAGAGAGAGACAGAGAGGAAGGAGGGGAGGGGTGTGGAGAAGCAAATGGGCGCTTCCCCTATGTGCCCTGGCTGCGAATTGAACCCGGGTCCCCCGCACGCCAGGCCGACGCTCTACCGCTGAGCCAACCGGCCAGGGCCCTTTTAGCTAAATTTAACCTGAAAGACAAGGCCCATCCTCCCTCCCCCCAAAAGGATTAATTTATCTGTCTCTCTCTTTAAAGACAGAATGAATAGGACAGTGTATGGCTGTCACTGATTGAAAGCACAGAGACAAGGAAGGCAGATGGAAAAGTGCTATTTATGCTTTTTTTTGAGAGAGAGAGAGAGAGAGAGAGAGAGAGAGAGAGAGAGGGAGGGAGGGACAGACAGGAAGGGAGAGAGATGAGAGGTATCAACTTATAGTTGCGGTGCCTTAGCTCTTCATTGTGTGCTTTCTCATATGTGCCTTGGGGGTGGCGGTGAGGGCATCCAGCAAAGCCAGTGATCCCTTGCACAAGCCAGTGAGCTTAGGCTTTTTTTTTTTTTTTTGTATTTTTCTGAAGCTAGAAACAGGGAGAGACAGACAGACTCCCACATGCGCCCGACCGGGATCCACCCGGCACGCCCACCAGGGGGGCGACACTCTGCCCCTCCAGGGCGTCGCTCTGCCACGACCAGAGCCACTCTAGCGCCTGGGGTAGAGGCCAAGGAGCCATCCCCAGCGCCCGGGCCATCTTTGCTCCAATGGAGCCTTGGCTGCGGGAGGGGAAGAGAGAGACAGAGAGGAAGGAGAGGGAGAGGGGTGGAGAAGCAGACGGGCGCCTCTCCTGTGCGCCCTGGCCGGGAATCAAACCTGGGACTTCTGCACGCCAGGCCGATGCTCTACCACTGAGCCAACCAGCCAGGGCCGAGCTTAGGCTTTAAGCAAGTAACCTTCAGCTTCAAGCCAGTGGCCATGAGGTTATGTCTATGATCCCAAACTCAAGCTGGTGACCTTGTACTCAAGCTGGTAAGCCCATGCTCAGGCCAGTAACCTCAGGGTTTCAAACCTGGGTCCTTGGCGTCCCAGGTCAATACTCTATCCACTGTGCTACCGCCTAATCACATTTTAACATTTGGGTGTTATCATTTACAGGGCAAATTTGGATGCAGATCTGCTGTCCAAGACCCCATGACAGTGAGAGACCTGGGGGGACGCCACCTCCCTAACAATATTCCCTACCATAAATAACATAAAAATCAAATGACAATTTAATAATAAAAGCAAATAAAATGCCTTCCAGTACTTATCATTTTGTCAACAATTACCCTCCCGCTCGCCCCAGCAATAACCCTACTGCAAGCCTACCTCTGGCAGGCTCCTGCCAGAGGAGAGCCCTTTAGGAATATGGCTGCCCCAGTGTCCCCAGGGCCTGGGGTTGCACGGTCCCACAGTCCAGCAGCAGGATAAGGGCACCTGTTACTTTTATTTATTTATTTATTTATTTATTTTTTTGTATTTTTCTGAAGCTGGAAACGGGGAGAGACAGTCTGACAGACTCCCACATGTGCCCGACCGGGATCCACCTGGCACGCCCACCAGGGGGCGACGCTCTGCCCCTCCGGTGCGTCGCTCTGTTGCGACCAGAGCCACTCTAGTGCCTGGGGCAGAGGCCAAGGAGCCATCCCCAGCGCCCGGGCCATCTTTGCTCCAATGGAGCCTTGGCTGCGGGAGGGGAAGAGAGAGACAGAGAGGAAGGAGAGGGGGAGGGGTGGAGAAGCAGATGGGCGCTTCTCCTGTGTGCCCTGGCCGGGAATCGAACCCGGGACTTCTGTACGCCAGGCTGATGCTCTACCACTGAGCCAACCGGCCAGGGCCCCTGTTACTTTTAGACTACAAAGTAGGCAGTGGAACCAGTGGACTTACTTATATTGGCTGCATAATATTCCAGGAAAGAGCCGGAGAAGGAACCACAGCCTGCAGAGGAGGGAGGAGTGAAGAAGGCAAAACACACATGAGTAATGCTCTAGAAATCTCTTCCAAGATGCCCGACCACATGTCTCAGCCCCAAGCAGACCTCTTTCAGTGGGAGGGCTGGTGCTGCATGGAGCCTGGGGTCCCCAAAAGGCTGGACATTTCTGCTAACAAGCCTGATTCAGATTCCCAACTGCCTCACATGGGGTGGACAGAAACCAGCTCTGATTCAAAGGAGGCCCTGTCTTTTGTCCATGCCCAACATCCCTGCCTCTGCCTGGGTGCCTGCTCACCTTCCTGTGCTGGGGACACAACTGTCAGAGGCTGGGCCAGACTACCACAGGAAAGAGGTTGCACTCAGCCCTCACCACCAGAGGGTCCGCAAAGGAGGCCCCATGCTGATGTCCCCACCACTATCTGAGGCTGTGGAGGTTCCACATACCGAGCCGAACCCTGTAGTCAGTTATCAGGGAGACACACCAGCCAATGGCCTGGTCGAAGTCCTCCTTGGCCTTGTTCTGCAATGAGAGAGACAGCAGGTGTCATTGGGAGCCCACTGGGGTTCTGCCCCATTGCCAGCTGTCTCAGTGCCCTTGCCCAGGGAAGGTACCCTGGGCCAGCCTCCCAAGGCTGGCAGAGAATGCCCAGCAAGGCCCAGGTCTGCGGCCAAGCTGCTCAGAACATGGATCCTTATAAGCCTGGCTCTGGGTCAGAGACCTTAAGCTCTACAAAGAAGGGTGGATAAATATCCCAAATTGTAGTGGTCCTAACTTAAAGTCATATAAAGTAAATCCTTCCAAGAGATGTCTTTGTGACCAGCATGTAGAACAGGGCAGCATAAGCCTAGCAGGAGGGACACTTAGCCACCAGCAAACCAAAGACAATATAATCAGCAAGGCTCCCTGAGCTGGGATGAGTTCCCAGGAAATGTCCATAGGCTCGAGATAAATCTGAGACCCATGTCTTGCATTACTGCTGCTTTGGCCTGCTCTCCATCCCATGGTTGGCGAATGAAGCAGGCAAGGGATGCAAGCAGAGTGAGCAGCTCCAGGGTAAGAAGGCCTCACTGACTGGCACCTGGGATGGCAGGCAGTAAGACTCCTCAGGGAATGAGAAACATAGGGCCCTATAGATGTTACAAAGCAGAGACAGTCACACAAGGGCCAGTGGAGGCCATGAGAATCAATCCATCAATAACCCAGAACAGGAGACAAATTTGCTCTTTGGAGATTCGTCTCACTGCTACTCAGATGAACCAGCGCCTCTTGTTTCCCTATACACCCACCTCACAAGTGAATTTGGGTAACAGGAAGTTGGCCATGAATGCCCTCCAGGCATCTGGACCACACAAGGCCCACATGCTATCTTCTCATGACAGATCTCAAAGCAAAATTTCCACTCTCTTTTCTGCAAACTCCAAGGGAAAGCTACTAGGACCCTAAGAGTGCACGTAGCACTTAGAGGAGTCAGACAGCTCCTGGCCTGGAAGGCTGGGTGAGCAGCTCCCAGAACTCACAGACTGGCATTCAGGGAGCATGGAACCCTCTAAGACTAGAACCAGGCCCTTTCCAGAATCAGAACCAGCCACTGCTAACAGGCACTCTTGATGGGGACCTGGTGCCTGACACCGATTGTGAGTTAGACGGTGCAGTGAACAAGCTCTAACAGATAAGACAGATGGAGTGAGGATCATGTTGGGGACCTGGGAAAATCAGGAAAAATAAAGTAAGGGCTGGGGTCTAATATGGGTGTCAATCTTCCAAACATATACTCACACCTGTAGCCCAGGGTCTGTATCCTCAGAAAATAGCACAGGTGTGGACAATGAGTTTCCAAGATTCAGAGGACAGCTCAGATATATACTACTTCCCAACCTAGCAATGACCATGGGAACCCCTACAGCAGGGTGTAGGCAGGCAACTCTGCTCCACCACCCCAGTTTTGGTTTGCATTTTTGAAAGGTGAAACAAAAAAGCACTGCTTCAAGGCTGAACAGACAGCATTTTTTTTTCCAGACAGCATTTTGAATGAAACAGCACCTCATGGCTCACAGACGTTCATATACAGTGTGTCCATAAAGTCATGGTGTACTTTTGACCGGTCACAGGAAAGCAACAAAAGACGATAGAAATGTGAAATCTGCACCAAATAAAAGGAAAACTCTCCCAATTTCATACCTATTTAGTGCAGTTCGATGTGGGCTCACGCACAGATTTTTTTAGGGTTCCTTAGGTAGCTATCCCGTATAGCCTCTACAGACTTGTCACTGATTGATGGCCTACCAGAACGGGGTTTCTCCACCAAACTGCCGGTTTCCTTCAACTGTTTATCCCACCGAGTAATGTTATTCCTATGTGGTGGCGCTTTGTTATAAATGTGCCGATATTCACGTTGCACTTTGGTCACAGATTTGAATTTAGCGAGCCACAGAACACACTGAACTTTCCTCTGTACCGTCCACATCTCTACTGGCATGGCCGTGGGCTGCTCCACTGTATACACGGTGTTACGTCATCATCTGCACATGTGCACATGATGCCACATTATCCTACAGAAACTGGGAGGGTTTTCCTTTTATTTGGTGCAGATTTCACATTTCTATCATCTTTTGTTGTTTTCCTATGACCGGTCAAAAGTGCACCATGACTTTATGGACACACTGTATAACAAAGCTGATCATATAATTTTAAGAAAGCGGCAACTGGAAATAGAGCAGGTATCCTGGGGGAAGTCCTGACCCTAACCCATGCTGTACTCAGATACCGGGTAGGATGGGGTCTCTACTCTAAGGGGTTTCAGCATCTCATCCTGTGGGGAGACCTCAGAAGAAGCAGGCCTTAAACTTGGACTTTCTGCCACCTTCTCTCCCAGCCTGGGACAATGGCATAGCCTCAGCTTCCAACCTGGAACAGAGCAGACAGGTGGCAAGCTCCTGGGTGGCTGACAGTCCAGTACAAGGACCCTTGAGGGCAGTGGCCAGAAGCAACACAGCAGGCACCCCACAACAGTGGTTTTCATTTTTTTTTAAATTAATTAATTTATTTTTTACAGAGACAGAGAGTGAGTCAGAGAGAGGGATAGACAGGGACAGACAGACAGGAACGGAGAGAGATGAGAAGCATCAATCATTAGTTTTTCGTTGTGACACCTTAGTTGTTCATTGATTGCTTTCTCATATGTGCCTTGACCGTGGGCCTTCAGCAGACCGAGTAACCCCTTGCTGGAGCCAGAGACCTTGGGTTCAAGCTGGTGGGCTTTTGCTCAAACCAGATGAGCTCGCGCTCAAGCTGGTAACCTCGGGGTCTCGAACCTGGGTCTTCCGCATCCCAGTCCGACGCTCTATCCACTGCGCCACTGCCTGGTCAGGCCACAATAGTGGTTTTAAAAGGCCCTGGCCAGTTAACTCAGTTGGTTAAGAGCAATGTACAGAAACAATGTGCGGGTTCAAGTCCTAGTCAGGACAGACACAGGATGCAATGAAAAAATGCATAACTGAGTGGAACAACAAATGCTTCCCTTGCCTCTCCCCTCTCTCCCTTCCTCTCTCTGTCTCTCTAAAAATCAACAAAAATTAAGCCCTGGCCAGATAGCTCAGTTGGTTGGAGTGTTATCCCAGAGTGGGGAGGTTGCTGGTTTGATTCCTCAATCAGGGCACATACAGGAGCAGCTCAATGTTTCTGTCTCTCTCTCCCTGCCTCTCAAAACAAACAAAAAAAGCTACATGAAGGACACTGTCATCAGTCACAATGGAACTATTTAGTAAAGTACAGATAATAAGCCACATACCAGAAGTGCCTGCTTCTCTTTACAGTCGAAGTGCTTCAGCCTCCTGAGAGGCACTGTGATGCTGCAGAAAGCAAAGGCAAGGTTACATGGACAGAAGGCATCGTGTGACTTAAAAGAAATTCTCTTCCTCTGACAAGTTAGTAGGGGCCATGCTGGGATCTCTGCCAGACCAGGTCACTCAAGGCTACTGCTATCCCCAGCTGCCTAAAGAAGCCCCTCGGAGCCAGGCCCCAGAGTGCTGGTACCCTTGAGTGAGTCCCCAGGAGGACACGGCTGTGCAGGACAGGCAGATGCCAGGGCCTGATCTTCACCCTGCCAGTGGCAGCACCTAAGTGCCAGAGGGTCAGAGAGGAGCAGCTCCATACCTCAGATGAGTGGTGCGGTGCGTTCAGTCCACTGGGAGCAGTGACACATTGTGTGCACTCTTATCCCATGACGACAAGCAAGTAGAAAAAGACAGGCAACTACACACATAGCAAAACTCAGACTGAGGCAGAGTTGCTGCTCACGACCTACACAGAGGGAGCAACCTTTGTTAGTTCACAGGAAAAAGGGCTTTAATGCACATTTGGTTGGGTGGACTTTCAAAGTTGGCAAATAAAGGTTGGAAGCATCCATAAAAAGCCAGGGATGGGTGGGCTCACCCTCGCCCTTTTGGGTCCATGTGTCCTTCGATGAAAAGCACACTTGCTTTCTTGTCTCTCTGCTTGACACTCTTGACCTATGGGTAAAACCAAGAAAACAAAGCATAAACAACTGAGGAGATGGCCCTGGCCAGCTGGCTCAGTGGACAGAGCATGGACCTATCATGCAGACATCCCAGATTCGATTCCCAGTCAGGGCACACAAGAGACGTGACCATCTGCTTCTCTCCCCCTCTCCCCCTCTCGCAGCCAGTGGCTTGGTTGGCCCGAGCACCCATTCCAGGTGCTGAGGATAGCTTGGGTGACTCAAGCATCGGGCCCAGACAAGGGTTGCCAAGTGGATTCCAGTCAGAATGCATGCAGGAGTCCATCTCCCCTCCTCTTACTTAAAAAAAAAAGAAAAAAGCCTGACCAGGCGGTGGTACAGTGGATAGAATGTTTAACTGGGATGCAGAGGACCCAGGTTCGAAATGTTGCCAGCTTGAGTGTGGGATCATAGACGTGACCCCATGGTCACTAGCTCAAGCCCAAAGGTCACTGGCTTGAAGCCCAAGGTCGCTGGTTTGAGCATGGGGTCACTTGTTCTGCTGTAGCTCCCCCCAATCAAGGCACATATGAGAAAGCAATCAGTAAACAACTAATGTGCCCCAATGAAGAATTGATTTCTCATCTTTCTCCCTTCCTGTCTCTGTCCCTATCTCTCCTTCTGTCAAAACAAACAAAAACAAAAACAAAAAACCCATTGTAGGGTATGGTTCTGCCCTTCCCATAGCTATGCCGCCCTGTGCAAGGAGGCCCTGCTGAATGCTGGTCAGACACATTCAGACAACACAGCTGCTCCTGACGGCCAATGATACCTTTCCAACTTAAATGCCACTGTCTCTCACTAAAAATTAAAGAACTCCAACTAGAATTATCTAGATTCTGTCTCAGTTGGAGGACAATAAAGAAGGAAATGAAGGGGTGAAAGTAGCCAAGATAGTGCTTTTGCCTAAAAAATAAACTGATTCTTTGCAACATCTGGACTATAGAGAAAGCAAAGCCATGAACTTGGCTTCATTTAAGCTCATTCACCACATTGGGACACTGGGCAGAATCGCAAATGCTTGATTTACACATACAATGGCCCCCTACCCAAATCTAAAAGATTAAAAAGTTCCACATGGCCCTGGCCAGTTGGCTTAGTGGTATAGCATCAGCCTGACGTGTGGATGTCCTGGGTTTGATTCCTGGCCAGGGCACAAAGGAGAAACGCCCATTTGCTTCTCCACTTTTCCCCTCTCATTTCTCTCTAGCTCTCTCTTCCCCTCCCACAACCAAGGCTCCATTGGAGCAAGGTTGGCCCAGGCGCTGAGGATGGCTCCATGGCTTCCGCCTCAGGCACTAGAACGGCTCAGGTTGCAATGGAGCAATGCCACAGATGGGCAGATCACCGCCCCTTAGTGAGCATGCCGGGTGGATCCCGGTCTGGCGCATGCGGGAGTCTCTCTGCTTACCCACTTCTTACTTCAGAAAAAAAATAAAATAAAAAATATCTGTGAGCTCTTTTATATCATTAAAAAAAAAGTTCCACAAGTGAAAAAGTCTGAAACATCAACATTTAAAAGGAGCCAACTGTGAATATGTGAATATTTTTTTCAGGCAGGTTTCTCTAAGCTTGGTTGGTAAAAATTTGACCTGTAAACTCTACCCTCAATGGTGCCACAATGACTAAACTCCCTTTAGAAACATGTCTCTAGAAATCCTGCTTATAAACTCATTACTTTTCTAGTAATAATGAAGTGGTAAAAACATTTGCCTAGGTCTAAATGTTGAGGGAGTTGAGTAATTCCTTGTAGGACATACAGTTATTCTTACCACTGCAGGCCAGAAGGGGTATTTTTGGTATTTAAGCCAGACCAGCATTCCTACTTCAAATGAACGTGGTTCTAGAATTAAAAAAGAAAAACAAAAAAGACAGAACAGACAAATCAGATCCACATCAAGCAGCAAATGCATCAGCTTGAGAAAACATAGGCCCTGGCTGGTTGGCTCAGCAGTAGACCATCAGATTGGTATGTGGAAGTCCCGGGTTTGATTCCTGGTCAGGGCACACAGAAGCACCCATCTACTTCTACTCCTCCTCTCTCTCCCTCCCTCTCTCTCTCTCTCTCTCCCTCTACGTCCCACAGCCATGGCTCAAATGGTTCTCCCAAGTTGGCCCCAGGCCCCAGGCACTGATGACCTCGCCTCAGGTACTAAAACAGCTTGGTTGCCAAGCAACAGAGCAGTGGTCCCAGATGGGCAGAGCATCGGCCCCACACAGGGGCTGTCAGGTGGATCCTGGATGGGTAGCATGTGGGAGTCTGTCTCACTATCTTCCCTCCTCTCACTTGGAAACAAACAAGAAGAAAAATCACAATGTTAATATGGATCACTTAAAAGATTATGAAGACTAGAAAGGTCTTTAATTCCCATCCTGGAACCTCAGGGCCGATTACAAGCATGCTGAATGGTTAAGAGCCAGGCAACACGCTTGTTTCCTAATGGCGACAACATGCCATGGTCATGTAGGTGGCAAAATGGGAAGCTGGTAGCAGGGACTCTGTACCACTTTAGCAAATGTCTCTATAAACCTCAAATTATTCCAAAATAAACATTTTTTAAAGTGTTGGTAGAAAACCAATGCCACACAATAAAGACCAATAGAGAACTTAATTTCTGAGAAGCTCACCTGTCTGAGAAACTTGGGTATTTTAGGGGAAAAAGAGACTTATTTCAACAGTCATAAAGGAAGTACTAAATTATCTCTGGATAGCCCTGGCTGGTTGGCTCAGTGGTAGAGCATCAGCCTGGCGTGCAGGAGTCCTGGGTTCGATTCCCAACCAGGGCACACAGGAGAAGTGCCCAACTGCTTCTCCACCCCTGCCCCTCTCCTTCCTCTCTGTCTCTCTCTTCCCTTCCCGCTGCCAAGGCTCCATTGGAGCAAGGTTTTCCCGGGCCCTGAGGATGGCTCCATGGCCTCTGCCCCAGGCACCAGAATGGCTCTGGTTGCAACAGAGCGACGCCCCAGATGGGCAGAGCATTGCCCCCTGGTGGGCGTGCTAGGTGGATCCCGGTCGGGTGCATGTGGGAGTCTGTCTGACTGCCTCCCCGTTTCCAGCTTCAGAAAAATACAAAAAAAAAAAAAACCCCAAAAAACATAAATTATCTCCGGATAAAATCAAACTGTTTCCCACCAAAACCTCCCAGGTAAGTAATTTTAATGGTTAAAAATTCAGGCAACAAGGCCGTGGCTGGTATTTAGGGATTAAGCATTGGCTTGGCATGCTGAGGTCGCAGGCTTCAATCACCAGTCAGGGCACGTATGAGAAGCAACCAATGAGTGCACAACTAAATAGAACAGCGAGTTAATACTTCTCTTTCTCCCCCCTTCACCCCACCTCAAATCAATGGAAAACTTAAAAAGAAAAACCAGGTAACAAAACCTTGGAGAAGAGAGGGTGGAGGCTGGTGTTTGAAACAAGAGCCAGGATCCTCTGTGACGCTACTGTGGGAGATGGGAGGCTGTGCTGTCCAACTACTTAACAGTTAAAAGTCTACAGAGAGAAGTGAAACCAAGGGAAGACAGAGGCAAACTGGGAATCTGCCTTCCACAGGTCTGTGAGGGGTTTTTCCCCCCGTGACAAGCCTCCCTTTCTCAGAGGACAGTGGGTCAGGGCACAGGTGGCTAGGCAGGGACCAAAAATAAATACCCAGACAGACACCCAGGCTGACAGGAAAAACTCAAACCAAATGGAAGCAGAAACCAGGAAAATAACAAACATCCAGGTTTTGGGGGTCAAGGCAATCTGACCCTCAGCTGGTGGCACTGAGGATGAAAATGTTCCTTTGGAAGGAGTCTTGCTCCAGGAGCTGATGCTAGTTATTTCCCAGAAGCACATGCCATGAGCACTGTGGCCCCATGGTAGTGGGACAATCTAGCCAACTGGCAGATGGGGAGGCTCAGTACATAATTATCCATCACTCCTAGTAAATAGTAACTAGTTGCCACTGAGAATAATCAGAAGACCTTGTGGAAATGTAAAAAGTACCTGAATTATCACTAAGTTTAGCCTGACCTATGGTGGCACAATGGATCAAGTGTAGACCTGGAACACTGAGGTTGCCAGTTCAAATCCCTGGGTTTGCCCGGTCAAGGTGCATAAAGGAAGCAAGCAATTACTACGAGTAGATGCTCCTGCGTCTCCCCCCCCCCCCCCCCCCGTTTTCTCTCTCTCCCCTCTCGCTCTCTCTCAAAAAAATTAATAAATCACTAAGTTTACAAAAAAAAGGAAAACACCTAAGTGCTAGTGAGAGAAAAGCATCGGTGGTCTGGGGGAAAAGACCATGTGACAAGGATGCTTGGGTGGCATGGGAGATGTGAGGGCACCCTAGTGCTATACTCATATGACTTCCTGGCCTTGCAGACTGTTGTCATTGAGAGGCTAGCGGATAGGTCACCATCCCCTCCTGTGCTACTTCTGCAGCATCCTGTGACTTTCTTTCAAAATCAAATGGTTAAAATAAAACAAGCCTGACTAGGCAGTGCCATAGTGGCTAGAGCATCAGCCTAACATACTGAGAACCAAGGTTCAAAATCCCGAGGTTGCTGGCTTGAACTCAGGCTCATCCAGTTTGAGTGCTGACTCACCAGCTCGAACACAGGGTCTCAGACTTGAGCATGGGAGTATAGAATGACAAGGTGCTGGCTTGACAAGGGGTCACTGGGTCAGCTAGAGCCCCCCAGTCAAGGCACATATGAGAAAGCAATCATTGAACAACTAAGGTGCTGCAACTATGAGTTGATGCTTCCTATCTCTCTCCCTTCCTGTCTCTCTCTTGCTCGCTAAAAACACAAAACAACAGACAATTGTTAACCTGAGAGTTAATGGGCTAGCCTAGTTTAATAAGGGAAGTGGTTCTCGATCATTTACTTCATGAAGCAAATGGACTTTGTCATCAGTTCACAATCTGGGTCCCTAGCTCTGATCTGTCCAGAGCAGGCAGCAGGTGTGAAAGGGTACAAACTCCTGCCTCAGAAAGATATACAGATGTCATCTCCACAGACCTGTGAGGAGTACCAGACCACACTCACAGTAGCCATGGAGCCCACGAGGGGACAGCAGAACAAGGGAAAAAGTGTCCCTCCTTCTGCCGTGTGGCTAAGCTTAAGGCAGAGAACTGAAAACCCAGCACTTTCCAAGGTCTTGGCTCAGCAGGATAAAAATGAAAAAGCAAGAGCTCTTCAGGTCAAGGTGTTACAGTGATTCAGGAATGTACACTTCCTTCCAGAAGATCAAGACACTTGAGAGTTGTGTACACCCCCAACCCCCTCCCATGTCATTCTCATGCCTTACCGTGATATAAAAGGATTTGGGGGGGTTCCTCCTCCTCCTCCTCCTCCAGGATGGAATTAACGGGATCAAACTCCATGGACTCTTCAGAAGACTGATGGTCTGCCAATAATGTCAAATTAGACTTTCATGGACAGTGACGTATCTCAAGAAAAACACTGTGATCCGTGACTATCAGTGAGAACAGATCCCAAGTTACAGACTTCCATGCTGCCCAATTCAAGTGGGGCACACTTCCATTAGAAGGCATTTAAAAGACAAATAAATGAGACAAAGGGAGAGACAGAGAGGGGGATGCCATTCATGCCGAGGCTGGAAGGCACAAGAAGTAATGGTAGTCACAGGTTGTTGACTCAATTCTGGGCAGGATTCATTTTGTGGGACTTATTCCTATCCAGTGTGAAGCACTCAGTGGATGTACAGGAACACAGTACAACTGGGGTACAAGGCAAGGCTGTAGTAAGAATACAGGGAGGTACAAACTAGTTCCCTAAGGCCTGTGAACATTCCAGGGCACGGGCCTAATGAAGGAAGTTTGGACTAAGGGCAGACCCCTAAGTGGTAGGTGGGTAGCAAGCAGAACTAGAGATACCTCAGCAAGCAGAAACAAAGATTTCTCAATTAGCATTTCAAAAGTAATTGGGATGCCACAATGTGAAAATGGAAAAAAAATCACAGAGCCTGATTGTGGCCACACAGAAATATGTCTACATAGGAATTCCTGAGAAGTCAGGAGCCTGGAAGTTAGTTCATCGCTTTGAGGTTCCTTTGTTCTCCTGCCTCCAACAGTTTAAGAAGAGTTAAGGGCTTGGCTGATTGTTCAGCTGTTAGGGCTTCATTCTAAAACACCAAAGTTGCAGGTTCTATCATGGGTCAGGGTACATATGAAGCAACCGATGAATGCACAACTAAATGGAACAATAAATAAATGCTTCTCTGCCCCACGCCCTTTAAAATCAATTAAAAAAATTTTTTTTAAAGTAGGAGTTAATCCTGGAGTGGAGGGAGCATTTCCACAGCCATAGTGCCTTCAACAATAGTGCAAGCTGGGCCCTGGCCGGTTGGCTCAGCAGTAGAGCGTTGGCCTGGCGTGCGGGGGAGCCGGGTTTGATTCCCGGCCAGGGCACATAGGAGAAGTGCCCATTTGCTTCTCCACCCCCCCCTTCCTCTGTCTCTCTCTTCCCCTCCTGCAGCCGAGGCTCCATTGGAGCAAAGATGGCCCAGGCGCTGGGGATGGCTCCTTGGCCTCTGCCCCAGGCGCTAGAGTGGCTCTGGCCGCAGCAGAGCGACGCCCCAGAGGGGCAGAGCGTTGCCCCTGGTGGGCGTGCCGGGTGGATCCCGGTCAGGCGCATGCGGGAGTCTGTCTGACTGTCTCTCCCCGTTTCCAGCTTCAGAAAAATACAAAAAAAAAAAAAAAAAAAAAAATAGTGCAAGCTATACCAGGCCCTGCTCTGTCCCCTGCCTCCCTCTCAAAACAAAAATAATGACACAAATATGGGGAGAAGTGGGAGTCACAACAGCCCAGTGGGAAAGACAGACAAAAGAAATTGGGAAATTTCTGTTCTGGATCTATTCTGGTACTGATCTCATTAACATCTGGTTAAAAATACATGGGGCCTGGCTCTGGATCTGGCTGAGGGAGAACTAGAATGCCACCCTGTCCTAATACTGGGACAGACCTACCTTCTTCCAGGATATGAAGACTTGTGTCCTCTGAGAGAGTGCTGGGGGTGGGTGGGCCAAGCCTACTGGCACTGTGCAGAGTCATGCACCTACTTGGCCCTGACCTCTGGCTGCCACTGCAGCACAGCTGCTTAGAAGGTGAGCCTTGAGCATCTGGGCAGGCTGGGTGCATAGTGGGTCTTCCTGATGGCAAACCTGGGTAGCACCCTTTGGTACACAGACCCTGTTTCCTGACTGCAGAAGGTGAGCTCAGGGCTGCTGAGCTGCCTGCTTCTTCCTTGTTCTTTCTTTCCCAATCTCCCACTGGAAGTGGAGGGCCATTTTGACATCCGCTGGACTCCTGTGCCAAACTTCTTCTCCTTTTACTCATGATTGTCCCATTTTGAAGGTGTATTCTTGATCTATTTCGGTCCTGAGAACCACCTCTGGCTGAGACAACCAGGGCAAGTGGACTTTCACTAACCCCAACCCCCTTCTTATGGTCTACTTGGCACTTGAGGTCATTTTCACTACTGGATGAGCCTGACAGCTCATGTTCCCTACTCTCAGGTCTGGAACCGCCCAATACCCCCTCCTCATGGAGAAGAGATAAAGAGTTGGGATTACAAAGTGTAGAAATAGCAGTTCCTTCTCCTCTTGAAGAGCTTTCTTGATGAGAACAGGTTATCTTGTTCAAAACATCCAGAGCCACCCGAAGCGACCGTCTGTAGGTCAACTCTTCCACGGGTTTGGCTGAAGCCTTGACCTGTGAGGCTGAAGGATAGTAAATAAACAAAGAGAGCATCACTTTACAAGCTCAATCTCTTTCTGTAAGTAGTTTTCCACCTAAAGTAAGACTGACACTTCTCCCCTCCTCTTCCCAAAGGAGGACAAGGTTACAAAACCACAGCTGGTTGCAGGGGCTGCATTCAGGGCTGTGGGGCTCCATTTTTTTTTAGAAAAACAAACTTAGTGACCCTAACTTGAGTTGGTTACAAAAATAAATTTCTCCAAAAAAAAAAAGTAAATAAAAAATAAATTCCTCCAGATTACAAAACAATCCTGCCAGCAAAACATATTCAGATGTTTCACAAATCCTCTTGCAGCCTGACAACTTCCAATTCAATCAGGGTCAATGGGAATCCATGCCAAGGAAATAAAGAACTGGGAGGCAATGTATTCTGGGATGGAGGGTAGGATGGGAAAGAACAGATTGAAAAGACTCCTTATAGCCTGACCAGGCGGTGGCGCAGTGGATAGAGCGTTGGACTGGGATGTGGAGAACCAAGGTTCGAGACCCCGAGGTCACCAGCTTGAGCGTGGGCTCATTGGTTTGGGCCAGGCTCACCAGCTTGAGCCCAAGGTCGCTGGCTCGAGCAAGGGGTCACTCAATCTGCTGCAGCCCCCAGTCAAGGCACATATGAGAAATCAATCAATGAACAACTAAGGAGCTGCAATGAAGAATTGATGTTTCTCATCTCTCTCCCTTCCTGTCTGTCTGTCCCTCTCTCTGACTCTGTCTATGCCACACACAAAAAAAACCCAACTCCTTCTTAGGCAGGTCAATTTTCCATACTTTTCTTACAAAGACCATCGCAAAGGCAGGAAAGAGCACTCCAGGCTTGAAGTTCAGCCTGGCCTCTCAGCCACAACAGTGTCATTTATTCATTCCAACACATGGACCTGATTCATAGGAACCAGGTGACAGATACAATCTTGCAGCTCAGTGAGTATAAACCTCCATCAACACAGAACTTTCCACGTTTCATATAAAGGTACCCACAAATAACCAGCCCCTAACATGATCTTAGCGAACAGACAGCAGTAACTGAGAGGTGATGGCTGACATGCCAAGGGTGTGCAAGGGTGAAATCTGCTTTGAACAATATACAGCTGTTTTTCCAAAGACATAAGAATATACACCCTATTTTATAAACACCATGGAAAGGAATTCTGGACAACCTTTTCACAAGATACAGTTCCTTGCACATGGGACAAGCACTCCCACTTTGAGGAGAAAGCTTAGGGCTGCCTGAGGTCAGGGTTTCCTGGGGAGTGGGAGTGCCTCAGCAGTCTGTAGTGGGGCTAGGCCCAGGCAGTCTCCCACCTATGCAATATGCAAAGGAAGTAGAGGTCACCAATCTCCCTTTGCCTTTCCCATAGACAATGGGTAGTCAGTAATGCTGATGCCAGGTCAGGGAGGCTACACAGTGCTCTCTTCACTGGGCTTAGCTTCAGAATTTAAATACTATACATAAACTACTGTCTCTGAAATTTGGGGTGTAGACCAAACCAGCAAGAGCACCATTTTATGGTCTTACTATGGGATGAGGACGGGGGTGGAGGTGGGAGTTATTTCCACCTCTCCTCAGGAAACAAACACATTCTAGGTCCTCTGTACCCTGGGGGCCATGGATATGACCAGAAAGTTCCTGAGGATCGCTCAGCTGCAGCCATTCTGGAAGTCAAGCACAGATCAGTCCTAGGGGCAAATTCTAGAAAGGTTTAAGAAAGTACACCTATTTTCTTTCTCTCCTTAAAGTGAATTCATGATCCCTTGACAAGACTGTTAAGTCAGGTCATTTTGACCTAAAGAGCTGTGTCCCTACCTGTCCTTAAACGTTCCCTTTGTTATGGCTTTAGGGTTCTGTACAGCCAGTAGCCATGGCTATCATTATAGCTGCCTGGCTAATGCAGGTTCTCACTCAATTCCGGCAGACGGTAAAGAAACGGCAGAGTTGGAGGATGGTGGGCCATTCTGTTTATTGGTGTCTCACCAAGACAGGCAAGCCACAAGAAAAGCCAAGGGAAAAGCGGAAAACCTGCTTTTCCCATGGAAGGCAAGGGATTAGGGAGGACTCTGCAATGCTGATGGCAGGAACTGAGAGAGAGAGAGCCCCCGGTCTGCTTTATTTTATAGTGTAGAAAATTAAAGCCTTTTAAACCAATATACAAATAAGGAAGTCTCTGATACAAAGCCACTTATCTGAGGCATAATGGGATTCCTCATAAAGAGTGTACCACCCCCCATCTCGCAACAGTCAAGGGTGTGGGGAAAAGCTTAATTTTGAGAGGATCTTAGTATTAGAAGGATGTTGAAAAGATCTTAGTATTAAAAGGATGGGAAAGGCTTAGTCTTAAAACAGCCTTAGGATATAAGGACTTTGCCAGCTTACAGCCTATCCCCCACAACCAATGCAAACTATAAGTGTGCAAACATATACATCATATTTACAAACTTATTTGACCAACAGGTTCCTTACCTAATAAAGCAGCTATGTCCTCGATGTGGGACTTCCTCAGAATCTCGGCTTCTGTGCTTTTCACTCTCATTCTGCATTGACAGAAACGATGGGTTGTGAAGACATTTTTAAACCTGTTTTTCTTTAGACAAAAGAATTAGGCTTGTTTTCTTCCTTTTTTTAAATTTATTATTATTATTTTCATTTTTCTGAAGCTGGAAACAGAGAGAGACAGTCAGACAGACTCCCGCATGCGCCCGACTGGGATCCACCCGGCACGCCCACCATGGGGCGACGCTCTGCCCACCAGGGGGCGATGCTCTGCCCATCCTGGGTGTCGCCATGTTGCGACCAGAGCCACTCTAGCGCCTGAGGCAGAGGCCACAGAGCCATCCTCAGCGCCCGGGCCATCTTTGCTCCAATGGAGCCTTGGCTGCGGGAGGGGAAGAGACAGAGAGGAAAGCGCGGCGGAGGGGTGGAGAAGCAGATGGGCGCTTCTCCTGTGTGCCCTGGCCGGGAATTGAACCCGGGTCCTCCGCACGCTAGGCCGACGCTCTACCGCTGAGCCAACCGGCCAGGGCCGTTTTCTTCCTTCTTAACTTTCCACTTAAACCAAGTTACAGACAACTAGGAATCCATGTGCCTGAAGTTAAGAGGCTGCAAGGACCCTGGTGAATGATTTTTTTTTCTCTTTTAAGTCAGAAAAGGTTGGTTGAAGAGTAAAAAGGAATTCAAATTGTGACTTTTTTTTTAAATACTTTATTGATTTTACAGAGACAGGACAGAAAGGGGAGCATGGAATAGTAAGTATCAACTCATAGTTGCTTCATTTTAGTTGTTCATTGCTTGCTTGTTGTATGTGCCTTGACCAGGGAAGCCCAGGGTTTCAAACCGGCAACCTTGGCATTCCAGGCTGAAGGTTTATCCACTGCATCACCAAAGGCCAGGCCAAATTGTGACTTTTATAAGGCAAATCATACTTTCAACTGCAAAAATAACCCCTTTATTAGATTTTCAGAGTAAAGATAATGTCACTAAAAGCTATTTACAGCCAAGCAGATGCCTTAGTTTAAAAGAATGTGCTCTTATCCCTGGCCAGTTGGCTCAGTGGTAGAGCGTCGGCCTGGCGTGTTGGAGTCCCGGGTTCAACTCCAGCCAGGGTTGCTGGAGAAGCACCCATCTGCTTCTCCACCCTTCCCCCTCTCCTTTCTCTCTGCTTCTCTCTTCCCTTCCCTCTCCATTGGAGCAAAGTTGGCCCTGTCGCTGAGGACAGCTCCATGACCTCCACCTCCGGCACTTGAATGGTTCTGATTGCAGCGGAGCGATGACCCATAGGAGCTGAACATCGCCCCCTGGTGGGCATGCCATGTGGGAGTCTCTTTGTCTGCCTCCCCACTGCTTCTCATTTTGGAAAAATACCAAAAAATTAATTAAAAACAAAATGTGCTATCTTTTCAAATTCAAGTATTCACGTATTCCCCAGCTGCAGCGAAAGTGTAAACTGGGGACTAAGGAAGCTTAGGAAGAGGCTCTGAAGAAAGAGGGGTGGGGACCTACATGGAGAGCCCACTGGGATTTAATTCTCTATTTAGAATTGGGAACTCTTCCACCAGACACAAGATACCAGTCTTATAGAATCCGAGCATTTTAACCTTCATTATAGATGATCTTACATCCTTCTATCCCAGATAATCAAGAGAAGTGTGCTGCCAGAATCATAGGTGTGCCTTCTAAATGCTAAATAATAGTTTGAGTGTCAGGGTCAAACATCAAATATTTCAAAACTGATAGGCCTATCACACAAGTTTATGGGGAAAAAAAAGACAAACAAATCTGTGTGAAGGAAATAGCTCTATTTCAGGGGTCAGGAACCTTTTTGGCTGAGAGAGCCATGAACACCACATATTTTAAAATGTAATTCCATGAGAGCCATACAACGACCCATGTTATCTTATGCATTATCAAATAAAAATTTGGTGTTGTCCCGGAGGACAGCTGTGATTGGCGCCAGCCACCCACAACCATGAACTGAGCGGCAGGAAGTGAATGGATTGTAATACACAAGAATGTTTTATATCTTTAATGTTATTATTATTTTTATTAAAGATTTGTCTGCGAGCCAGATGCAGCCATCAAAAGAGCCACATCTGGCTTGCGAGACATAGGTTCCCAACCTCTGCCCTATTTGAATACCAATGATGAGAATTTACCCTGTTGTAATTTATATTTCTTCCATTTTTGCACTTGTCTCTAGGGAGATTGCAAACAATGCCTTGTATAAGTCTTCAATTTCCAAGCTGATGTAAAATAAAACCAGTTGTTTTCCCTCAAGGTTATTCTGAGCACTAATCAGTTACAATAACTAACGAGTTAATTTAATAAGCCCTTAGGCATGGCAATGACTTCACTTTTAGAGGGGAGTGGTATCAGAAATCCCATAAGGAAAAAATAGTACTGATAAAAATCGTGGCCCTGGCCAGTTGGCTCAGTGGATAGAGTGTCAGCCGCCTAGCGTGCAGACAACCTGGGTTCAATACCACATCAGGGCACACATGAGAAGCAACTACCTGCTTCTCTTCCCCTCTCATAGTCAAAGAGACTCCACTGGTTCACTGGTTCAAGCCTCAATGCTGATGGCTTCGTTGACTCGAGCATCAGCCCCAGCCAGGTGGATCCTGGTCGGGGCACATGTGGGGAGTTTATCTCCCCTCTTCACACTTTAAAAAAAAAAAAGAAAAGAAACGTAACACTTAACTTTTTGTCTACGGAGAGTATTTGAACATTTAGAAAATATTCCTTTTTTCTCTTGGTTTTTGACATCTCAGTTCTGGCCAAAACCTATGTTTAAAAAAAAATCCTTGTTATTAAGACACAACAAACAGTTGAAAGAATAAGAAACAGTGACAACAAATACAAATGTAGGAGAAAAATTATTAAATATACAAGCACAGAACTTCAGAGACTGTCTAATCTTATTTTGCAGGCAAGGAAAACTGTGGCACAAGGAGTCAGTAGCAGACCCTGACAAGGCTGGGTTTCTGCTTTGCGGTTTGACTTTATTCCTAGGTCCTCGCATTCTTTACTATATAACAAGGTTCCCTGTCAGAACTTTCCTTGAGTTACAGATATACATGCCTATTAAAAGCTGATTCTGTTAATTTTTTTTTTTTTTAGTGTGGAAAAAAAGAAAAACACTACCAGCAGTTTAACCCCAAACCCCATCAAATGGGGAATGAGATTCAGTGCCAGCAGAAACAGCAGCTAAGCGTTTAGGCTCAATTACTCCACAGAAGCAACTCCTAGGTCTCTCTTAAAAAAGATTTTACCTGTAACCAGAAAGTCATTTCTATTCCTGAAATTGGACAATAAAGCTGTCACCTTTGCAGGCCATAACCGCTCTTTCCATCTGCAGAGGACATAGTCGGCATCCATTATGATTTGGATTCATGTAGCAAGTGGTAAGGATTTGGCACAAAATGCTTGAAGGTCTGGTGTGATGGACCCTGCAACAAAATTTGCAGGGTGATTTCTAACATGGTTTGGTGATGATTTTAACACAAATGTAAACCTTAAGGCCAAAGGTTATGGGGACTTATCCTCAAGTTGTAACCCTGCATGAAAATGCTTGATAACCAAGAGATGACTGGCCCTGATATCCCAAAAGGCACCTGTTTGTTTTTTAAATAAATAAAACAGCCAAATTCCCTCGCCAAAGGCTATCTATATTATTTTTTAAAGGCTCCTGAATAACTAATCTCTATGCTGAAGGCCACCTCGAAAATCCGCAAGGGAAGCATTTTAAACAAATAAAACTCACAACCCTCTCCCATTTCGGGGGCTAACAGTTGACCGCAGAGCAAAAAAATAAAATCGAAGAGAAATGCCTGCTCTTCAGACCGCCATGTCCCTGGAGGACGGGACATTTGCAGACGCTCCTTACATCAGTGAGAAAGCTGGTTGGGCTGTCAGCACAAACGAAGAGGAGAAGGTGGTGGAGGGGGGTCGTTTCTGCAAAGGAGGGGTTCACTACAGTAGCGAAGGGCGGTTAGCCAGCAGAAGTGGGGTTCTGGTAAAGATGAGGGTTAAGGCAGCAGAGAAGATTCAGGCAATAAAAAACGAGACAGAAACAGCAGAAGGGTTCAGAGAGGAGGAGTTATAGGAGAAAGAGAAAGAGGTTTGGGCAGCAACAGAGGGGAGCTCATGCAGCCGAGTGAGGGGTTTAGTCAACACAGGGGATCACGCAGCAGAGGGGGAGTTCGGGCTACAGAGGACGAAGGGGGGGGGAGTTGGAGAGCAGAGTTAGTGAACAGAGGAGGAGGAGCTCACGCTACGGGGGCGAGGGTTCCCGGGCAGGCGGGTCAACACCTCCAGGAGTCTCTTTCAGGGTTCGCCCTTCTCACCACCCCAGCGCGGAGTCTCCGAGCCCAGCTTGGAGAGCGAGGAGCCCGCCGCGACCCAATAGCCGTCTCAAACCCTGCCGCCCACGTCCGCGCTCACCACCTCTACCGCAGCCACCTCCGCCGTTCCCCTGGGGCCGGGGGTGGGGCCAGTCTCGTGGCGCAGCCAAGTTGCCCCTACAGCCGACCAATAGGGCACATGAGACCCTGTCGTGGCTCCGCCCCTTCCGCCGGGTCGCGCGCGAAGCTGGAAGACTGACAGGTGTACGCAGTATGGGTGGGCGCAACTGACCGAAGGGCGCGGGGAGGGGTCAGACTGATTGACGGGTGCGAGGTGGGCGGGCGCCGACTGACTGACGGGCATGGGAGGGGGGCGGAGAAACTGACCTTTGGGCCGGATGCTTAGAGATCAGTGTGCGGCCGATGCAGACCGTGGTGGTAGCACGCGAGGCTTAGTGGCGGATGGGCAGCTTCCATCTACCCGGCGCTAGTTTGTGAGGGGCTTTGGCCCAAGACTCTGTAAACTTGCTTTGGGGGCCTGTTGTCTCCAGTCAGACTCGCGAGGCTTGGCGCAGACCCTGAGAGAACCTTGTAGAACCTTACAGAGCCTTCTTGTTCCTGAAGAGCCTCTGCTTAAGCCATTGAATTTCACATTCCCTGCACACACCCACAAAAGTTGGCTGTGCGTGTTGCAAATAACCGGTTTACTTTGTCCAGTACTTGGGGAAGCGGGGCTCTGGCATGGACCCTGAAAGCCGGGTGCGCACTGTACAGCCTAAAGAGTCTCTCTCTCTCTCTCTCTCTCTTTAATATTATTACTATGGTGTTAGTTTTTGCTTTTGAAGATTTTATTTATTGATTTTAGAGAGAAGGGAGAGAGAGAGAGAGAGAGAGAGGAAGGTGGGGGGGGGGGAGCGGGAAGCATCAACTCATGGTTGATTCTCTATGTGCCTTGACCCTGCTAGCCCAGGGTTTCCCACCTGTGAGCTTCACGTTCCTGTTGGATGCTTTATCCACTGCACCACCACAGGTCAGGCTTATTTTTTGTTGTTTATTTTTTATTTGTTTTTTTTTTTACAGGGACAGAGAGTCAGAGATAGGGATAGATAGGGACAGACAGGAGCGGAGAGAGATGAGAAGCATCCAATCATCAGTTTTTCGTTGTGACACCTTAGTTGTTCATTGATTGCTTTCTCATATGTGTCAGGTATTTTTCCCCGCCGAGAAGGGGCCGGAGCCACGAAGTGTGGAATAGTAAAAGGCTTTATTGAGTACAGAGCATGCATCCCGCCCGGCAAGGTTCCCTGGCTCCGAGGAAAGATGGAGGCCAGGGAAGTCGCAAGTGGTGACCCGTGTGGGAGATATTTAAAGGGTCTCTAGGGTGGTCGAGCTAATATGATGTGGTGAAATCTCACTGGCTGGCAGATGGTCGCTTTTCTCCAAAGGGTTCCCACGAAGTTTCTTTTGGTGCGCTTGGTTGTGGGTGGTCCTAGCCAAAGTTCTGGGGCCTGACCTTTCCCCATTATCCACCGACCTTACATTCTGACCTTTTGTGTTAAATAGAAAAGGGGGCCCTGGCCGGTTGGCTCAGTGGTAGAGCGTCGGCCCGTCATGCAGGAGTCCCGGGTTCGATTCCTGGCCAGGGCACACAGGAGAGGCGCCCATCTGCTTCTCCACCCCTCCCCCTCTTCTTTCTCTCTGTCTCTCTCTTCCCCTCCCGCAGCCGAGGTTCCACTGGAGCAAAAGATGGCCCGGGCGCTGAGGATGGCTCTGTGGCCTCCGCCTCAGGCGCTAGAGTGGCTCTGGTTGCGACACAGTGATGCCCCGGATGGGCAGAGCATCGCCCCCTGGTGGGCATGCCGGGTGGATCCCGGTCAGGCGCATGCGGGAGTCTGACTGCCTCCCGTTTCCAGCTTCAGAAAAATACAAAAAAAAAAAAGAAAAGGGGCGCCGTTTATTCATCTGGCTACTTCCTGCTGATTAGAGGTGTCGTGGGGAGGGGGAGATCGGAAGGTGGTGGCTTTGAGGGATGTCAGGAGGAACATCTGTGTGGCTGTGAGTTGAGAAACTTTGTGGATGCGGTCCTGTAAGGATTTAAAAAAAAGAGGAGTAATAGGGGATTTGTAGGGTCCAGCCTTTTGGTGAGCTAGAAATGGATGGAGTCCAGTGGTTCCGACTGCCAGTGGTCCTGTAAGGAGGCAAGCTTGAGGCAAAAATGCATGGCAGGAGTGGCATAAAAAGGGGAAAGGAAAGCGTTGATAGATACATGTATTCCAAACTGCCCTCTTGATGTTCTGTTTTTCTTTCAGACCTCACCCTTACTGGACTGTCGCCCCTGAGACAGAGGAATTCCAAAAAGCTGACAAGCCGCCCCAAGGAGGGGCTCTGGACATACCAGGACTTTTGATTCAACACCCACATGCTCGAAGCCCCCCAAGGAGGAGCATTCTGGACATATCAGGACTTTTCCC